>NW_004524649.1:5801423-5887652 GCF_000260255.1 Octodon degus | reverse complement strand
AAAAAAAAAAAAAAAAGACACATCCAGAGACCTGGTTCCATAGTTGGGAACTCCAGTTTTTACAACTGCGGTTTGGAACTCTGTGATGTTCAGGCCCAGGCTAGTCTCACAATCCTACAGTCCCACCACTTCCTGGCCTTCCCACCATGGGACACTATGATGGCAGTGTTGGCTCAAGGACTCAGCACTAGGAAGACATAAGGTGGGACCCATGAAGAGGCCAACTGCTCCCTGCAGGAAGGGACATCTGGTAGGGTCCTATGTTCTGATCCTTCAAGAGAAGTATAAACATCTAGATTCCTAAAAACACAAACTCCAAGTTTCCAACAGGTCTGATGGTCCAGCCTTGAGCTGTGTTAGCACCGGGAGGCAGTACCAGCTCAGCCCATCTATGGCTTGACTCATTCTGCAGTCAACCGGCTGTCACTTGGTTTCCAATATTTGCCTTGACCTTGAGCTAAAGCTGCTTCCTGGTTGTCTCTGTGCACTTGTCCTAGCTTCTCTGACTGCTCTCCTACCTGAAAACCTCCCAAGTTCTGGAGACAACTCCTTTGGGGTTTAATGGCTCTCAGATACCTACAGCACAATGTTCCCTGTTGCTTTGGACTGGCTTCAGGTTGCTGGAGGTCCTTCTGCAACTGCAGCACCTTGGATTATCCCGGAGGCTATAGCACAGGCATCATGCCCTAGCTCCCTGGGAAAAGGACTTCACACTTCATGTGCTCCTCTCAGAGGACACTTGTGCTGCTCCTGGCTTCACCTCCTTTCTGTCGTTCCCAAATCCCTGGGTGTTATTCACAAGTGCATGATTTACATTTCTCCTCTTGAGTCTCATCTTGGTTTGAGCCTGCAAGTCTCGTCTGTGGAAAACTCTGACTTTGCCCTGGATCAAAGTAATTCACCCTTTATTCTTTCTCACAAATGACAGTCTGTGACAAATATGTTCTCGACCTCTGTGAAAGCTACTAACAAGGCTGCTGAATGATGAGAGGTTGGACAAGGCACGGTGGGCATGCCATGGCAGAGACACATGTTGCCAGTCAACTAGGGGTTCATGAATGAATGCATTTCAGGTCCTGCTACAAGCAGCTCACCTAGTTCTCAGGGGCTCACAGCTCTGATGCTTTGCATTTTACCAAAATTAAGATTTATATTTATAAGCTTTGGTGGGGCTTCAAAAGTCATCTTATTAAATACAGCAAATATGTCAGAGATCCTTAGTCTTCACAAACACATTTTTCTCTGCAGCCTCGGAGCTATTTAATCTAACAATTCTTGTAACACCACAAATCCATCTTTGAACTCTTTAAAAACGAAAGTATTTTCCTGTTTCCAATTTTGGGTGCATCCTTCATCTACATGGCTTCTTAAGAAACAAAACAAAACAAAATTCTCATGGCTTAGTGATCTCTGCTGTATAACTATTCTGGAGCGGGTGGCCCCAAATCAAAGCTTTCCTTCTGGGACCAATTCTCCCGTATTATCCTCAGAGATCTGTACTCCAATTCACCCACTAAAACAGCTTTCTATCCTTTCCCATTTGAAGAGAAAGAGATAGTGCTAGAAGATGGGCAATCATGCAGACACAGGTCCTCAGTCTGATCTGCCAACAGTAGGTCCAGAAGATTAATTAATATGTAGTGCTAGAGAATGAACCCAGGGTCTTCAACTGAGCTGTTCGCTCATCCCCTCCTTTTTTAGTTTTTGTTCCCACCTTCCCTCTGAGGACTGCTGCACCCAGCCCCTACCTGCACACTCTCTATCCATGAGAGCAGGGAGACCACCCTAGCGCATGCTTTCTTTCTGGAGCTCGAGCTATCCCTCCCCTTGCAATAGTTCATCTCTAGGGCCCCCTACTCCCAGCTCTGCTGGGGGAGAATCCAGGTGAATGCAGTGATGGAAAGATGCTGTAGGCTGTGTCCAGTCTGCTGAAAGCAGCCCTTCAATTCTCTCTTCTGTTCTCTTCCATGAAACCAGGCTATCTTCAGTCACTTTCTCATAGCTGAGTCATAATATAGGCACCCACAACTTAAAGAGCTGAGGATCATTTGGCTCAGGTTTCAGTCCATGGTCGGCTAGCTCCAAAGAAGAGAAAGCATAGCAGAAGAGCCTGGCAGAAGAGGCCGCTCACCTCACCACCTCATCTCACCACCGGGAAGTGGGGTAAAGGGAGGAGCCAAGGAGGGAGATGTACCCTTCTGGCCATGCCCTCAGTGAGGGCCTCTTTCATTCTTTAATTTTTAAAAAATCATTTATTTGTTTGGTACAGGGTCTCACTATGCAGCTCAGATTCATAGTGATCCTCCTCTCTCAACCTCCTCAGCGCTGGGATTACAGGTGTGCACCATCATGCCTGGTGTGGTACCAAGGATCAAACCTGGGTCCTTGTGCTTGCCAGGCAGGTGCTTTGACCACTGAACTATTTCCCTAGCCCAATGATGCCTCTTTCAAACAAGCCCCACCTGACAGCAAGTCAGCCAGAGCCTCATGATCCAGTTGCCTTCTGATCACATGAGGCTTTGAGGGCCATTTCAGATCTGAACCATCACATAATCATTTCCATTCCTCAGGCCCTATGTCTATCTTTTTTTTTTTTTTTTACATCTACTCTAAACACTGCAGATTCCTGTGTACAATTTTCTTTCCTAGAAGATGAAGGGAGAGTGAGAGAAAGGAGGGAAAAGGGATGGAAGAGAATTAAAATGTGCTATGTGCAGGCAGCAACTCTCCATGAGGAAAGGAACCCTTAGGTACTGAAGATGTGTACTAATGAAAACCATGACATTCTCTTCCCTGGTCATTGTCCACATGCCAGCAAACCCAGCAGGCTCCCCATGATACCAGCCTGGCTGCTGTGTTAAGAGTCCATCCTTCCCTGCTCCGGCCATAACTCAGGCCTACTCTCTCAAAGCTCCTTCTGGCCCCTCACACACTCTCCTCACCTCCATCTGTCCTGTGTGTACACACAGCCTATCTCTCCTCAAAGCATCTGTTCTTCTCAAAGCTGATGAACTCTTCCAAAACTTGATCCATGAGCAAATGCTGCCCTGACCTGAGTGACCTCATGCACACTTCTGCTGCTGGTGGCTAGGGCAGTGTTTGGCATTCAGCAACACCATATATGTTGACAAATGCAGAACTGGCTCTTCATGGCAAAAGTACAACTCAAGGTTCAACTTCAGTTCTGATGTGTAAGGAAATTAATGGAAGACATTAAAGGTCTTCTGGGAAAAAGAATAAAAAATCCCAGTGGTGGAGGAAAAAAACAGCTTTAGGGAGCAGAACCTGGCAATGAAACTGTGAAGCCAGGGCCTGAGAGGGTCTTGGTATTGTCAAGTTGGTTAACTGAAAGCCCAAGTAAATCTCTCTTGTAGGAGAATGAGGTGCCGGATCACTTTCCTTCAGGCAGCCCGGCTGCCCGTCAGATGCCGATATTTCCAGAGAGTGGAGGTGGTGAATGCCATCGAGACTATTGTTCTATTGAAGTGGACGCTTATTCTAAAAGCCGCCATCTGTCTGATTCAGAGTGAACTCCCCTAATGGGCATGCTGCATATTGTGTAGCAACCCTTTCCTGAAACGAGTTATCTGACAAGGAGCATGAAAGCCCTGCTTCATGGCATTGGAAACTTCATCAGCCAGCCGAGCGAGGTCTCATTTTGGAACCCTCAACTGGCTTGGGAGCCGTAAACACGGTATGTGGCAAGCGTCCCAACTACAGCACTCTCGGCACAGGAGGCCCACTGTCCACCAGGAGGGCTGCAAAAGCAGATGGCAGGTGAGGTAGCCCCTGTCACTCGGAATAGCAGTGGCCATAGGACCAAGGGTCTGCTTGACAGATCTGACTGAGCCCACAAAAAGATTATAGGAGGAGGAGGAAGAGGAGGAGGAGGAGGAGGAGGAAGAAGAGGAGGAGGAGGGTGCTTTCCAAACACAGCCCTACTGTGTTCACTTCTGTTTTGTTCTGATCACATAATGGTATTTTTCAGCCTTCTATGTACTTCTGCCACAGAGTTCCAACTGTTTGATTGGTTAGCCAAGAGAATCTCAAACAAGAACTCCTTTATATTGATTCTCAACTGGATTTACTGAAGAAAAAAAAAAAAGCCCCACAGGCAAATTTGTTCCAGCAATGCCCCAAATCCTCAGCTTAATTAGAAATTGTATTTCCTTGAGCATTACTGAACAAAATTCAGAAGTAACTGTGCACATTGCTATGTCCAGTTAAGTCTTCTTTGAGAGTGTCCTAACTGATCCGACTTGAAGGCCTCTGCTTGTCAGTCCCTCTCTGAGGGGATGGAATGCCCAGCACTGCTCCTCTGGCCCTCTTCTTCATGTGTCACCACATGCAACTCTGGTTATGTGTGGTAGATACAAAAAGCAAATCCCCCTAGTTCCCATTACAGACAGTCTGAACTATGGGACATACTCTTTGTTTATAGGATGTCACTCTGTCACCCAGGGAATGAGTGGCATTGAGCAGAATGGAGCTTTGCAACATTCTACTTAACAACTGCAATCCAAATATGGTGACACCTCACCACCTATCATTAACTGGTTCTAGCAGGCACCATGAGTATTGAACAAACTGTTCTGGCTTAGAAAAGGAAGAGTTCCAAGGCCATTGATCCAACATGTTCTAGCCTACATTTCAGGTAACAAACAAATGACAATTACTGGGACAAAATTTTTGCATCAAAATGGTTGTGTCAAACTTGGTGAGTTTCAAAGCAGCTGAGTACCAAGGTGGGACGTATTAACAACAAAACAGGGATAAGGGCTGCCCTTGCAGAATGGCCTAGATTGCCAAAAAAATTTCCCTTCCTTTGCCGGCACTCTGTCTGTACCTAGTCCTGCAAGAGAACAGTAACAGCAGCTCTTTCTCAGGCTTTTGGTTCCTTTTTACTAAGCTGATACACACAGACTAAGGGACAACTTCCTTGCTTAATAAGGATGCTGATGACCGGTCCACTGGGCCTGCCAAGGGATATACTGCTAGGCTTCACAATGGGGACAGACTCTGAGGGTCCAGTGGGGTCTAGGGGGCAGGTGGGGCTTCACCCTTCTGTGGACTGCACTTTTAGGGAAGCTGGTTATTCTGGGGCCACTCTTTGCTGCTGGGCTGAACTTGCTTTGGATGCTGAAAGCAAGCAACAGTTCCAGGAGAAACACTCAGGAATCCTAGGAGAACTTTTCTTGTTGTGTCACCCCCTTGGCAGCTGACTACTTCTGTGACAGTCATAACCCAGGGGGACAGTGGACTGTAGGTGACCTGGGGTCTCCTTCTTCACTCGGCACTGAATGGCAGTGCAAAGAGCCAGCAGGACCTGAGTGCATGAGGAGTAGAGGACACAGAGGAAACTGGCTCTGTGCAGTGCTTCCACTCATGCAATAAGTACAAAATACACCAGCACAGTGAGCTATAGAGGGGAGATCGTGTTGCTTCTGGGATTCCATATATGAGTTAGAAGTTCTTAGATTTATACATTAAGCTGGCAGTATGCAATCTAAGAAGAATGATAAAATTACTCAAAAATTTAAATATTCTTTTCTTAGAGTGACAGCAAATACAAAAACACTTCTGAGACAAGCCAGGTGCATGTAGAGAACAGGAAGCACTTCCTGTCCAGCCCCTCTAGCAGCAGCCCTACTATGGGCAAGCGCACTGTGTCCTCACCAGTACTAGACTGTGGTGAGGCCTTGGGGTAATCCAGCTGTGCCCAAGGTTCCCAGCCTCTGCATGCCCTCACCCCACTGGACCTTTATCAGGTGGCCCTGGCTGCTCACCCCAGAGTGCTCTGCTAGAATGAGAATTGGGAGGTGTGCAGGAGGAGGAGGAAGAGTCAGGAGGCTTCCTTGGGGCCCACCCAGAGCACCACCTCGCCTGAGCTGGGTCCATCTCAGGCACCTGACGCACTTGGGCTGGTTTCCAACCTCTCCAACATACTTGCTCACCATTCCAGAACACCAGTCCTGTGCTCACTGCTGGGATGTCACCTCCATCCCTGAAGGACAGCTTCTCTCTAGCGTCTGACCTCTCCTCAAATGCTCTCCTCAGAGAGACCTTTGCTCTGACCTTTGAGGGTAAATGGAAAGTTCTCCCCAACTTTGCATTTTCTCTCTTCACAGAACAATTCCCTTGTCTTCTGTGCAGAGTCTGAGGTCTAGCACCTGACCTCCCTCTCCCTGCTCCTTGTACCTACCTGACCTGGCAGACAGTCCATAGGAACTATGTTTAGGAAACCCATGCTGTAATCAGACACCCAAAATCAGGGTTTGATGCTTTCAATGTTAAACCTGAATGCATCGATGAAACAGCAATTCTGAACATAAGCCAAGACAGGATCAACCAGGCCGGAGCATGGTGGGCCTTGATGTTTGAAGGAGACACCAAAGGACCAACTAATTAGGAATAGCTAGCTGGGGACATGTGTGGAGCTTTAAAGATCAGCATACTTTTTTAAAGAACAAAAACAGAAAAAACTTTTTTTCTCCTTAGTTCTTCTGAGGACAGAAATCAAAGAAGAGAGCAGTTAAATGGTTGCAGTTTTCCCCATTAATTGTATCTCTCTAAAAATCAAGCATAACAGTTTATTTCTTATTTTAAGTAATTTATTTCAATAGCAATAATCAAATTTACTCAAAGCATTAGAGAAGAATATTTTATAATGACAAGCATTTTAGGTCTTGTAACTTGGTTCCTTTTCTAACTTCTGCACCAAGTTGTCCACTGAGATGCCAAGAGAACTATTTTATGAGTTATTTTCGAGTACAGCATGTACTATCCCATGTTAATGCCAGTAGCCCTAGCTGGGATGCTTATCAGTCCTGATGGGGTTGTTGGGAAAGTTTTTCAAGTAATGCTGAATACCATACTTGGAACTTTAGAAACGATTTTAAAATAAGGTTTTTCCGAAACCCCACTACTCCAGTGCTATCATGAATTCTTGCTGGAGAAAGCAGTTTTAAAAAGAATAATACACCACCTATCTCATAATGAGAAGTCTGGCAAGCAGAGAAGGGGACATGATGAAATCAATAGGATATTTTTATTTGCAAATGAATTTGTGCTTAGGTCCATCAGCGATGACGAGAGTCCTCCACACCCTAGCTGATAAGCAAGCTTCTGAAGAGATCTTGCTCTAACATTTCAGGTCAAAATTTTGTGCTGTGGCTGAACTGACACCAGCCCTGAGATGAGGCCTGGAGTGCTGTGGCAGCCACTGCACAGACCCTGTCCCCACATTCACCACGGCCTGGACAAAGCAGGAGAGAGCGCTGCAGGGAACACGGCTGCCTGGCCCCCGGGGAGGGACCAGATGGGACCTAATAGCTCTTTTCTACCACTAATTTCTATGATAATTCTCAGTTGCCACATGGCATATGTATTTTTTTAATCTAAAGGCAGAATCACTCAATGAAGTGACCAGGGTTTTAATGAAAGGTATTTTTCACAAACTGTATCTACTCACGTGTGCCATTTCTCATCCGCCCTCTGCCCGCTAGCAACCCATCGCTTACAATTAGGCCAGGAGAAGTCTACAGAGAGGTCAAATACAATGTGTTTTTTATCATTTTCAGTACCAATTAGGAACAAAGAGACTAAGTTTTATTAGTAGGTCAGATTTGTTTGTAGCAATTTTATGAAGTCACTCACCTCAATCTTTTTCTTATAATTAGACTTATGCTTGGATTTAAGGATTATAGCATGCCAATTAATGTTTGAGAAAAAAATTAGAGAAGTAAAATTTCTTCTGCTCTTAGAGACAAGACAATGAACTAAAGGAAAAGATACTAATGATGTGGGACAGTTGCAAAATGACTTTTGGGAGTAGTTGTTGAGTCCAAATTCATTTCATTTGAGATGCCTCCCCTTCCTCCCAGCAGAATGGATGCCTCAGCTCCTTCCTCTGACTTCTGGAACTCTTTCTGCCCTTCTCAGGTGGTACCTGCCACACTCTTTGATTTATGACAGTCAGTTCATTTGCCTTTGGCTGCAGGGAGGCACTCTGAATTAGCCCACTTCATTGGTTTGGCATCTGCCTCACACACAGTGGACTGCAACACCCAGTGAGGATGAGACCAGCCTGAGCTCAGAGAGAAATGCCTAAGGAGCCAGGAGCATGCACTGAGGGTCACAGTTTCTCTGATGACACCACGTCTGGGAGGAAAGCATGAGCACAAACTCTTCCTAATTTGATACAGCACAAACTGATTGTTTAGTACAGTTTTAACAAGTGCTATGGAAATCAACACTGTTACTGTTACTGTCAACACTGACTGATGAAGAGTCTCTGGGTTTTACTACTTACCCCTCCATGAACACTGCCGCAATCTGAGTGCTAGGAGGCTCAGGAGCAGCCCAAGTGAGGCAAAGGATACAAGCTCTGGTAGAGCGGGATGAGGCACTTCACGGCCCGGCTGGCGTTGATGCATGTGGCACAGATAAGGCTCGGCAGCAGCTTCCCACTCACGATGGCTCCATCAAATAGAGGTCCAAAAAATGGGACCTGGGAATTCAAAATGGGAAAGCAGTCTTTAAAAACTGTCTAGCAAGAGTCCAGCCAAAGAGGAGAACAGATGACTGACATCCGAGACCTGGAGTGGACACAGAGGCTGTCACCCACGGGCTGACCCTGGCTGTCAGGGGACACAGATCAAGTAGCAGGATTGCTCCAGAAGCCCCTGTGCCAGGAGCTCTCCAGCAAAACTCTGCGTAGCGAAGTATCACTGAGGGTCTTTGTTTCTTACGTGTTGTCACTTCTAGAAGTTCATGGCCCCAAGTGCCTACATCACATAGATTAATCAGCATGGGACACAGGTGGACTTGGTAATGTTCCTGCCGTGGATTTGATGCATGTGATCCATAAAGGAGATGCTGATCATCAGCGTCAGCAACGGCACAGTGCGACCTGCAGTCCTCCTCCTTCACTGCCCCTCTGCCACCACCACGCTGCCTTATCCCCGCTTCTTTAATGGAGAGACCTGGCTTTTCTCCACCAGACCCATGTTCACCTCAAGGGCTATCCCCAGATTCTTCAGGCCTGTCTCTGGATCTCTCTCACTCCCTGCCTCCATCAGTCTTAACATGGAGCTTCTTAGCTGCACAAGAACAGGGACTTGGTAACTCATATTCATTCATTCTTTCGCTTTTTCATCTATTCACAAAGCATTTATTACACGATAAATACTATTCTATTCACTGAACATAGCAGTGAGTGATACAAAATCCCTGGTTTCACTGAGTTTAGTGTTTATTATAAATTTCAGCTAGTAAACATTGTAAACATATACAATATATGTGGTATATATATATTAAAAGTGTTAAGGTGAAAAATAAAGCAGATAGGGCTGGGGAGATAGCTTGGTGGTCTAAGTGCCTGCCTGACAAGCACAAGGACCCAAGTTTGATCTCTGGTACCACATACAGTGCCGGCCCCCAAACCCTGGGTGTGCCTTGACAGCCACTGAAACTGGGCATGGTGGCACATGCCTGTAATCCCAGCGCTGAGGAGGCTGAGACAGGACAGTCACTGTGAGTCCGAGCTGTGTAGTGAGATCCTTTACCAAATAAATAAAAAAAGAAAAAGAAAGAAAAGAAAAGAAAAAAAGCAGACAAAAGCAACAGACTTTTATTCAGTATTTCTGAACTGGGTCAAATGGAGAGGGAAGGTGGTAAGAGAAGGGATATTTTAGTAAGGATCCACAGGAAGTGGGAATGGGCCACAGCTAGGTCACCTGACAGAAGCTCTAGGGGGAAGCAAATGTTCAGGTCCATGGGGGACAGGAATTGCATGTTGCAGCAGTAAGGAAGCCACTGTAAGAGCAAGGAGGAAAGAGGAGGGCGTGAACAATACAGGAAACAAGGAGCCTCCTGATTTCTGCTCTGAGTAGACAGAGGCCCTCTGGAGGACTTTGAGGTAGTAGGGTACCTGTCCTAATCTATATCTTAAAGGCACTATTATGGTTATTTTGTTGGGAAAATTACAAAGGGAAAACCATCTGGGGAACTAATGAACACTCCAGCAGGAGATGGAGGCAGCCTAGAAGGGAATGAAGGTAGGCATGGGTGAGGTGGTGGTCTTCTAGACATACTGCTTATGAATGTAGGGCTAACAGGGTTTGTTGAAGAAGGCTGATGAGGTGAGGTGGGGTGGGGGAGAGAAAGAGAAAGACAGACAGACAGACAGACAGACAGACAGACAGACAGATCAGCCAGAGGCTGCGGCTGCCTTTCTCTGATATGAAGAGGCTGGAAGGGGCCTTCTGAGCTCACTCTGTGACATGCTAACTGAGACAGCCCTTTAGACATTGCTGTGATGGACTGAGGAATCTGTGGGTAAACTAGGCTAGAAGTGGAGGCCTCATGTAGGCATATACATGGAAGGGTTGTTCATCTGCTGATGAGATTTCTAGCCACAAGACTGTACGTTGCCTGCAAAGAGCAAGAAAAGAGGCTGGCCAAATTGCCAAATAGCTCAGCGGATTAAGGCTCCTGCAAGCAGGCATAGGGGCCTGGGGTTTGATCCTAGGGCACTCTGAGACTGGCGAATGAGAATGGGTGTGGTGGTGTGCACCTATAATCTCAGCACTTGGAAAGCTGTAAACAGGAGAATTACTACAAGTCCAATCTAGTAGTGAGACCCTGAATACCCTGTAGACCCTTCCCTAAAATATAGGAAAAAGCAAAAGCAGAGCTCAAGGACTGTGTCCTGTGACCTCTTCATTTGGGAGGTGGAGTGGGTGTTCCAGGGAGCAGCAATGTTCCTAGCACTAGCTGGAATGCAAGCATCTGCTGAGCGAGCCAAAGTCATTAATATTTCACATACTTTAAATTAATGAATGCACATTTCCAGCCTAGCTCTTTGCCCTTCTCCCAATAACCATTTGTAAAGCACCTTTTTTGTGGTTGGCATTGGGGGAGGGGTCTGGGACACAATGGTGAGGGAAGGACAGTCTTTGCCTATTAGGAATCTTTGCCCATGTTTCTTTCCATTAAGAACAGATCTGATAAGAAAACAGAACACTAATATTCCTTAACAAAAACACAAAAGCCGTTTACTAACTGAAGGCGTATTAAATTTGGCAACGTACAAAAGGATAATAAATATTTTTTTTTCTTTTAGGATAATATATCTTGATCAAATAGGGCTGGCTCTAAAAACTCAAGTTGATTTAACATGTTCCCTTGGGCTTCAACTACCAGCAGTACACATATGACTATCCCATGTATTACTGTGTGCTGCCTGATGGGACATTCATGCATGTGTCACCAGTGGTTCAAGTCGCCTAGCAGTGACACATATGAATTATGGCTATATTGTGAATGTGTTAATATTCATGAATTCATTGATCAATTTATCACATTAATAGAATAAAAGAAAAAAATCTATATGACCTTCTTAATAAATTCAGAAGTACTGCATCAAATTTTATCCTTATTCATGATTAAACAAATAAATAAAATGGAGAAAGCATTCCCAGCAAACTGGAATACCAGGGAACTGTCTCAATTTAATAATATCTAAAAGGAAAAAATAATTAATGATGAAATAGTAAATGTTTCCTTCCAAAGATCTGAAGAGGCAAAGATGTCTACATTCACCTCTTCTAGTCAATATATATATATATATTTTTCTTTTTTCTTTCTTTCTTTTTTTTTTTTTTTTTTTGAGGTACTAGGGATTGAACTCAGGACCTTGCACTTGCCAGGCAAGCACTTATTCTACTGAGCTATCTCCCTAGTCCTTGTAGTCAATATTTTTTAAGATCATGTTTATCTCAGTAAAGAAAAATAAGAGAAAGAAAGAAACAAAAGGAAACATAAAGGTGAGAATGAAATAAAATAATTTTGATTTGTAGATAATATGAATTTTGTCCTAAAAAATCTGAAGGGATTTATCTATAGTAAGAAAATTATTAAATTACAAGATATAATTGCCCCTCAAAGCAGCCATACTACACTTAGATATAATATTGTATATAACTTATTTATATATTAATTGCAGTTATTATATCTATATATTGTAAAATTTATATTTATATTTCTGGTATTAGCAGCTAACAATTGAAAAATGGCATTTTAACAAATTTATAATTGCATCAAACATTTAAAATTAGACAAAAGATGTACAAGACATCTATACTCAAAGCTACAATTCAGTATTGAGAGAAATAAAAAAACAACCTAAATAAGTCAAGTGTGGTAGTGCATATCTATAATCCCAATAATCTGAGAAGTTGAGGTGGGAGGAACCCAAATTTGAGCCTAGCGTAGGTAATTTAACAACTTAGTGAAAACTTTCTCAAAAAAAATTTCTTTAAAGGGGTAGGGATCTAACTCAGTGTGAAAGCCTGGGTTCAATCCTTAGAAATATAAAAGAAAATTTTAAAAAAGACAAATAAATGCAAAGATGTACACCCTTCCTAAACTGGAAGCTTTGATGTTATTAAGATGAACAACTGGGATGAGGCAAAAGAGAAAGGAAAGAATGAAGAGAAATCTATATATATGATAGCTTGGATAACTGTACTGCTGATTTATGCTGGTTTATTCAAAACAGTAGTGACTGCTTAATTTTTTTTCTCTCTCTCCTTTTTAATTTTCCATAACATTTCTGATCAATTTTACACATGTATATCTGGAATTTCTGAGCAACTAATTTGAAGACAACAATATGTAGTACAACAACCATTGCTGAATTCCTATTATTTTTTTTAGAGAAATTTTGCATTGTTTATAATGTTTTTTAAAAACTTTTTTATTCCCCTTTTTAAGAAAAGCAATACAGAAAAGAGTATAATAGATAGCGGGAGGTAAAATGTGTTTGAAAAGTATTTATTTTGGATTATAAGTTTTGTACAGATAGGTGCCTTGTGAACACATTCCAATTCCCTCTAATAAATACACTCTATTTTTGTTTGTTTGTTTGTTTTTTGCAGTACCGGGGATTGAACTCAGGACCTTGTGCTTGCCAGGCAGGTGCTTATGCTGCTGAGGTATATCCCCAGCCCTAATACACTCTTTAAAAAAGATGTCAACTCTTCTGAAATTGAGCTACAGATTCAAACACAAATCCAAGTAAGAAAGATTCTAAGAGGCTAAAAATAGATATGGAGCAAGTAACTAAATTCATATGAAAAAGACATAAAATGGCTACTTACATTACCTACCTTCATGGCTCACCATCAAGAGAGACACCAGGATAGGCAAACACATAGATGGAGCTGAGCAGAGACAGAGCAGAGAGCCATACACATGCTAAGTGATCTTGGAAAAGGGCAGTTTATGGATTCAAGGGAAGAGGGAATTCTGTCTCGGTAAAAGACCCAGGGGCCACACCTTGCCTTCACTTAACCACACACCAACCCAACAGGGTCAAAAGCCTGAAATAGTCCAGCTAAAATCGCACAGCTTCTGCAGGAAGCCACAAGAACATCCTCAGAGCCTTAGGATAGTTAAGAGCAACTGAGGATGGGCTTACTGCTTGGCATTGGCCCTTGAGTCAGGCAGAGGTGCAGGCTCCACAGTGGACCAGGAGGCTCTTCAGCATCTCCACTCTCTTTTTTGCTCCTCTGGCCACAGTGGACCTTTGTTAGTCCCTTGAAGCCTATGCTGTCCTTGGGGATTCTGCCCTGTCCATCCTCTCTGCTGGCTCCCTGCTTCCCTGGGCCTCAGTTCTACTGTCACCTCCCAGGGGAGCTCCTTTGTACTCCTGAATCACTAAAGGATCATGGCCCAATGCTGGGCTCTGTCTGACAGTAGAACAATCACTATGGCTTTCTTTTCATTAATGTTAGCATGGCATAGCTTTTCTACCCCTTTATTTTTAACCTGCATCTTTTTGTCCTACATACATTCTTAGTTTGTCTTCTCTGTTTTTTGTTTGTTTTGTCTTTTTGAGACAGGGTCTCACTATGCAGTTCAGGCTAACTTGAGCTCACTTTGTAGCCCAGGCTGGTCATGAATTTGCAACAATCCTCCTGCCTCAGCCTCCCTAGTGCTAGGATTACAGGCCTGCACCACCACAACCAGCCTTGTCTTTTCTGATTTTTAACTAAACACTTTTATAAGATCCCAGTTTTCTCTTCTCTTGGCATATCAATTATAATTTTTAGTTTTACACTTTTGTGAGAGGGTGCCCTGAGTTTGTTTGAAAATACGTATTTATAACTAACCCAAGTCTATCTTCAAATAATGTTATACTACTTCACAGTAGCCAAAGCACTTTTCCCAACT
Source organism: Octodon degus (assembly GCF_000260255.1). Taxonomy (NCBI): domain Eukaryota; kingdom Metazoa; phylum Chordata; class Mammalia; order Rodentia; family Octodontidae; genus Octodon; species Octodon degus. The sequence continues at coordinate 5,873,414 of NW_004524649.1, read as the reverse complement.
CCATGGCCTCATCCTTAGGCTTCATTGCCATTTACTGTTTACCCAAAAGTTATAATTGTGAAATATAACTTGCAAGTAATTGGAATGTACTTTTATCTATGAGACCAATAAGAGATAAAAAAATATGAAAGATTTCATTGTGCCTGTGCCTCCCCTTCCTCTAAACTTCTCCTTTACCTTATGTAGCTGCATGTTCCTGCCTTGTTTGGATGAGTTTAACATTCATTGCAAGTAGGCATACTGGCCACGAATTCCTTCAATTTTTGTTTGTATGAGAAAGTCTTCTTCACTTCTGAAGGATAATTTGACTGGATATAGAATCCTAGGTTGGTGGTTTTTCTTTTATCACGTTAAGAATACCATTTTCTTGGCCAATTTGCTCTCTGTGAATGGCCGTGACTCATCTATATGGCTGACACTGACAAAGGATCTACAATCCGAGGTACAGGGTCTCAGGATAAATCCTGAGGAGATTTGACTGACCTTATCAGATCCAAAAGCTACAATTCTTGTTACATAGGTCTGGCTTTATCTTGGTCTTAACCATCCAGCAGAAAAGTATAAAAACGAAGTATAAGAAGTAAAGCCATGCTGTTATGTTGAGCTGTAGGGGACGCAGGTCAACAATTTCTGACATTGCCAGTGAAGCGGAAGCCCCAATACTATTACGGACTACTGGACTCTTTTAGAATATTTTGCTGAGTTAACACACCTATAATATTCAAATGACAGAACTAAACAAAAAAGGGGATACAGATGAATGACCATTTTGTATCTGTGTATTCAAAGTGGTTAGGATAGATATATAGTTACATTCTCTTAATGAATAGAGGGATTTGTTCTAATAGTGTTTGTAAATAGGATATCATGTCTGCATCTTGTACAGCAAAAAACCACTAGGGAGACAGTATGCAATGTGTTAATTATTGAAACTGTCCTACCAATTTGATTTGAAACTGTCTCATTTCTATTTGTTTCTCAATAAAATTATGGGAAAAAAGAATACCATTTTCTCCTTTTTATATAGATTCTCCCATCCAAGTACTAACCAGGCCCGACCCTGCTTAGCTTCCGAGATCAGACGAGATTGGGTGTGTTCAGGGTGGTATGGCCATAGACCTTTTTATATAGATTCTGAAGAGAAGTCCTGCACAATTTTTACCTTTGCTGCTCTTAGTTGTTTTGTTCTAGCTTTTTTCAAGATTAATTTTAGCATTTGGTTCTCTGCAATTTGTAAATGATATGCCTAGATATAGATATTTTAGTATTTATCCTGGTTCAGGCTTTTGATTCATCATGGACCGGTAATTTGGTGTTTGCCACAAATATTGAATAATTTTCAGTCATTACAATTGCCTTTTAATTCTTTCAAAGAGTTTCCATCTCTGCTTTCATTAATCATCTCTTCTTGGGTGCTACCCCCATTTTTTATTAGTGTCCCTAGCAGATTAATCATGATTATTTTAAATTTCTGGTCTGATAATTCCCAAACCTCTGCCATATCTGAGTGTAGTTCTGATATTTGCAGCATCTCTTAAAATTGTGTTACTTTTTCAATAATTCTTGTTTTTATTTTTGTTGTTGGAAGCTAGACAGGACATACCAGGTAAAAGCAAGTGGAGCACTCAGGTCTTTAGTATGAGGGCTTTTGTTTATCTTCTCAGGGTTAGGCTGTGTTTATCATTTTCTGTACAGATAGTGGTAGGAGTCAGAGCCTAATACTTCCTTGAATGTCCTTGTTTTCTTGAATGTCTCCTATTCTCTCTGAGTTTCCCTACAAGTCTCTTTTTTAATACAATCTGAGATGCGCAATTCTTTCAGTGGTATTCCATGTTATTAAACAGAAGTTCTGTTGAAGAAGGCTTAAGGTGTGGCGGGGGCATTCCACAATCTTATGACCAGGTCTGTCTTTCCGACTGTGACCTTCACATGTGCTTCTCAGATTTGGCTTTTTCCTATCTCTGTGCCCTTGACTTAGGGGAGACAGGAAGGCTAGGACGAGCTAGAGTGGGACACTTCCCTCTTCCAGGCTGGATGGGCTCTATAAAAATAGTTCTTCTTGACAGCAAACTCTGCTAAGAGCAGAACACTTCGGGTGTATTTCAAAGTAGCAATTTCTTCTACTCCTTTTGACAACATGAAATGTTCTCCTATCTTTTCTCAAAAGGAACTCGCAGAATGGTAAGGGTTTACCTGACTCCCCACCCCATCTGCTACTTGACCCTTCAAGTTCCTGCCCTACCACTGGCTCCCAGAAAGGTTTCTGGGCTTCAGAAGCTATGATTCTCTTCATCTGCCTCTCCATTGTGGGAGTTAATTTTTATGTGACCCAGGAGGAGCCCTGCTGATTCTGAGTGTTGTTTTTTTGTGGATGGGAGTGATGCCTTTAGGCTGACCTGGAAACCAGAAGCCCCATCTAAGCTGAAACAGTCTCCTTCCTGCCTATCTTTCCATTCTCTCATATGTTCTTTGTGACACTAATTCCTATTGGAAACTTCCTGATTCAACCACTTCATACTTACTTGACGGAGGCCCTCTCAGTAAAATTTAGGCCCCAGAGGAGTGAAGCCAAGTCCTGACAGTGCCTGAAAAGCAGTCTCATCAGCCGGTCCTGTTCACTTTACTATGTAAAGGACTCCAGCCCTGAGGGCCTGACTGCTGGCTGTCAACCAGAGCTCATCTCTCCATGTTTCTAGAATGAGATCTGCCTGGCCATCTGTCTTTTGCTCCATGTAGATGACTGAGAGGCTGAAAAGAGAGTTTGAGGGGTATCCCCAGACTTTTGCTGCCATAGGCTTCTGAGAAGCCTCAGGTAAAACAAAGGTTTTGAAAACTGCAAAGACCAGGTAAGACCAGAGTGCTCAGAGGAAAAAGTGAGACATGAGGAAACTCAGACAGGACAAGAGGGATGTACCTATTGGTCCTCCTTGGAATGGCTGGCAAGGCGTCCCCATAGGGCAGTCAGGAAGAAGAAAGTCAAGGAGTTACCAATGCCCTTAAAATCCCCAGACAACAAAGACATCAATAAAGTAGGAAAGAAGGGCCCTTTCTATTTTCTATCTTTAGTAGCACATTTTAAAAAGTTGATTGAAATATACAGCAGTAGCTCGCTATTTCGTGCTTTGACTTTCTGTTTCCCAAGTTTTGAAAACATTTTAATCTAAATTATTTGTCGCAGATTTTTCACTACATTGCAGGATTTTGCAGTACTGTACAGGAGATGTATGTTGGTAAAATTCTGTAGGTCTATGAGCTTAGAAAATGGTTAAGAACATTAGAAGTGTTTTTAAAAGCGTGGGAAAGTTTTACAAGAGTGTGGGAAGGGTTTGCAAAGCCTTAAAATACACATGAATACTAAAATAAATACAATGCTGCTGCTTTGCTGACTTTCCTTACTGCAGGGGTGTCTGGGATGTAATCTCTGCGACAAGTGATAGACCACTGTACTCTAATAACTGCATACGCATGCATTTCCTACACGGAATACTAAAAGTGGCTTCATAATTCTCAGGGTGGAGTTGTGATAAAAGTATTAAAGCAGAAAACAAAGTAGCAAAACCCTGCAACAATAACCAGCAAAGCAGCATGTGTCAGGGAGCCCAGAAGGGCTCTCTGTGACGCTGAGCTCGCTGAGCTCTGCTGTTCCACCGGGCTGTGTACCAAGGCCTGGTTCCCCAGCCCGGCCCAGCCCTGCTGGGTGGAGACAGCCTATGCATGTGGATGAAAGGGCTGCCTTGAAGCCTTGCTACCTGCATTGCACCCCACTCTACCACTGCCATTCGGGGCATGCTGGCACAAGCTGACTCTGGCCAACCAAGGGAGGGAAGCGAACCCAAGTGACAAAAAGATGTGTGTGTCAAAGACCAAGTAAGAAATGAGAAAATAATGTTAACTTTTCAGGAAAACCAACTAAGGCAGAATGTTCACAAATCAAATTATTGTGAAAGGTAAAACATAAGCTAGGAGTTTATTGCTAACAGGTTATAGACTGTCTTCCATTTGCACTGAGGCTCACCATATAAATAAATGTTCTTTATTATTCTTTGACAACTGCTTGCTTGTAGCTGACTCAGTCTTTCAAAAAATAAAAATAAACTGGACAAAGGAAATAATATAAATCCCTTGTATCTAGGGAATTCCTCTAATTAGAAGTGTCAATGAGTTAGAAAAAAAATTTGATTTTAACATCACATTTGCAAATGACAGATGCCTTTTCACATAATTCTCAGTGCTATTCATTGACTAAACATAATGCTAGTAATAGAATAATAGAATAAATCACCAAACAGACCACATCACAGCAACCCATTTAATGTCATCCTAGTAAGTTCTGGTTGCTTGGTATTCTCAGGGATCTTCTCTAAACAAATGATTTTTTGTGTATACAAAAGTTAGCTCACTTTTCCTGAGCATTTCAAGTACAGGATTCAATCTCCAAAGGGGTTATTTGGTTAGGATAGGCATAAATGTTCAAGAAAGCTGCACATGTAGAATAAAAAGGAAGAAATTCAAAAGGCTATAATTAAAATTAAACACACTCCTTCTGTCACAGGCTGCTCTAAGGACATGACCCTTTTCTACCCAGGCATACTGCTGGCTCCTCCTGGCCTCATCAGTGACAATGTTCTAGGACTTCTAGAATACCAGCTCCTGTCAGCATTTCAGAAACCTGTTCCAGACAAGGTCCTAAGCTAGATGTCATCCTGAACATCCTGTACACACACACACACACACACACACAGACACACACACACAGACACACACACAGACACACAGACACACAGACACACAGACACACACACACACACACACAGAGTGCTACTAGAGCAACAGAGAGTGAGATACCACCTTGACAGAGCCCTAGTGACAAAGCATCTGGGAGGAAAAGACCCAGAGGCAGCACTTACATTCTCTGACAGGACACCAAGAGACCCTGGTCCCTAGGACAGGGACAGAGACCCCTCCCCGAGACATCCTATACACACAACTGTGACTGGATCGACAGTCTCCTCTCTTCATCTTATGCATCTCATCGATTCCTCTCCTACACCACATCAACCAGGGCTAAGGAGGAGGTGCTCAGAGAACATTAACATGCTTTCTATCTATGAAAGCAACAAGGAAACCCTTCACAAAAACTTCTGCTTGTCTCAACTGCTGCCAGTCAAGGATGCTTCAGAATACCTCTTGATCACAAATGTGACTGGAGATAAGTCCATCCCAGATTTGAAATAAACCTTCACAGATCCATAAAGGCAAACACAATGTTGCTTTGTCACAGTGTCACTTTCCAGTGGTTGAAAGACCAGAAGAACGACACAGTGGTCCCATAGTTGCATGGGGGCTCTGGGAGTCACACTGTGAGGAACATGGGGTGTCTTCTCTGGCCCCTACAGTCACTCACGTACTGCCCTATGTGCAAGCATTGCCTGGACTACTGACTTGGAGGTAAAAGAATGAAACAAAGTGAGCTGGACCATAAGCCTGATAATAATAATACATTCCTTTTCTCTGACTAATGGACTAGTGTGACACTATTTATGAAGATGGGTTTATTTTGAAAATAACAATGAAATGATGAAATAAACCATGAATATACACTGATTTTTTTCAATCCAATAATAAACAAGAAGTTCAGTACAACACTCAAGAAGTGAACAGGGCCCTCAGGCTCAAGGCTTTTGTGTGTGTAGCACACCCACACTTCAACACACCATGTCACAAATGCTGTGTGTTATTAACAGGAGGCAGATTCTGCCAGGCACATAATTTGTATATTTAAGGGAGGTGTATGGAATGAAAAAGCGAAATATGTTAAATTTCAAAGGACTTGGAAGCAATGCTGCCTGAGAGCTTGTATTACAAATAGCCCTACATTATTACATACGCTATTAATGAGGCCGAGTGAATGAAAGTACGATTTGAATATGCATGACTCTATCCAATGAGCGGGACTTTTGTGTACTGATGAGGTTTTCTTTTTCCTCCTAAAAAAGGATTAAAATTATCCTAGAAAAGTATGGCTTCCCAGAGATCAGTAAAATAAATGGATTTAGATCAGAGTCATACTATATTCAGATGAAATATATAGGTGCTAAAAGAATGCCTCTGACTCCTCCTACAATTTCTGAAACTTATACAGAAACTGTCCTCCTAAAAGGACTGTCCCTCAACTTCAAGCAGCTGCATCATTACAATCTCTAGGCAAAAGTAATGATTTTGGTGGCAACCCCTAAAAGTAGACAAGGTTAAATCAACCTTTTGATTACAAAGCCTTCACTTCCATAGCAAGGAACTCTAGTTAAAAGACTGGGGAATGGGTAAATTATTGTACCAAATGGCTGAGAATTAATCTCTGCTGACTAGCTGTAATCTAACGAGGCGTCTGTGTCCCAGGGAGCCCGCAACATGTCCCTGGCGGTATGTGCAGTGTGTCGAGTCTGCGTGGCACTCTTTGTCCTCGCTTGCAGGCGGCCTTTCCCCTCATTGTCCATAATATCCTCGTGCATCTGGGACGCGTGGAATGCATTCATACTAACAGACTTACCATTGTTTTCGCTCAGAAGCTTTGTTGAGCAAAGACTGCATCATGGTTACTGATAATTATATTGCTTAATTAATCAAGACAAAAAAATTTGCAAATCATTGCCTGGTTGCCAAGCAGGGAGATAAAAAATGACAACAATACAAGCTGAAGCAATATAACAAAAGTAACAGCTATCTGATCAGAAATTCTTATATAATGAAGCTATTAATGCTAAATCGGTTAATGTTAACATTGCTCCAGGTGTCTCTACTTAGATGCAAACAAAAAAGGCTAACATTATGGATATAAAAGGCCAAATGTTGCCATGGATTCTGTAACCTGATAGAGAGGACAGCCTTTTCATTTGATTAGGGAATGCAATTTAAATACCAGGGACCCAAGCCAAACAAACAGACTTTCCCTCCGAAAGCCTCTTGCATTCACCCTGGGGTCAGTGGTTGGTGAACAAAAGGTCAGCCACACTTGCCCTGGAAATGTCTGGATTAATTTTATTACATTGTAATGGTCTGTACTTTAAGTGCAGGGATAACCCTAAATTTTCAGTGCTTATTAGTCTCTTCTTTCCTTTAAAATTTTTGAATTAAAATATTAAGAGCAATTTGTCCAATTTATCTTGTAAGAATTTATGATCCAATTTAGAAAACTTACATGTTTTGTCAGAAACTTTAAAGGTATGCTTAGGATTGCTTTTATGCATCTTACACTATTTTTTTTAAAAATCATTTTTAACACTTCACAGCAAACCAAAATACTTCTTATGATCTTCATTTACTTAAAAATACAGGTAACACTCTTAAGACTTCAAATGACATTTTAGAGGGCCATCCCCCCAAAAAAACTGATAAATCCAGTCAATCAATACTAAATGTCTAGTTTTGAAAGGTACAAGGTACTAAATTTATTGGATCTCTAAAATTATAGTATTCTGTTTAATTCTAAAAGTAAAAGCAGTGGTCCTCAGGGACAAATACAAATGTGAGGTACTAAACCATCTTCCTGTATTACAAGACTGAAAACTATACACACACACACACACACACACACACACACACACGAACGCGCAGAGGTCTGAAGCAGATACCATCCCAACCTTTACTATGAATCTTGGCCTCTTCCCCTGTGGAAAGAAGAGAGGGCTCCCTTTGGGTCAGCATTCACACCAGCAAGAGCTAGAAGTTCCTGACTCAAGAGTTGATCCACGATTACCCTGAATGAAAATTATTATGCATGATAAACACAGATTCAGTATTGATTTTATTTCTATGTTAGTAACTATAACAAAATACTAATGCAGGGATAAAATACTAAGAATAACATCTAACACTGAAGCAGCTTTTACTCTGGACCTGGCCCTGTTTGAAGTACTTTTTGCTGGTCATTTAATCCTCTCAACTTTAATACTTTAAATTAGTTTATCAATATCAACTTGAGCAATAAATCTCAGTGAGTGACCTACTATTTTAAATCTTGGGGAGCTTTTACAATGGTAATTTTCAGCTCCCTCCAGAGAACACTTTGGAATGAAAATGAAGGTTATATTTAATATCAAGCTAAGAACAGTCATTCTTTTTCTTGAGTAGCTTACTAGATGATATTTAATGTTAAAACTTTAAAAAACCTCACTAATAATTTCAAAACAAAAATAAGTCACCATAGAATCCATTGTTACAATACCACTGAAGGCATGACAATGATCGAAACTACAGCCAATTTAGTACAGAGGACAGAGACCACAGATTGTTCCAGCCACCCCCATGATCAATAGCAATTGACAGAGTACATTGATTCTGGGGCACAGTGCTTGGACTGTCAAGCCTGTCACATGGGCTCTGCCCACAGCCTGTCCTTTTGAGGACATGCCTACAGTCCTGTCAGGGCTCAGCAGCAATGCTCACCCATCACACAAGGCGGGATTCCACACCCACCAGGTCCCCCAAATCCTAGGTGTCCTAATGGGGTTCTTTCAACTCTTATTATTAACCAGTATGCCCCAAGTCTAATATTTGAATGTTTCTTTAAAAAAATTAAGGGCTGGCCTGATAGCTCAGCGGACTAAAGTGCCTGCTTAGGCAGAGCACAGCAGCCGGGGTTCGGCCGCAGAGTACACTGAGACAGTGATTGAGACTGAGTGTGTGGTGCGCACCTATAATACCAGTACTTGGGAAACTGAAAACAGGAGAATCACCGTGAGTCCGACCTACATAGTGAGACCCTGTAGCCCTATCCTAAATACAGAAAATAAAAAAACCTCAAAATATTTTAAAAACATGTATTTCTTTGATAAAACTTTCAGAGGCCAAGTAATGAAATATGAAATTTTGTGTTCATGATGAGCCTTTGAAAATCCCAGTTCCTACTGAATTCCTGTATAGCACACATAACACAGATACACATAAGCTGATCACCAATTGGAGATGAGTGCCCTTTAGCATAATCAAATAACTACTTTCCGGTAACAGTGACTTTTATCGCAAAGGTTGTGAATCAGGACAGTGAGGCAGGAGAGACGTACCTCAGGTTTCTTTGTTATCGTGATAAAGAACATGTGGTTCTTCATTGGGTAAATGATGATAGAAACGTCGCCAAAGGCAGTCGGGATGATGCCCCTGCGGTAGTCCCTGGAGTGTTCAGACCAGACGATGTGGACCTCATCATTCCCCAAGTGACGGAGCTACAACAACAAATTGGCGCTTTATTAGTCAAGGGGTGACAGCAGTTTATGAGGGGTTGAAGCTTCCCAATGGAATTACAAAATGCTAAGAGAAAAAAATATGAAAAAACCTCTACTAAAACAAGGCTGCAACATTGATGTCTTCTACTAGCTTTAAAAAGCACCATACTACACAAACAGCACATCCTCTATGAAGTATGTGTGCTGCTAAGACCAGGCCTCCTTGTGTCAAGATCATATTATGGCTGCATGGGGTCAGGACCTTGCCAAAATTTTTTCAGTAGAGTCTTACTTTTGCATTAGAGTTGCAGACTTTATATTGCTGAGCAGGTTTCTAAACAATTAATGACACAACTGGTTTTTGTTTTGTTTTGTTTTTACCAGGAAATCAAATTCAGGACCCTGTACTTTCCGGGCAGGTATTTGTGTTGCTGAGTTATATCTCTGGCCCAACATAAGTGTTTTATTCCATATTACACTACATTTTAAATCCTCTTAATTCAATGGTTATAAAGAAAATAATATAAATGTAAGAGAATATGTTATTATAATACAACTGCTAACAAATGTACAACAAACTACTATTGTGGCAAACCTTTAAGAAAAAGAATATATAAAACTATCTTAGGGCCAGCCAAATAGCTCAGTGGATTAAAGCACGTGCAAGCAGGAGCAGGCACTAGCGGTTCGATCCCCGGACCTGCCGTGCCAGCTCCACCCCAATTGAGACTGGGTGTGGTGGAGCATGCCTATAATCCCAGCTCTTGGGAGGCTGTAAACAGGCAGATCACTAGGAGTCCGATCTAGTAGGGAGACCCTGAACAACCTGTAGACCCTTGCCTAAAATACAAACAAAAACAAAAAAAGAAATCTGTGTTTGTATAGGAAAGGAACAGATAATACTTACATGTGACGGGGCCTAAGCAGTGGGCATTTGAAGAGCACTTACTGTGTGCCAAGTGCATGAACACACACAGCTGGCTGCATCTTCTTGCTAGCTCTGATGATAGTGATGGTAAAAAACAAGATGACACTGCACCATCATTTTCTTATCACATAAGGAGGAAGCAGGACCCAGGGAGGAAAGGTTCCATCTCCCCAGGATGCAGAATGGGCCTAAGCCCCTGCTCCAGAGCCACCTGCACTGTCCCTAAGCTAGTTATGCTTGTACCAAAAACTACCTACTGCACAGGCAGTTTAATTGGCTTATCATTTTCTACACACAAAAAGTTGCAAGGTCTGAGAACAAAAAATGGACTCCTGGCCTTTCTGAGTGGCCAGAGCAGAAAGGCCTCAGAAAAAAGGCATGCTGCGAGTTCTTTGGGGCCAGCTCCATCACATGCATGATGCCCTTTCCAAAACTCCATCACTAGCTGGAGAAAATTCAGTCATGGGAGGAGCCTGGAAGCATGACTTGAAGAAACTAGATACTGAAAGGAAAGCCTGGCCCAAACTCAAGCCAAGACACTGCGTAGGCTCTGGGTGAGGGCCTCAGACGCCTATGGGGACCTGCAGCTCCTGCTTGCTGTGTGGAGCAGGCAGGACAGTGTATTCATCACTGTAAACAAACTGTAAAAAAAAATATTTCCTGCTCCTTCACTACTTATCTAGCAAGTGAACATTAGAAGCGACCGAGTTAAAAGCACCTTTGTACAATGGAAAGGCTGGGTTAAAGCTAACCTTTTAGTTCTGTCTTAAAAAATAAAAAGGATACTCTAGAATACTATGTAGTTGAAGCATGTTCAGATACATATTATTTTCTTTATAGACTACTTGATCACAAAGGGAAAATCCAAGGTGACCCTAATACGGCCTCTTTTCCATTTATAAGGTTACAAAGGAAGCTGTTTGCTGCAATGCTTGTGTATTCTTCCCTCCCACACTTCTGGGAATGATGGTGCAAGTCAATTATTAAAAAGAGCCTTGCACCTGGAGCTTTATACCTATGGCGAGGGTACATGATTCAGTTGTATGTGAACACGCAACTGTAGGGCCTGAGCATAAGTCATGACGATTCAGAACAATTTAACAGAGTCAATGACTTTTAAACAAAATTACCCAGAACATCTTTCTGCTTCTCCCTCACCATCCCTACACAGATATAAAGGCTAAGGGATGGTATACACGAGTCTAGCCAACCCACTGAACAGTTAATCAGTACAACCTGGGGTCCTCCAAGAAGTGCTGAACAGCTTCTCGACACCCACTTTTTTCTTTTTTCTCCAGTACTGGAGATGGAACCCAGGGCCTTGTGCATGCAAGGCAAGCCCTCTTCCTACAGCTACAGTCCATCTTAGATATAACAGCACTTCCTTTCATCCATTTTCTTTTTCTCTCCCCACCTTCCTTTCCTTTTCTCCTCCCTTTCCTTTCTCTCATTCTTTTGTTTTCTTAATAAAAACACAAAGACCACTGGGTGTGATAGCACATGCCTATAATCTGGCCACTTGGAAGGCTGAAGGAAGAGGATCGTTATGAGTTTGAGGCCAGCCTACGCTACATAATGAGTTTAAGCCTGAAAGACGTACTATAACCCTGTCCCAAAAAGAAAATAAATGCAAAGACCTTATAGCACACCCCTACAAGATGGTCTTTCAGAGTGCAAACACAGCCAGCATTGCCAAGGACAGGCAGGTTTCCAAGGGCAATGTGGACAGCATCTAACTGAAACTTTGGTAGGAGTTTCAACCAGCAGAAGGTAACATTAACACTCTTCTAACTCTCATCCTAGCACAGAATCGGCCTCAGGAGATTCTAGGCTTAACCAAACACTTCTGAAATGTGCTGCTCCCACCTGATGCCAGCACCTAACATTACAGTAACTCCCTATGATCCACAGCTACATAGTGCAGTGTGTGAGCTCTGATGTGAAACAGCAATCGCTGAAACTTTAGTCACCCTCCTCTTTCTAAGTTGGGTTATTTAATTATACGCACTAAGCAAGTCTCTCCTAATTTTACTTGCAGTTGGGTTCTTAGAACGACAGCATGGCAGGGCAGTATCACACTAACATTCCCTTCCTCTAGCGAGGTAGTTCTGTAATTAAGGAGGAGGTATTCTGTGTATTAATAACACAATATTCATCATCTCATAGCTGCTTTCAGTGTCATGCACCTCAGACTTCTGGACACATTACAGTGTAATTAGCTAAATGACAAAACTCAGAGCTAAGACCACTGGGCCAACAGGCTGGTAAATCTGGAGCAAAGAGCAGAAGTACTCTCTTTCTCTCCTGCCTATAACAAGAACACCGTAGGTGAAACAAATCCAATGGACCAGGACCAGCTGTGCATCTGTGAGGACAGCACAGCACACCGTGGCACCCTGAGTGGGGATCGGGCTGAGGGTTTTGACACAGAGGCATTGCCTTGTGAGTCTGAGGACTTTCAAATGAGAAACCCATCAGCAGCCAGGCTGATGTGCACGTGGGCAGCAGGCGGGAACAGACGCATGCCAGCCCCCATCCCCTCTGCTGTGTGGGCTCACCAGGCTACAGACAAATGCCCCAGGCCCTGCCACTTTTTGTCCTGACAGAGTTCTAAGTCCCTCCGCCTGGGCCACTCCGCCTGCTGCTGCCAGGCTGCACGCCACTGGTGACGCTGTCATGGTCCATACCTAATGGGCTGACCTCCTTTCCCGACTAATTGCATTACATCGCCAGCTGGCTCCAGAAGGAGTCGTCTGTTTGATTGAAGAATTCCTGCTCCTCAGTGGGCCCGGCTGCTACTTTTACTAAGTAACAGTCAGGCTTGACATCCCCATTGTTCAGCTGACAGTGTGCCCATCCTAAAATCTAAGTTTTATTTGTAAATTAACCAAGAAACTTCCTGCCAGAACAGCGCTGCCTGGAGACTGATAATGTGGGCCTTTCATCCCCTTTCACTCGTACTGTATCACTGCCAATTTGTTTTTTATTCGGCTGGCCAGCCTGAGGCTATAAAAGCCTTGTAAGACATAAGTGCAATTATAGTCCTGGAGTCAAATGAATTGGACAAATCCAATAGCACAGCTCTGTCCTCACTCTGCAAACCCCTACAGCAGTTAGATTAGCTGTGAAAAATCTAATCTAGCTGGAGCTAACAAATTTCTGCAGTGAAGGATCAAGAGTTCACTATGGGGTTGCAACCAGATTGAGGAACTGAAAAAGTCCCCCCATGACAGGGGCAGAGGGAGCGTGAATCACTTTAGAATCTTGTAGCTCATTTTTAAGCTGTTAGGGACAATTTAGTTAGAATAAGATGAGGAACTGTGGGCTGCTGTTGCTGCGACTGATTTTTAGTCTAGCTGTGAGACATCCTGATAAAGAGAGTTTATCGCTAATGATGCTAAATCTTAGCACTGCAAAAGGTATCAGCTGAATTTTGATTACTACAGTAGGGAATCTTTCGACCCGGCTGAGCCTTAGAACATTATTTATAGGATGACATTTTGTCAAGAAAATAGTTTGGGTTTTCTCAAGAAAACAAAACAACCAAAAAAACCCACAATAATCTGTTTTTCTTAAGAAATACTTTTAAAGAAATTGATATGTTGATCTATCTTTTAATAAAGCAGTTCTGTCTTAAAAAAATCAGAATATGGTGACATATTCGGGGAACAGCAACAATTTACAAGGTTCATCAAATTAAAAATAAACGCAGGACCTGGGCTTAGGGTAGTGAGGGTAAACCTTTTAGAGACTAAGTGCCAAACTGCAATCCAAAACCCACTTGCTTATCGAAAAGTGCCAACACTGTAATTAAATCTGAATACTGAGTTTTTTTAGTTTCGAAAAAGAAAAAACAGCTCTACATTACGATATTTTGTTTTAAAAGCAAGATAGAATGACACGCATGCCATAGGCTCACCACCACTGGCTTAGGGTCTCTGGAAGCTGCAGTAGACTAAGCTTTGAGGAAGGCCCTGGAAGATAGGGTCCCCTCCCCAGGACTCCTGGGCACTAGCTCAAGGCAGTGCCCGGTTTGAGGCCACTATAGCATATAGTGCTTGGATGAAAGGTGTACAGAGTGCTTGTTTGCTTTGTACACTGGAGATAGCTGACCGCTATGCTGGCTGTTTGTGACTGGACTGAGACTCAGGTTCTGTTGTCCCACCAAGAAGACAAATGAAGCAGGTACAGTGCGATCCTTGTGCTAGTGCCAATCATCTGACTGCAGGTCAAGGCAGAAAGAACCAACTAGAGCAATGGGCAGAGACCAGGGTTGGGATCAGGGAGAGCTTCCTGGGCAGTGTGTGAGGCATCTTGTAGGCATCATCTTATTCACTTCACTTAGTAACTATTTTTAATTCGAGTCAATAGGTAAGAAACTGAGACACAAACTGGTGCAAGGACTGGACACACACTTGACTTGGGTCCAAAGCGTCTGAGTCTTGGATCTGCCCATGCCATCACATTTCCTTGCGGTCAGACCTAGTTAGATCCTGAGGTCTGTCCTTGCTCCTTGTGGCTCTAGGCTTTTTGTGTCTCTAGGCTCTGTGCTTGGCACAGGTACTCTGGGCTTCAGCTTTGGCTCCTTACTGGACTAACTTCTTTTTTCTAAGAAGGTGGTCCTCAATGCCTAACAGAGGGTCTCTTGAGATGGTGTCCTGCAGGAGAGCAGGGACAGGGCCATGTTCCTCAGAACAATGTCCCCAGAGGGAGAGTGGAAGGTGAGCGATAAAAGTGATGTGGTGGGGTGACAGTGTTTGTCATTTGGCCTCTGCTTCTAACTTGCCCTGCGGGCTGGGCTAAGGGGGGCAGGGTGCTGCCTTCCCAGAGCCCCCAGTACTTCTGCCACAAAGTCATTCCCTGTGACCTTTGCCAACCTATAAGGTAAATGACATTACTGTCTGGGGATACTAATGTAGACCTCAAAGGAGCAACATGTAAGGCCCTTTATTTCCCCAACCCTCCATCTCAGGCCTGAAGATTGTGCCAAGCTGGTTAGGAAAAGCCACAGGGTCATTGAGTCCTGAGGACAGTGATTAGGTCTTTATGCATTTCAAGGACAGCCCCTAGGGAGGGAAGCTTTGTACCTTTTTGGTGAGAGAATCATCTGAATCTGATGGCATCCGAGTGGAAACGTGGAAAATTACTTCCACAGTAGAGGTAGCATAGTAAGGGGCAGTCTGTCCAGTGCTGCCGTTGCGCTGCAGGCCGCCCATGAAGCCACAGTGGGTGGAGAGATCCACCTGGGGAGACCACATGGAGGGACAGGGTCAGACATGAGCTGCAGCTCCTCAAAGGCAGGAATGGGGATTTAACAATGCGAGCTATTTTCACTTCCATAGCTTTCCTTCTGGTCACAAATATAATACAAGGTCAGACATGATTAAAATATTAAAGATGTGAACATTAAAAACAAAATTGTTCTGTACTTCTACCTCCTGAAGAAAATCACTAGAAAAATTTAAGTGCTGGGATTGCAGTTCAGTGGTAAAGCATTTGCCTAGTGTACAGCACAAGGACCCGAGATCCCCAGCTCTTTACAAAGAAAACAACCTCCTTCCCCAGTTTTGCTGTGTGTTTATCCAACTTCACCCCATTGGGAGGGTATGTGTCCCAAGCCCTCCAGGGGATGCCTGAAACCACAAGCAGTACCAAGCTACCAAATCATACATGCATACACTATTTTTTCTAGTACATACATGACGAAGTTTCATTTCTAAATTATTAGCACCGCAAGAGTTCAACAAGTAACAACACAGCAATGTTAATAGTCCACTGTGATAAAAGCTCTATGGAGGTGCTTTAGAGAAAGCACTCCATGGCTGGCCAAGGCAGCAGCAAGCCCTCTGTCTCCCCAGGGTTGGTGTATGGGAAGCACGCATACCCATGGCTCCCCACTGCTGGATCTTTGGGATTCTACTCTCTCAGGCCAGAAGGAACACTGGGCAGAGTGTTGGTCTAAGAGGCCGGATCAGGGTACCGATGTCACACAGTTTAGCAGTCAGTGCTGAAGTGCCTTTGAAAAGGTTGCTCCAGTTTTACAGCACTGCCAAAAATCTATGAGTCAGAACTAATTTAGAGTTATGGTGTGAATGCTCATTTCTTAATGGCTTACTCCAAAACTTTCAACTCACTATAAAGTTTTATTCTTTCAGTAAAGTACCTGTTCTAATATGAAATAAAAAAACAGAAAAGTCTATTTCATGCCAAGAATACTTCAAATCAATGTTCTAGTCTTTTCTTAAAACTTTGGTTGAGAATATATGTTTGAGTAATGTGTTGAATATATTCTATGACAAATAAGCATCCTTATTAGCAAGAAGAACAATAGTTTTTTGTAGGGACAATAGGTCTTGGGCTAGAGCACAACAAATGTTTCAGAAAGGACATGGTCCTGCCCTTGTGGAGGCCTCACTCTGCCCCCATCTTTCCAGCAGGTTGAGCCAGGAGAAGCAAGCTGCATTATGCACCCTGGAATTTTTCCTTAGCACACATAACTGGAAAACCAAAACAAAAGAAAATGTTTGAAGAGTTAGAAAATAATTTTAGGTATTTTGATTTCCATTTTCAGATTATTTCCATGTTCAAATTACTTTCAAATGCTGGAGAGATATTTTCTTTAGACTCCTGTTCCTAGAAGGCAGACACACATCTGTTCATGTGTGTGTGTGTGAGTATCAATCAGGAAAATACTAAAAGTTTCAGTATCAGTCATCCTTGGGATCTATGTTAGGTGAACAGGTTGATAGGTGACCTTCATGGCTACTACACTCCTGTTTCACTCCAGTTTTTGACTTTATCCAACTCTTTCTTCACCTCTCATCTATGGAGCCATTGTTCTCCACTCCCATACTATGCCCAAGTCCGTGGCATCTCTGTTCACATTTTCTGTCTCTTCCTACAAACTGCGTATAGTAGCTAGGACAGTTCATCTGACTATGCAGCTCTGGAAGTTCGAAATGTTCTTTAGTTCCTGCTCTCCTGCTGTCTTTGAATGTAAAGTCACACATAAGAACAGTTCATATACAGCTCTTTTTTCATACATAATTTAAAATGTAATGGTCAATAAAACTACTGATGAAATTACCTCCCATCCAAGACCAGCAACAAAGTCTTCATAAGCTTGGCTTCCTCTTTCGTTGGAGAGGATTGAACACTTATCTTCCTGGCCTTCAGCAATGTAAAACACTGCAATTTTGTGTGTCTCACGACTGTGAATTAAATTTAAGTAAGTTAGAATTCTCATGTGTAAAGTTTTATTTTGTTGCTGCCACCACTATGATTCTTCTTCTGTTGAAATCCTGATTGAGAATTTCCTAGGAGTCACTCACTGTCCTAAGATGCACGGACATACAATCCATACAATCACACTCTGCAGCTGCTCTAAGGACATAAGCACTCTCATCACCTACCTTACAGATATGGTTCAAAGAGACACAGAAAGTTGAACAAAAAGTACACAAAGCAAGCAGGAAACTGGGAACAAGATGCTCTGGTTCCTAAGATTCCATGTTCAGGTACAAGACACATTAAATGGCAACAGGTAGCATTTGGCAATTTCTCTCCTTTTTAGGGGCAAAGAATAACACCTTTTAGAGAATTTCAAACAGAAGGGCCAGAGAGATAGCTCAGGAGACTAAGTGCCTGCTTAGGCAAGCACAGGGACCAGGTGTTAATCCCTGGCACCACAAATCACACTGGCCCTGCCCCAGGGCCCACTGAGTCAGCCACTGAGACTGGACGGTGTGGTGTACCTTTATAGTCCCAGTCTAGGGAGGCTGAAAATAGGAGGATCACTACAAGTCCAAGCTGTGTAGTGAAACCCTATATCAAATACATGAAAAATTAATAAATAAAAAATGAAAAGAATTTCAAATAGCTACTGATGGTGAGTAGACTGATGTGACTACCCACATTTCACCATCTATACTTTAAGATAAAGCTACCAGGTAGCTCCATGACTGCCACTGCATGCTACATCAAGGTTTTATGAGAAAAAGAAACTTCTTTCAAGCAGACACACTTGGGTGATCTCACAGACACAGGCAGAAGAGTACGTAGACCCTACACTCTGACCCTCTGAGAGTTCTGGTCTGCTGGGCCGAACTGAGGAAACCTCTTTTGGCCATCTAAACCATTTATCTGCTTGGTTCATGATGTATTTGGGGCAATTACTGTCAAATCAAGATGATCTAGACTTTGAAAAAAGAAACCCTGTCTTTTTAGTTTTCATACATCTAGCATACGATTTGGTGGCCACTAGGGGCTGAGCTAACCTGTGTTAAAACAACTAGTATATGATGGTCTTCTGGGATGTCTTAATAACCAGCTTCTACAAGTTACACTGTGGAGGAACATGCCCAGATAACTATGAAGGAATTTGTGCATAGTTTTGAGATGAAAACAGTTTTTATTCCAACAACAATTTAGTTAAGAGTCACCTACTCAGACCAGGGAAATAGCTCAGTAGAATAAGTGCTTGCCTGGCAAGCGCCGGGTCCTGAGTTCAATCCCTGGTACCACAAAAAAAAAAAAAAAAAAAAAAAAAAAAGAGTCACTGACTCCATGCCCCATTACCCATGAGCTTTTTTTAAAAAATGTGTTTGGTGTAGGGTGTCACTGTGCAGTTCAGACTCGCAGTGATCCTCCTCTTTTCAGTCTCCCCAGCACTGGGATTACAGGCATGCACCACCACACCCAGTCTACTCATGAGTTTTGCTATAGTCTCCTACTTTGAAAAATTAGAGTACTACTTCCAGAGCAGTTCCATTCTTCTTTGCAGTGCATTCTGAAAAATCTCACAAAAATCTATCAAGTGTTTAACAACACAAAAATGTTTTTGTTGTCTAATACAGTATCTCCACATTGTAATCTGATTAGACTTCGATACAGGTAGAAATGGCTGCATATTTTAACAAATTTTCTAATATTTCCTTTTGTGTGGGTTAGTTATTCTTCTACCTAATAAGCAGGACTAAATGAAGTATAACTAAAAAGTTACATATAAATAACTGGAGGAGGGTTCTCTTATTCTATTCATTTAAGTAGCCATTCACTTCTCACATAGTTTTCACATAATAATATACTTGGAACAAAAATTTTAAAATATAGAAAGTAAAGAGAGGAATAAAAAGAAAAACAACAAGCAATTGCAGCTGGGTGTAGCAGTACACACTTGTGATCCCAGCACTCAGGAGGCTGAGGTAGGAAGATCACGAGTTAGTGCAAGGCAGCCTGGCGTACAAAGTAAATTTATATCTCAAAGGAAAATGCAAGACACTTGCAATATGAATATATAAAAAATAAAACTGCAACTTAGGATACATTTATGCTTGCAAATATGAAATATGAAGAACATTACATTCTGTTACACAATCTTATACCTAAAGTATTTGTGAGTACTTTAAAAAAAAAAAAAAGATATAGCAGGTGAAATTCACCATTTTAAGTTATTTTTGAATGTGAACACTTTTATAGTATGTGCTTCCATAATAATTATTTGTAGTTGTACAAGATTACATATTATTTATAAATTGCATTCCAAGTTGTCACCTAGTTGCTTTCATTTTAAGATATTTTCATATTATCCGTCTCTAATGATAACCCTTAATCTTTATAATCTTTGGATTTTCTAATGTCCTTCAATTCAGAGAGAGAAATGCTTGGTCCCTGGCATTTCTAAGACTTTGATACCCACTGTGCTATCCCACCTATGGGTGTCTCCCTTGGTGGGGGCAGGTACTGCCATGAAGGAAGGTTTTGCGGTGATGGATTCTAGAATATGTGTGTGTGTGTACAATGTTGTAGTATAGGCCTTATGCTCACAGACAGACAGACAGCTTGTCCTCATGGAGTGGGGAATCGTGGAACTGCTGTACTAAGAGGTTCCCTGAATCTGACCAGCTCACCCAGTCTCAGGAACTATAACTGGTGCTCAATGATATCAGCTCTTCTGACCTTTGCCCTAGAAGGCTGTCTTAACAAAAGGAGAAAAAAGTATAGCTAGTCAATTTGCTCCTGCAGCCTTCTCTTCAGACTGAAAAGTCCTCAGCATTTAACTTTTCTCTGTTTTCTAGACATTACATATATAAAAACAGCCTTGGGTTGGTCAGAGATTCTCCTTAGAGTTGAGGCTTTTTCTGTCATAGCTGCTCATGGTTATCAAGACCTCATTAACTCAACCTGGAGGTGCAGTGCTGAGGCCCAGCAATGGCTATGAACTAAAGGTGATCTTTCCTTGTCATGGTCAGCACATTTCACATCCTCCAAAATGTTAGCACTGCACAGAGCCTGCTAGGAAGCAGACACGGTGTCTGGCCCTATTAGAGCCAGGCTTTGAAATGGTAATTGCAGCATCAACAGCGCTTCAGATCCCTATGCTGCACTATCAGTGCAAGGAGGAGGGCAGGTAATTCAGGAATATGGAAGTGAAACCAACAATTTCCCTTTCGCATTAGGATGCATTTCTGTCTCCAACTAGGAATGGACCAGAAGAGCTGTTTTCTTGTGCTGTCACATGAAAGAGTCAAACAAAGAAGCTGTGATTTCCACACCAGCCTTCCCCAGGATGGCAATAAAGTGCCCACATTTAAAGGGACCCCTTGTGATTGTATATCAATCCACCACACTGTTATCTTTGCCTTTTTGCTAACTTCAGAGTTGGCAGTCGCAAGACAGTCTCCAACTTTCCTAAAGACATGTCCAGAAGGAGCTATGTTTTTACAAGAGTGCTGTACATTGATACCAGAAAGAAAAACAAATGTCCTAACTGAAGGCTGAGGGACCAGAAGTGTTCTATATACTATCTGGCCAATCTGCAGGTCAGTTTAGCTTCCTCATGGCTGAAGAGTCCCAGACTTAGTTCCTTCCCCCCCACCCCAAAACAGCCTGAAAATATCCTTTAGCATAAAATAAAATGATATAAAAGTAGATGTTAAGAAGACATTAAATGTAGGTGTTTGGCATTTAAATGAAGGTTAATCAAAGGGCAGAAGATTGCCAATCAGCAACCCAGAGTTCTTTTTTTTTTTTTTTTACTGCAACAGCACCCCAGGGAGCTAATTCAATTGCACCTCATGCAACTAAAGTGCATTAACACTCAACAAATTGACCACAATTATGAAGGCAATGTATTCACTAAGCACTGAGAAGCAGGGAATGATTCTGCCTATGCTGGAAAAATCTGAGTTTGGAACCCAAATGACTGCTAGTTGAACACTGAAGGACAAGAAGGGAAAGGGGGTGAATCTCTGAGTCATTATTCACAAGAAATCCGTCCAGGAATTCCCAGAGAACTCAGTCTCTGGAGGAGAAAAAGCATGTGAGGCAGGTACCTGAATCTGAGAAAGGGCACTGTGGGGAACAGCTTCAGGGGTTTCATCTCGCTAGCCTCATATCTTTCATTGTTTCATTTGATGAATCAGGAAACAAGACATCTGAGATGGCCACCAAGCTACAGGGTTCAGGGCTGAGGACAGTTCCTTTCCCCAGGTTCAGCTACCCTGAGTCTTTTCAGCTTTGTGTATTTCTTTGTTTTTTTGGCACCAGGGATCAAACTCAGGATCCTGCGCTTGCCAGGCAAGCACTTATGCCACTGCTATCTCTCCGGCCCAGCTTTGTGTATTGCTTGATACTAAATTGTTTGTCACTCCCCAGAGAGCAGTACAGCCACTTGAAGCAATGGTCTTCACCAGCATCTCCAGAGGGAATGAGGCCCCAACTGCCATGCTGGAACTTGCCCAAGACTCAGCGCACACAACCAGTGCAGCCTTGGTGTGCGTGTGGCTGTAGGAGCTCCGGCCTCCTGAGGGATGGGAAGGCAGAAGAGTGACCAAGAGACATGGCAAAAGAGAAAGAAATGAAGGGAACCTATGTATAACCCTGAGATAGACAGAGGACAGTTAAGGTAGGTGTCATTATTCTAGATGCTTCTGAAGGAGCAAAGGACATGGAGCCACAAGAAAGCTTAATATGATTTCATATTTTATCTGTTTGGCCCTCAATGACATGACAAAAGTCTATCTTAAAAAAAAAAGTTATCTTTTAGAAAAGTATAATTTATATTTTTTTGGTGGGTTAGCTACTCTGCTGGAGATAGAAGCCAGGGCCTTTCAATGGTTAGCAAGCTCTCCACCCCTGAACAGGACAGTTGGCCTCAGGGCCTTAAAAGAAAACGATAGCTAGGATTTCCTAGGTAGTGCATTTATATTCAGTTAAGAATCTAAACCACCAAGGAAGAATCACAGCAGTAAGTCTGATACACCAACAATAGTAACACGAATCAAAAATATTTTTGAAAATGAAATTTAGGAATGTGCCACTGAGTTTTGATCAGAATGCTAAAATAAACAATCTAATCCAGAAGACAGCCTAAACCCAGATGACAGTGACAATATTTGCTCAGGGGTCATAACTCATTCCTGTACATGCCTCCAGGAGAAGCTGGTGTTTTAAAATGGAAGCTGGACAGTGCGTGGAGGTGAATGAAGTCATGAGTTCTAGTAACACCCCAAATCCCAAGTTAGGAATGGTCATGCTAAAACTGTTCCCTTTTCTTCTTGCTTCCCTACAACTCTTTAAAAACATAAAGCTCCAATATATTTTTAAATAACAGAGTTAAGTAAGGAATAAGAGCTAGGTGTGGTGGTGCATACCTGTAATCTTAGCAATGGAGAGGCTGAGATAGGAGGATCACTGACCTCAAGGCCAGTCTTGCTTACATAAAGAATTACAAAACTCAGCAGCAACAACAATAAAGGATTAAAAAACATGTAGCAAATAAAATATAGTAGGAATAGTATTTTATATAGGTTTGAGGAAAAGAGACTGAAAATTTTCTTTTCTGGGGGTTAGGCCGTAGTAATGTTTGGATCTTCCTAAGGCAAATAAAGAGGAACAAGGCTACATTTTAAAAAGTGGTGTTTTTGTTTTTTGTTTGTTTTTTATAAACTAAATATTATGGAAGTAGTTTTTTCCTTTTTAGAATTTTGAGGATCTGTGATGTACTGGGCCTATCCTTATTCTTCACTTGGCTGGCTCTGGAAACCTGCATCTTCCCAAATCATGAACTTGTCTGTGCTGTGAGCACAATTTTAGGAATGTCCTGTGCCATGGAGGAAAGGGCGAACCTGAGATTGACAGTTCTGGAGCATGAGGCTGATTAGTGGAGGGCTGTTAATCACTGCATGCTGGTCTCAGCCTCGCCAATGTTCTAAGCAGGACTGCAGAATGCTGACACATGGCACCCAGACTGGACTATAAAGGTGGTCTCATTGGGCTTCAAATAATGCCACTGTGGTTTCGTCAGAAAGAGGGGGCTGCAGAGAGTAGAGGAGGAGCAATACCCACTGGCTGCCATTCAGAAAGGTGTTCAACCACAAGTCTGGGTTCTGGGGAGCCCCAAGTGTTTACGGTACCAAACACGCACTAGTCCTTCAGAGTAAAAACACCAGATTCTAGGTCTGGAATCACCCTTGAGTCTCTGCAGGTGTGCTCTTCCCTGCAGCTGTATCTGGCCTCCGAATGCACAGGTGGACAGCAGGACAAAAGTAGTTTGATGTACTTTCACATACCACTGACGGGAGTCCAGATTTTTTAGCTCTCTCAATAATTTTGAGTTTTTCTTCAAAAGATGGAAATTCTTCCTAGAAAAAAAATGGGTTGAAAAAAAAAGCCATATGATCACAGATCAATTCTGTTGCTTTCCAAACCTACTCATTATCCATCCAATGACCTCATCTACTGAAGGTATGACAGAGTGAATTAGCCAGTTTAACCTGGGGTCTTATGAGGGAGGTGGACATGACCCAGACAGGGGTGTAGGAATTCAGGGGTAGCAGCTCCATCAAATGGTAAGGCCAGGGAAGGAATAAAACCTGGCAGAAGAATTGATAGTAAGGCAGAGGGAATAGGGAACTGCAGCAGAGCTAACAGAGGAACCAGAGGTGCAAACACATGAACACAGGCACACACTCACTGGCCACAGAGCCATCCAGAGCTCTGGCTAGCAGTGGATTGCCGTGGAGTCTTGATGCCTTGCAGGCTGCAGAACTTCACTGCTCCCCCTGAATTTGGGCATGCCTGTCTAGGCCATGTCCACCTCCCTCACAAGATCTCAGGTTAAACTGTGACTAATTCACTCTGTCATCCTTTTGCATGCATCTTACATGAAAGTCAAAATAATAATGGACAGATAAGTAATCAGATAAAATGCACACACAGAAAAGGCTTGATATTCTTTAAAGTACACAAAAAGTATTACAATTCAATTTCCACCAGGACAGCAAAATTATTATTTTTAATTAATTAATTAATTAATTCTTGCTATGCATAGTGATCCTCGTTTCTCAGTCTCCCCAGTGCGGGGATTACGGGCATGTGCCACCATGCCAGGTTCAGTGACCAGCATGGTGTGCCTGGGGTTTTGGGGCCTGCACGGCACAAGGTACTAGGGATTGAACTAGGGACCTTGTACTTGTCAGGCAGACACTTAGATTGCCAAGCTATCTCCCCAGCCCAGGACGGCATAATTAGCTTCACCTATACTTTTAATTTAGCAGATGGAAATAACTTGTAAATGTTGAAATAAATAGATAAAAGTCCCCATTTCTAGTCTGTAGACTACAATCAGGCAAAAAGAAGGATAAAATAACTGGAGACCAGTATGGACTGTTACCTTCTGTCCCAAGAGTTCATTCCCAAGTCATCAAGAAGCAGCCTGCAGAAATAGAAGGGTCCTCGGGGCTCCACCGGGCAGGGCTGCCCTTGGCTAGTGACCTTCAGAGTGGAGGCCAAGATACACTGCTGGACATGCTCGTCCTCTTGTGCACTCTGGCGCAGGATAGCATTGATGATTTCCTTCTCCTGCTCACTGTTCATTCCCCATGGGGGTGGGGATGGCTCATTGAGCTTTAGCTGGGATGGTAAGAGGCACTCGGGGCTCGTGTGGCCAACATTCTCAAGCAACTTGTCCAGTGCATCATCTCCCTCCTCGGTCTGAGGAAGATCTTTCTTCTGAGGCCCAACATTCTGAATAGGGCAGCTGGGAATGCAAAAGTTGGGGCTGTGCCCACTGGGTGCTGTGCAGCCCTCCTGGGGTCCATAGAGCACCTTCCCATCCCAGGAGTACTTCCCTGAGACATCTCGCACAATGACTCGCACATCCGAGACAGCACCCCCTGAAGACCTGCCACTGGTCCCCTCTGCAGGCATCTGTAGATAGGAGATGAGGGTGCTGTCATTAAACACGAACAGCTGCAGGTTTGGGCTTCGGAACACATCAGGGGACAGCTCAGTGCCCTCAGCATGGGCATTGTCGTGGTTCTCACTGACCAGACTGTGCAGCACGGCCGGGCCACCAGCTAATGGGTAGTGGCCCAGGTGGTTGACCAGGTGGGCCATTACCATGCGGGCAGTGAGTGGGATCAGCTCCAGGCTCCGCCTTTTCCTTTCTGTGGGCATAGAAGAAGCATAGGACTTCAGATCGTTTTTTTAATTTTTAGTCTGAGAATTTTTTTCATCTTTTTTTTTTTTTTTGATACTAACTCCATTTGAATTTGAAAGTTTAAGTGTATTGCTAACTTGAAGGTCTCATTTGAAAGGGATATTTAAAAATCTGTAGACACAAGAATAGACAAGAGATCCTCCTGTCCTTGAAGAGTTGGGGGCTCACGCAGGCCTGGTGAGAACACTGTCCTCACTTGGGGGCAGGAGATGGCCTTGCTTTTGTCCAGGGGCTAGGGAGGACCTCATATGGGAATCAATCAGGTTCAGGGCTGCTGAAATAGATTGGAAGCAATGTGCTTAATAATCCTGATAATTTATGCTTTGTTGTTAGGGCATTTTAAATATTTAAGAGCGTATGTCATATTGATAAAATGTGGAAACAGAAAGCCTAAACTAAATCTGTAGCTGAATTAAATGCTCAAGAGCAACTGACCTATGAAATTTTCAATACTTAAAAGGAATACAAAGACTTCGACAACTATACATAAGAAAGAAAACCTTATAAAATGAGGCATAAAAGAGAAGCAGATAAATAAAATTCATTAATACAGATTGAAATGACTACTTCAGAGCAGTTAGGGAAACTTCAGCAATCCAAATTTATTACATGCCTTACGCATTAATCTAAGAACAAGTGAAATAAAACTGTTAATTTTAACCAGAAACTACATATTTAAATAAACTAAGATGCTCATGTCAGCTTGAGGTTTTAGGAAACACTTAGCTTTTTAGAAAATATGTAAAACCAAACATTAAAACATAAGAAACTGTAAATATATTTTTTCATGCTAAACATTTTCCCCCTTAAACATTAAAAATCCAACTTATTTATAACACATCAACTTTATGATGTATAAGTCCTAGAAAAGAATAATAAAATTCTGAATCTAAAAAATTCTACTAGGTAAAGACTATAGAGAACAAGATTACCCTGAGTTTTCTTGGATTTCAGGTTATTTTTTCTGTATTAATAAACATGAAACCTGCACTCAATAATGGACAGTTTCCTATCAAAAGACTTGATGGACAGGTTGCCTATGTTGTCTCTGAAATTAGATGCTTCCTCTCAGCTCTGGCAGAAGTGTGCATGATTCCACACAGATAAGACAGTGAATGCTCAGACTTCAGTGCTCAAGCTAAGAACAATGAACGCCCCAGAGGGCATGCATGATACTGCTGGAAGCTTGTGGGTTTCTAGTGTGGATGGCTTCCTAGGAAAGGCAGGGCAGGGGTGCATGAAGCTCTGGTGATCATGGTCCACTTAAGGTCAGGCAGAAAATAACCATTAAAAACACTACCTCCTGCTTTTACTCACAAAGGTAGTGCTTTCAATTTGAGTTAAAGCCAAATGTGTGTTTTTAATGAATGTGCTTGAATTTTGTAATAGATAACCCAGAGACACAATGATAGATCATAAATCATGACATAACAACACATCTGATAAAAACCTATAGTATCAAAAAGTAAGAGTACAAAAGAGTTTTGAAATAATTATCACTCTCCCCTGACACACTTTAGTTAAATCCCTTGCTAGGGGTTCCCTAAAAATAAAGAGAAAGTCTAGACTCCATTAATGAAAACAAGCTCATGACTTCCACAAACTATTATAAAATATATTCTAAATTTCTGGAATTTTTCTAAATTTACAGTTGGAATGCAAAAGCAGGGTCCTAGGCCATGCCTTCATTCTGGTGTTTTGGCATCCCCCTCCCTCTTCCAGCAATGAGGATTTAGGATCAACAGTCTCAGCACAGGGCACCTGCTGCGCTGATGCCCTGACTGTCTCTCACCATAACTTTATTTGAAAGCAGTAAATAGGCAATGATCTAAGAAAGAATCATTAAAATCTAATATTACTTGTCAGAAATACTACCTGATTAGAAATAGTTTTGTAATGAATGATGAAGTGTAACACAGAGTGTAAAACAGGAGTACATTTTATTTTGACTAAAAGTCCTCACCTTTTGTATCCCTTTATTCCTAACAGGACAGAGTCAATTGGTGAGAGTATTTGTGCATCCCAGGACGCTTTCAAATTTCTGGCTTTTTAACTTAGATAATTTAGTGGTGCATTTCAAAACTTTTTTGTCAGACAAGTTAAAGTGCAATTACTTTGAATTCTGTAATAAGAAATTAACCTAGACACACATTGATAGGTCATAAATTATGACACAATGACGCATCTAATAAAAACCTATAATATTGAAAAGAGAAAGGAATAGTTTTAAAATAATAATCACTCTTCCCTGACACACGACAGTTAAATCCTTTACTAAAGAAATCTATTAGGAATGTCTACATGAGATCCTGTGGGTTTCTCAGAGAATAAATATTCAAGTCAAAGAATAGTGTATTTTGAAAGAAAAACAGTGCCAAAATTTTAAGTGCTCATTTTCAGGCTTTTCCAGTTTTGTAAAGGGAGAGTCTTTTGCTATTTTTTTCCCGTGGTACTGGGAATCCAACTCAGAACCTTGCACATGCCAGGCAGATGCTTATGCTGATGAACTGTCTCTGTCTCCTCAGCTCTTTCGCTATATTTAAGTCACAGTAAGTGGTGAACCTAATCTTGTGGGTAGGTGTCCACTCATCACTTTAGGAAGAAATTAATTTCTTATAAGACATGGATTGTAAAATAGGAAACAACAAAATAAATGGATCAAGACTGATTTTAATTAAAAATATAAGCATGGGAGAAATTTTGGGAAGATACTGCAGTTAACAGGCAATGGAATTCCACAAAGGATAATCACATTTGATTGTCTTTTTAAGTGGTAGGTAGGCAGTATGAAATGTACCATGTTTAGTCCAGAACCCATAGAGCTCAGGAGCCTTTAATCCACTCTAGCCAAATCTCTGAGTAAACAACCTGTTTCAGGAACTTACACACTAAGTCTCAGGCTCCAATTCCACCTCTGTTATTTCTGACCTGTGCACCCTGGAAAAGTTCCTTAAACTTAATCTGGCCATCAAACAAACAGTGCTAAACTCTGGGCTATCAGACTTCCAGACCTCCCTTTCTCCCTCACTCTGACTCCACCCTTCCCTACCTACTCACACTTCCACCCCACAGTTCTGCAAGACCATCCTGGTGCTCTGTGCCTGCCCCGGTGGGTGTAGCCCAGGGGCCCGTCCCTCTGCACCCAAGGCCACACGGCAGGGTCTGTCTCCAGGCTCTCAGGTCTCATCATGCAGGGCACCTGCTCCAGTGATCAGGCCAGGCCAGCCACTCTGCCCAGAGCATTCCAGCCAAACCAAGGGCCAAATATGCTGGGAAATGAAATCACTCCCTTCTGTTCTGCCCTCACCTTCCTTGGCCTTGGAGGTACCTGCCCTGCTGTGCCACCTGAGCACAGCCTGCCCTGGTCCAGGACTTCCCCCGGGCCCCTTTTTACTTCCTTGGTTCTGTTTCCCTGGTGATGCTTCCTCATTCTTCTTCCCTGAAGGGTGGTTCTACCCTAAAAGTTCCCTACTTGAAGCTAGATTTCTAACTTAAAAAGTACATAACACTTTCATAGATGACCAAGCGCTCTACATCCACATTTCTTAGAACTTTTAATTTTGCGACAACTGAAGATCAATATATACTGGTAAAAAAGAATACAGGGATATTGCAAATACCCTTCTTTTCAGTATTAGTAATTTGCCTATCTATAAGCCAGTATCACAATCAGGAAGTCAGCACTGACACAAACCATCAATGTCATTCAGTGTTCATGTGTCTACCATGTGTTTGTTTTTGTGCAATTTTATCACCCAGGCAGACACAGAGGCATTCTCACTCATACTCTAAGACCCAGAGCTGCTGCTTATAATCTTAGAAAGTGGGGTAGCTAAGAAAGAGACACAGCAAGTAGCCCCTGAGTCATGAGAGCCTCCAAAGAGACTCAGCTACAATCATAGCCATCTCAAAGGGTAGCATACAAATTCCCACCTCTCTGCACCCAGGTCTCAGAGTCTGGACCACTCCATAAGCTCCCTTCTAGCCCACCCATCCTGCCAAGGTTAGACTGAGTCCTTTGTGGGAAGCCCCAACAGGCTCCTGGTCCACAACCTTTCAGGGTGTCTCTGTCTTTCCCCCTACATGCAAAGCTCACTGAGGATAAAAAGCGTGTGTGACTTCCAAGGTCAGGTACACAGGCTTCAATAAGATGATTCGATAAGATGAAAGAAAAGAAGCGAGGGAAAAATAGAAAAGGAGGAAAAGAAGGAAGAGGGAAGGCAGAATTCTCATTAGGGGGACTTTAGACACCAGGATTTCAACATCAACAACTAGATTTTTAAACACACCACAGCAAGAATGGACAACAGGCTATAATCTTTCGCCTTCCTGACCACAGGGGCTTATGTCCGGGCCAACACTCACCCTCTTCCACAGTCAGCAGGTTGTCCAGGTCTGCTGAGGAATGGCACTGGACTGGCTCAGAGCTCCTCACACTGGCCAGGGGCAGGAAGGGGTCGTAATCCACAGAGGACAAGTCAGCCAGAGTCAGCGTGTAGTGACTCTGCTGGGTGTACGTGCTCGAGCCACAGACACAGCAGTGCAGTACCTGGGGGACACACATGGGGAAGACACCATGGCTGCCACCGCCTCCTGTCCCCAGACGGTCTGTCCAAACACCATGGCGCCAGGCACTGGGGCCCCTGTGCAGGAGCGTTTCAGAACCCTGAGCCCCTGCCATGCTTAAACAGCTTCTTGCTATTAGCAAGTTTATCTTCCTTCTTTCACATCAATGACAATGAATGTATTTTCTAAGCAAAAGTGAAAAACTTCTCAAGTCACCAGTGTATATGTACACACCCAAACCCTCCTCCATCCACCCACGGTGACGCCAGTAGGAAGGGCTGAGTTGGAAGACAAGAGGGTGACAAGGGAGAAGCCACTCCTAGTGGAGGAACAAAGGCACATAATGAGTAGATTCCACTGGTGAACTTCAAGATAGTTCAGGAGTTTAAATTATTATAACTTATGACCCCATGATTTTTTATAGTACGGTTCAATAAAAATAAATTTAATATAGATTTTTGAAGTATTCTTATTTTTCACAAGGTCAGTGTCCTCAATTTATTTTTTAAGATTTATTTAAGGCAAAGAGATTACTAGAACCATTATACTTTTTCCCCCCTTTAATAAATGGATTTGACAAGCTAATCTTCTGGCTATTTCTATAATATAAATAGTTCATCTTAAAATTAAGTAGAAACAGTTCATGTTCCATGAAAATTGGGGTATTCTGACCAAACAGGAGTTGTTTGGAGATGCTAGGAGATGGTCACCTAAGAATGCAACATCTTTAACTCGGGAACAACTGCTTTTCTACAGCAGTATCTGTTCAGTGTTTGCTGCTTAAATTGTCCATTTTTTAAAGATGTGTAATCCACCCTAGAGCCTTTTTGAAAAGGCCCAGAAAAAGAAGCAAATGCACAGAACATGCTCTGGTAGTTTTCCGACACACAGGTCCCAGCCCAGGACCAAGGCCAAGGGGAAACTTACCCTGTAAATATAATCCAGCAAGGGTGCCCGAGACAGGTGCTGATCATCCAGGACTGCTGTGGACACGGGGTGCAGAAGGGTATTCACTGGCAGCGCCATGCACCAGTCCAGCAGACAGAGGAGCAAGGACACGATGAACTGGAGGGAGAAACATGCCAGCCTTTACACTGGAGTCCCTAGGATGCTCAACAAGAGAACTGTTCCTGCACACCGTGGATACTGAGGCGACATACTAACACCCACAAGGTAGGTAAGTAAATAAGTAAATAGGACTTTCACAAGAAATACTTGTATTTATCACTCTGCCTTACATTAAACAAGTTCGGGGAAAAGTTAATAATGTGCCACCTACCTTCTTGTCTGCTTCTACTGAGGAGTACTCTGCACTCGGTAAGAGAAAAGCAATTGTGGCCACAAGGATCTGCATAAAAGACAAGTCACCAGTCAAACAGACTACTGGTTTGGAAGCTACATGCTAAGAATCCCAAGGCAGTCTTGCAACTAACCCCAGCCTGGTGCCAGCTCCCCAGAGGCAGGTGAAAGCTGCAGACAGCTGTGCGTGTGGTCTTGAGACCCAGAAAGCACTCCAGCCCTGCCTGGCTTCTGCCTGCTCTGCTGCTGGGGAACTCAGGGCCCCCAGGAATATAAGTTTCTTTCAGCCATCTATTCCACAATCAATCCCCTCACTTCCCAGTGTTGTCTAAAGACAATGAAAAGACTCATGAGAATGCTGTGGTCTCATCTTATATACCTGAAGGCTCTGCCTGCTGCCTTGCACAACAGCATCCTCTCATTTTCAAAAGATTGCCTATTCCGACAACCCTAAGCCAGCTTTACGTTCCACGGCATGTTGTATTCCCACTTCTAAAGCGCTACTGCAATCTAGGTCACTTAAAGTAAAAAAAAAAAAAGTCACCTGTGATTTTTGATGTTTGGAGGGAACAAAATAATCTCCCAGTGAACTTTGTGCAGAGCTAAGAGAAAATAAATCAACATTCCTTCTTGCTCCTTGTGATTACTTAGGGGGACAAATCAAATTTCCTCAGAGTCACCAGTGGCTGTGTAAAGGACAGGCATTTTTTAAAAAAG
Source organism: Octodon degus (assembly GCF_000260255.1). Classification (NCBI taxonomy): domain Eukaryota; kingdom Metazoa; phylum Chordata; class Mammalia; order Rodentia; family Octodontidae; genus Octodon; species Octodon degus. The sequence goes on along the minus strand of NW_004524649.1, from coordinate 5,841,184 downwards.
CACAGCTATAAAGACGGGCAGGAAAGGATACACATGACAACCAGGCACTGTGGCTGAGGATGCCAGCTTGGGACGTAGGAAAGCCCCTTGGGTGGAACAGAACCCCAACATGCTGTGGATAAGGTGATTCTGCACCTCCTGTGGGCCCCCCCCCCCCACCGTATAGGTGGTGCGGCAGTTGTCTCATTACAGTCAGGACCCTGCTATGGAAGTGCGGTCCAGGGCTTCAGTCTGGGAAGACTCCTGCTTTCACAGCAGCCGCCGCCCCTCCACCCTGCATAGAGGGCATCATAACCAGCTGCCCATGCCTTGCTGGCACCATCCAAATTACTCTCAGTGAATGAAACCCAGTCTATAAAAGGCCTCTTTGTTGTGGGCATTCCTCCTTTCTAACAGACTATCAGCCCCTACCCTGGAAAACCATTGGCTTCTTTACTCTGTGCCTAGAATTACAGCTGAGAGAAGTCCAGATGGGACTCACAGACATGTACACTTTTCACTAGCAATCATCTAGGGGTCTCTAATTATTTTGACATCAGGATGCTATACAGGAGAAGTGCAAGTGTTAGCGTCACGGGGAAAGGACTTACTTCTGCCATTTTCCGAGGCAGGGCACTTTCAAACATCTGAAGTTTTTCCCAGTAGGAGACCAGCAACTGAAGAATATCACATGCTACCTGAGCCACAATTTTGTTAGGAAACTACAAAAGGAAACAAAATCTCAAGGTAAATATGTAACCTGATGTGCATTATCAACAAAGAACAAAAAGGCTACCCCTTCCCCATTCTGCATAGATTCCAAGACATGCGTTCTGCATAAAACTGATGAAAACTATATTTAACAGAGAAGTTACAGAGGATCACTCCACCCCTCCCATCCAGCTCAAGCTCAAGCCTGGCGAGTGTGGAGGTGAGCTCCTGTGCTCCCCTGCGCTGGTTGGATCTCCCCTGATCAAGCCCAGGCGAGCCCCTGAGTAAGTCCTTCCACAGCATTCTCAGGACCCTTTCCACCCAGCTCTCTCCCTCTCTTGGAAAACCTCCACCCCTCACATCCAGCCCAAGCTCAGGCCCAGTGAGTGTGTGGGAGAGCTTCTGTGCTCCCCTGTGCCCCCTGGGCCAGGAGCACAACAGAGGAGCACCACAGGTCCACTGTTGGGCCAGAGAGGCAAAACAAGTTCATGTCCAAGGGCTGCAGCAGGAAGGAGCTGAACACAACAGCTAGACCCAAGCAAGGCATAACTGGATAAACTCAAACTTAATAGATCTGCACCCGAATTTCATTAGGTGCTAAGGTTATAACGGCACCAGAGCTCTACACCAAAGGTCAGACATCAGTGCTATACAAAATGACAAAGAGAAGGAGCAAAACACAATCTCAGACCTCAAGCCCACCCAGAACAAGGGCAGAGGACACTAGCTCAGCTGAAATGTATGAATTAATAGCACCAGAAGTAAAGAAACAACAACAGAAAGGTATAGAGGAACTCAGAGCAGAATTAATTTCTGGAACAGAAAAAAGAAATCTCTGAATTCATAGCATCAGAAACATATGGAGGAAACCCAATGCCCACCCAGAACAAGTGCAGAGGACACTAGCTCAGCTGTAAAGTACGAATTAATAGTGTTGGAAGTAAATAAGCAACAGCAGAAATGTATAGAGGAACTCAGAGCAGAACTAATTTCTGAAATAAAAAAAGATCTCTGAATTCATAGCATCTGACGTAAACAATCAAATACAGAAACATAGGGAGGAAACCCAATCAGAAAAAAACTCTGCAGTAAAAGAATTAATAACTGCTTCTAAAGAAGACATTGATAAGAAAAACAGGAGATTAGAAAAATGACAGATTCCATGAATGAGCAAGACAGGAAAGAAACAAATCACAGGAAGCAGAGTCAAAGAGATATAGAGGAACATAAAATCTCAATCACAAGCCTGCAAAACCGTTTGAGTGAAAGTGAAGACAGAGTTTCAGATCTGGAAGATGCTGTGGCAGCTAGTGAAAAGGTAAGAAAAGATCTCTTAAAAATAACTGTGATGCAGGAAAAAAATAATTAATCACTTGCAAGATGATACAAAGATGAACAATGTGAAACTAATAGGTATCAATGAGAAAGAAGGAATCAATAAAAATGACATTAAAAAATGTGGGCAGAAGTAATAGCAGAAAGCTTCTGAAATATGAGGAAACAATTTGACATTCAGGTAACCGAAGCATACAGAATGCCAAATAACTTCAACCCAATTAAAAATACACCAGGACATATAATAGTCAAGATCCCAGATATCCAGCACAAGAATAATATACCAAAAGCCAATAAAGAAAAGAAGCAGATCACATTCAAAGGAAAACCCACCAGAATTGTGGCAGACTTCTCTTCACAAACCATGAATGCAAGAGCATGGAGCAGAGTACTTCAAGTCCTCTATGAAAACAAATTCCAGCCCAGACTACTATACCCTGAAAAAGTCTCTTTCAAGTTTGATGGAGAAGTGAAATACTTCCACGACAAAGGACAACTAAAGAATTTCATGATGAGAAAGCCACCCCTACACCGACTACTAAAAGATGTTCTAGAGAGGGACCAAAATGATCAGAACTCCATGAACAAGAACAGAAGGAACCCACTAAATAGGGCAAACAATTAAACAGATGAGAAAAAGGAGTAAACAACAGCAGGTAAATAACATGTCAATCATAAGTCAACACACGCCAACCATAACCATCAATGTAAATGGACTCAAGTCACTAATTAAGAGAAATAGACTGGCATAGTACATTAGAAAACAAAATCCAACAATATGCTATACACAAGAAAGAACTAAACTCATAAAGAAATTCATAGGCTGATGGTCAAAGGATGGAAAATACTACATGCCCCAGCACCTCAGCAAAAAGCAGTGATAGCAATCTTGTTCTCAGACAATCTCAACTTCAAACGTTGAGACTGTAGAATGATCAAACGAAATAAAGAAGGCCACTATATACTAGATAGGGGAAAAATTCAAAAGGAAGAGGTAACACTCATAAATATCTATGCACCAAACATGGGAGCACCCAACTATATAAGACAAATCTTAGTGAACATGAAAACTCTAACGTCCAATACCACAATCCCAACAGGAGACCTTAACACCCCCTTATCCCAAAAAGATAGGTCAACCAGAAAAAAAATAAGCAAAGAAGTAGCAGAACTGAACCAGAGCTGGGAAGGAATGGACGTGGTGGACATATACAGAGTGTTCTACCCAACCACAGCTGAATACACATTTTTTTCAACTGCACATGGGTCATTTTATAAAATAGACCACATACTAGTCCATAGGTCATGCCTTAAGTATATGCAAGAAAACAAAAATTATCCCATGCATATTATCTGACCACAGTGCAATGAAACTGGAAATAAATGACAAAAGAAACCAGAAAAAAAAACCCTTAAATACATGGAAATTAAAAAACACCCTACTCAGCAATCAATAGGTCACAGATGAAATTAAACAAGAAATTCAACAATATCTACAATTCAATGAAAATTTAACCACAACTTATCGGAATTTATGAGATGCGATGAAAGGAGTTCTCAGATTGAAATTCATAGCTGTGAACTCACACATTGGTAAAACAGAATGGAAACAAATAAACACCCTAATGCTGCACCTCCAACAACTAGAAAAAAAAGAGTAAACCAAACCCAGAGCCCAAAGACGGGAAGAAATCATAAAGATTAGAGCAGAAATTCATTCAGTGGAGATAAAGAAAATAGTTCAAAGAATTAACAAATAAAAAGCTGGTTCTTTGAAAGATTAAATAAAATCGATAAGCCCCTAGCTAACCTCATCAAAAAGAGGGAAGAAAAAATTCAAATCCAAGCAATAAGGAATGAAAAGGGTATAATTACCAAGACCCAGTAGAAATTCAGAAAATTATCAATAGCTACTTTGAGAATCTTTACTCTCACAGAATAGAAGACACAGAAGAAATGGACAGATTCCTAGAAAGGTAAAAATTACCAAAACTGAATCATGAAGATATAACAACTTGCAATAAGCAAATAACAGTCAATGAAATATGAAATGTAATAAAAAGCCTGCTGACAAAGAACAGTCCAGGTCCTGATGAATTCACAGCTGAATTATACAAGAAATTTACAGAAGATATAATCCCTATACTCCTCAAACTCTTCAATGAAATTGAAAAGGAAACACTTCTCCCAAAATCATTCCTGGAGGCAAGTATTATACTGATACCAACACCAAGGAAAGACACAACAAAAAGGAGAACTACAGGCCAATCTCCCTCATGAACATAGATGCAAAAATCCTCAGTAAAATCCTAGCAAATAGAATACAGCAAATCATCAAGAAGATCATACACCATGACCAGGTAGGATTCATCCCAGGGATGCAAGGTTGGTTCAATATTGAAAAATCTATAAATGCAATATATTATATCAATAGAGTGAAAACTAAAAACCACATGATCATCTCCATTGATGCAGAAAAGGCTTTTGACAAAGTCCAACACTCATTCATGTTCAAAGTCCTATAGAAAATTGGAATATAAAGCCTCTACTTCAATTTGATAAAAGCCATCTATAACAACCCAATGGCTAATATCATTCTAAATGGGGAAAAACTGAAATCTTTTACTCAAATCTGGTACAAGACAAGGATGTCCTCTATCATCCCTCCTATTCAATATAGTTCTGGAATCATTAGGTAGAGCCATTAGACAAGAGGGAGAAATAAAAGGAATAAGAATAGGTAAAGAAGTTAAATTATCATTATTTGCAGATGACATGATACTTTACTTGGAAGACACAAAAACTCCACCAAGAAGCTACTAGAATTGATAGACAAATTCAGTAGCATAGCAGGATATAAAGTCAATATCCAAAAGTCAACAGCATTCCTTTATACAGATAACAAACACCCTGAGAGAGAAATTAGAGAAATAATACCTTCCACAATAGCACCAGAGAAAATGACATACCTTGAAATTCATCTAACTAAAGAAGACAAAGATCTTTTCACGGAAAAATTATAGCACTCTGAAAAAAGAGACTGTAGAAGATTTCAGAAAATGGAAAAATATTCCTTGCTCCTGGATAGGAAGAAAAACATCGTGAAGATGGAACAGATTTAATACAATCCCTATAAAACTACCACCAACATACCTCACAGAGCTAGAGAAATCATTTCTAAAATTTATTTGGAACCAGAAAAGACCTAGAATAGCAAAGGCAATCCTGGGCAATAAAGACAAGGCAGGAGGCATTATAATCCCTGACTTGAAATTATACTACAAAGCTACTGTGATAAAGTCAGCATGGCATTGGCAAAGAAATAGACCTGAGGAACAATGGAATAGACTAGAAGATGCGGAGGTCTCTACAAACACACTCAGCCACCTTATCTTCGACAAAGGGGCAAAACGTGCTTACTGGAATAAAGATAGCCTCTTTAACAAATGGTGCTGGAAAGAATGGCTCTCTATGTGTCAAAAACTAAAACTTGACCCAGGTCTATCACCATGCACTAAACTACAGTCAAAATGGATTAAAGATCTAAACACTAAAACAGAAACACTAAATCTCCTGGAAGAGAAAGTAGGAGAAACTCTTGAAGACATAGGGGTATGCAAAGAGTTCATGAACAAAAATCAAATCGCATGGGTAATACTTGAAAGAATTAACAACTGGGACCAAGTTTTATTGAGAAATTTTTGCACGTCAAAAGAAATTACCAACAAGTTGAAAAGACAACACACAAATTTGGAAAAAATCTTAACTAATAAGCACTCAGACAAAGGACTGCTCTCTAGAATTTATCAATAACGAAAAACCATTAGGGCCCCTAAATTTAAAGACCCAGTCCAGAAATGGGCATCTGAGATGAACACACACTTCTCAGAGGACGAAATTTAAGAAGCAAATAAATATATGAAAAAATGCTCCACATCACTAGCCATTTGTGAAATGCAAATTAAAACAACACTGAGATAGCATCTCACCCCAGAAAGAGTGGCAATCATAAAGAAATCAACCAACAAATGTTGGACAGGCTGTGGGGAAAAAGGAACCTTTCTCCACTGCTGGTGGGAATGTAGACTGGTGCAACTGTTATGGAAAGCAGTGTGGAGACTCCTTAGAAAACTAGGACTGGAAATCCCATTTAAACCAGTTATTCCTCTACTGGGAATTTTCCCAGAGGATCTGAAAATATCATATCATATGATATATTTATGCCTATCTTTATAGCAGCACAATTTGTGATAGCCAAATCTTGGAAACAACCAAGATGCCCATCACATGAGGAATGATTGAAAAAATGTGGTATTTTTACACAATGGAGTATTACTCAGCTATAAAGAATGATAAAGTTGAAGCCTTCATATTTAAGTGAATGTCACTTGAAGATATACTTATAAGCGAAATAAACCAGACCCACATGTGTAAATATCATACAGTTTCTCTAGTATAAGAACTCAAAAGAAGAAAAAGAAATAGAAAGGTATAATACAACTAAAAGGAAAGCGAGAACTTGAGGATTGGACAACGAGGAGAGGGCAAGGAGAAAAGCTGGGAAACATGACAGGGGCAAAGCCTTACATTTATATGCACAACATGGGGAAAGCAACTATCCTGAGAAACATCAGCAGGTTTTTGAAACTAGCAGTTAATTGGTAGGATTTTCAACCTGACTATCTATACATGCTGATACATGTGAACCAAGCAACTGCACTGAAGATAGCAATGTGTAACAGAAGGGTCAAACTTGGAATGCTTGTCATTCTGGTCTTCTAAATACGTACTTCTTGTCATGACATACCAATTATTACCATACTGTCTCTCAAGTAAAAGTTTGTTTTGTATTTTTTTTTAAAAAATAAAGGGTAATAAATGAAAAAAAAAAAGAAGAAAAAATGTCACAGAACTGTCCTGCTACAATGCTGTATATGGTTAGATTTCTAAATTTCTGTGTAAAAATATGTTACTGTTTATTCCTACTTTTTATTATTTTTTTTCTTCATATTCTGTAGGGACTTAAAGTTGAACATATCAATACTTGATGGAAAATACCTGTTCCATGTTATGCCTAAGATGTTTGATATTTAGACAGATAGGGTCTAACTGTACTGTATATGTAGCAGGGTAATAATAAGCTTCTCTTCTGGAGGGTTAATAACCTAAGTTTGCAGATCAAAAATTGGAGAAAAGGAAGGACTACAAAGTCAGCCAATATTTTGGCCCTAGCCTTTCAAGGTCAGGACATAGGAGAAGAAGGTTCAGGACATAGGAGAACCTATACTGTAACATCAAGTAAATCAGTTGTGTCCCAAATTTTCTTTTCAAGGAGATTATGGAGCCACAGAGGAATGTGGCTGATGATATAGAGTGTGCCTAAGAAGAGTCACATGGAGAGAAACATTCTCTCAGGCTTTCACAGAGATCAAATTGGTCAAGCAATGGTCGTGACTCATCTACATGGTTGACACTGACAAAGGATCTACAAAGTGTGGTACAGGGCTACAGGATAAATCCTGAGGGTACTTCACTGACCTTATCAGATACAAAAGTTACATTTCTTGTTTTACAGTTCTTGCTTTATCTTGGTCTTAATCATCCAGCAGAAAAGTATAAAAATGACATATATAAAGTAAAGCCATATTAATATGCTGAGCTGTGAAAGGCTCAAGTCAACAACTTATGTGGATAACCCACTACTAGTGTGGACTGCTGGACTGTGTTGAATTGTTTTGCTGAATTCACACACCTATAGTATTTAGATGCCAATGAAATACCCATCTCTGACAGGACTAATCAAAAAAAGGGGATACAAAGAAAGGACCATTTTGTATTTGTATATACAGAATAGTTAGGATAGATATACAGCTATTTTCGCTTAATTCAATGAGAAGAAAGTTTTGTAGTAATAGTGTTTGGACAGGATATCCTGTCTGCTTTTTGTACTATGGATAACCACTAAGAAGATAACAATGTACAATGTATTAATTATCGAAACTGTCCTATTAATCAGTTTTGAAACTGTCTCATTGTTATTTCTTAATAAAATAAAATAAAATAAAATAAAATAAAATAAAAAAGAAGTTACAGAGGATCATACCAGCACTCTGACTGTCTCTCAACTAGCCTAGCTGTGTTGATTTATACAATGTTGTACAGAAACAAGCAGCTGCCATTTGATAGCTACTTGTCATGGAAATTAAGACCTTAATTTCAAATTCTTTATTCAGCTCACTTAATTTGTATTTTTCAAACTGTGATTTCAAAATGCAATCCATTGTTGAGTGACCCTTGAGTGCTGAACTTTTACAGGAATTTCACTCATTCTCCAACTGAAAAATCTTTATGACAGCTCTGTAAGGTAGATGTTGTCCTTGTTTTACACATGGAGAAGCAAGGATTGATCAAATAGATTTGTATACAGTGATAAAACTTGACTTCCATGGATAGCACACTGGGAAATGTGGAAATTTAGAGACCGTGAGTACATAAGTCACATATCCTGGTACACTGGATGACTTTGAGTATGTCTCTTGTGGCTGGCATGTGTCACCATGAAAGTGTTCCAGGTGCTTCTGTCTCTTGTAAGATGGTTGTCAAAGGTCTTGGTTGACAGTGCTGGAGCACGTGAGAATGATGAGTGCACCCTTGGCTTCTCTTACTGCCAGAAACTAGGTACTCCACAGCTACCTGTACCTCATTAGCAAAAAGAGACTCACGGATGAACCTCTGCTGCTTGTCTAGAACAGCTACAGGAGGCAGATACCTATGCAGCACAGGATACCCCTGAGAGGTCAGCATTTGGCACCGATGAGAAATACACAAGTTGAAGAAAAGGTAAGGAAAAGCTGCCTGATTTTACTTCTGCAGAACACTCATAGTTGCCTAACGGAGCCAGGTAAACCTAGGGCTGTAACACCCCTCAGACACCCTGCTGCCCCCTGGCTCTGCCCATCCTTGCAGGTTGGGTTTGTTGTTGCCTCAACTCCCCTGCACCTGCTCCTGGCTTTGCCTAGAACTCTTATTCCTAGGTCATATCCTGACACAAAATGTCATTTCTACAAGGCAATAACACCCATGCAAAGGCTGGCCTTCTGTCCTATTTCCTTCCTGGCACTAAAAGCTATCAGAATTCAACAGTGGTTGTTATATTGCATATTGTTGTCTTCAAATTAGTTGTTCAGATTACCAGATATAAGAATGCAAAATTGGTCAAAAAATTTAAGCATTAACTGTTCCTTTCAATAGACCAATAGAAATCAGCAGTACAATTATCCAACCTATCTTGTGTATATACATATACATTTTTCCCTTCCTTTTTTCTTTCCCTCATCTGAGTTATTCCTTCCCTTTGAATTTCTATCATCTTGTTAAATTTTTTTTTTTAAATGCACTCATGCAAAAAAAGAAAAACCCATTAGAGCCTAAGTCCATTTTGCTGCTTTGCTGCACATGTGATCCTTTGCATGCCCCACGACTGGCCCAGCCTGGCCACAAAGCACATGTGTGGTATGTTACTGGGAAGATGGATGCTGAGGAATGGCAGTAAGTGAGTTGGGGCTGGCCAGTTCCAAACTCCAGGTACTGGAAACAGGACAGGAGGATAGCAGCAGCAAAGCCCAAAGGACTGTGGGGAGAGAAGGAGTAGGAGGGTCTGGGCCCAGAGGAATGCAGAGCAGGGTGCAGTCCTGACACATGCAGCCAGGAAGGAGAAGCAGGGAGGCTGCCAGTCGTTCTGTGTACACCAAGGACTGACATGGTGCCAGCATAGGATGGACAGAACGGGCAGCTTTCCTACCTGAAGGACCTGGTGGTGGCATGTGGTAGCAGGGACCTGTGTACTTTGCTTAGCACCCTGGCCCATGATTTCAACAACTCCCTCCAAGTAGTTGGAAGGGACAGCTGAGACTAGTCCCAGAAGGGACAGATAGGTGACTGTGGACAATAGAGGTTATAGAAGAACAGCCAGTGCCATGAGGGGAGCAGCAGCTGGGACCAAGGGCAGCCTCATCTCCAAAGGCAGGAGGCCAGGTGTTTGAAACCACAGTGTCATCACTGGGGTCCCTGTGCCCACTCACTGCTGGCACTGCAGGGAGAGCCTCCCTATGCACCCAGGACAACCCCAGACCATTGTGAAGGATGAGGGGTTCTGAAGGGCACAGTACCAAGTAAGGTGCTACAGCTGCACAGAGCCCTTTTGTGCTCCTAGCTCTGGGGCACAGATTGACATGGGTTAGGAGGTTGTGAGGCAGGAGATCAGGGGGTAGCAAAGTGGCCAGCAAGTGGGTGTAACCTGTCAATCACAGCAATTTGGACATGTGCAGTACATTTTCCAGGCCTTGAGCCTGATATTGGAGCACACAATTTCAATTTTTTTTAGTGCAAGATCAAGTAAGTTTTTGACATAGCAGGGTGGCCTACATCTGACATCAGAATGGATATAAAAGATGGAAGTCACTGTTTACTTGCTTTCTTACTTTCTTTCCCTCTCTCCCTCCCTTCTTTCTTCTTCACTTCTTTTTTCTTTCCTTCCTTCCTTCCTTCTTTCCTTCCTTCTCTTTCTTGGTGGCCCACTCTGTCCTCCATCTCTTGCCACTTTAACTGGGTGCTCACTCTGCAGAGCACCTTTTCTCCCTTATCTTTGATAAATGTAAACCTTGCTGCTTCATTTCCTGTCCAATTGTTTGTTCAGGACAGCAAGAGCCTACACAGGAGAAGACCACAGCACACTAGAACCCCACTCACAGTAGTGCCTCCTGTCACCTCTCCTTCTGTCAGGCCACACATGCCCTGGAGCTGCTCCCCTCAGAGCACTGCTGCTCCCCATTGTTCCTGGAGCCTCCCTCCCTCCCAGTCCTGAGTGCTGTATCCTGCAGGAAGGCAGGCAGTGGGAGGCATTGTGGACAGAGGCCAGGACTTCAGTCACTGTCACCATCCTCCTGCTGTTAACACAGCTAAGGGAGACATGCCTGGCTGTGCCTAGCCCCCTTCCTTCCTTTATTTCTGACAGGCAGGGCAGGCAGCAGTGCTGACCTCAGAGGACAGCCCTGGGAAGTGATGTGCACACTGCACCTCAGCCCCCACAGAGCCTGGGCTCCACACATGTGGCTGTGTATTTTCCTGCACCTTATGTTTTCCTCATAATTATAGAAAAATTGCAGGCTTCTTTAAAAATATATGGAAATGCAAAGAAGAAAAGATATCTATTTCTCCATTATTTTACTCCTTGGCTCTGTTACTAATTTCTGCCTTTCTTCTGTTACCTAACACTAAACTTACAGCAATTTAATTAATATTTGAAAAGCAGCTCTTAGAATCCAGGAAACAGGGTATCTAAGAAATGAACTGGGACCCTCACTGACAGTTTATACCTCAGTTTCCCTTCAGCCTTTCCATGAGAGGATTTCTCTGTGCCTGGTAGCCTCCATGGCAAGGCTGAAGACCCTGAGGAGATGGGCAAGTTTTCTATCTCCAGTAGGCACAATTTCCACACTTGTGTGGTACAAGTGGCAGTGTCCCTTCACCCTAGGGGCCAAGTTCAGGCCAGCACCCTGCTCAGTCTGAGGGAGCACCCTAGGTGATAACCTTAGGATCATTTTTTCCCCTCCTCACCCACAGAGCAGCAAGCACCTTTCCAGCTCCTATGATGTAACTGCCTGCACCTAGGCAAGGAGCAAGGCAAGGTGCATGCAATAGGTACTGTGTGGACAAGAGGCCCTGGAACCACACAGGGTCCTATACTAGGCTGGGGTAGGAGGGCGCCATGTCTGGATAATGCACCATTGCTGGTCTGGTGACGACCACCCAGTATCAGCCGTCACTGCTGTCACTTCACAGCTGTTGAGAGGAGGCAGCAGAGATGGGAGAAAGGGCTACGACACTAGTATGGGATGGTGATCAAGGCTTGCAACTGACTCAATGGGGTGCTCCATGGCTATGACCAAGCTGTACAACCTCTGTGTACCTCACTACCTCCACAGGTGAAACGAGTGCGCTTGGTTCCCCTTGGAGGACCAGCCCTCTGCAGGGTGCCTGGCCAAGATGGCACTTGCCAGTTCTAGAGTGCAAGGCAGGTCAATACTGACCATTATCACTTGTCTCAGAGGAGCCAGGAAAGGATAATTGGGGCTCTGGCCTAGGAAGCAGCCCAACTGCACAATGAGAAGTTCAATGTGTTCCGTGGACTCGAGACCTAGTGTCTCCAGGCCCTGATTTCCTGTGGTAAAGAACAGGGTTTGTCATGTCTACCTTGCAGAGCTGTGATAAAGAACCACAAAGTATTTGGAGAGGTTACCATTATTCTGGCCTCCCAGGAGCAACTGATAAATAGCAGTTTCTCCTCCTAACAGCAAAGCAAGAAAAAGCATCCAGAAAGTGCCTATGGCTTATCTGCCTGGTAGACATGCCTTCTCCTAGAGGTGAAGAGGCCAGGGCTTGAAATCTCTTCTCACCCATGCCAACAGCTGGCAGGTATCATCTTTGCTACAGGAGCTTCCCAGCTTCCACAGGAACCTTGTCTGGTCACTGGGCTTGGTGCAGGGTCACTATCTGTACCCACAGTTGCCAGTGGAGAGGTGGCTACAGTGGCCTCTCCTGGGACCCTCAGAGCACACTTACTAGGATTCTCAGCAGTTTTGACTCACTGCTTCTCTATAACATGGGGATCACAAAGGCTTGGCAATTCCACTTGAAACCAGATATAGCATAACAGCAAGTAGGAAGAATACCTTCAGCGTCACACCGACCACGTTGATGGCCTCCTTCACCTGGGGGTGGCAGGTACACTGCGCAAGCTCCTCGCAAATCCACACTCCCAGGGAGCAAATGGCAATGCACCTTTTTTAAAAAAAAGAAAAGGAGGAAACTCTCATGAGACAATATGTTTACTTGGCATTTTCAAATAAAATAATGTTTTACAACTGTTTATTCAAAGCAACATAATAAATAGCTAATTAATAGAACGTCTTCTTCAGAGAAAAAGAAAAAGGGCTTTTAATAGCTAAGTTTCTGGGACAAATAGGAACACCAGTGATGATTAGTATTTATAAAGTATGAATAATATACCTTATTATCCATAGCTAAATTAATATCAGATATAACCAAATCAATATCAGAAATTGCTCAATCTGTATCAGATAAAGTGGTCTCTAAAATAAAAAAATCACCCTTAGAAATACAGAGGATTACTAAATAAACATGAGGATTGGATTCACATAGAAATAGGATAACTCCAAACTTACATACTCATAATGTAACCTTAAACTATGTGTGTTATAAAGTTTGACAGAAATACAGGGAGAAATAAATGAAGCACACCACTATAAGGACAGATTTAACAAAGTTCAACTCAGTGAATGGTCAAGTTAAAAAAATCAGAAAAGATACAATGATACAGGATAATTTAAAGAATTTAATATAATAGACTAATCTAGAACATTATGCCCAACAATTAAGAACACTGTGTACATTTACGTGTTTTTAAAAAAATGTACAGAACAGCTACAAGATTGACTAGATAAATACCGGATTCTGAAGAAAATCTCAACAATTTCACACACAAGTATCAGACATTTTGATCCATTATACAATTAATTAAAACATTAGTAATAAAAAATATTTGTAGAAATAGCCATATGTCTGAAAAGAGAATATATATATATATATATATATGTATATATAATATTCATGATTTAGTGAAAGAATTTCAGTAGAACACAAAAAAATTTGGAAGGGAAAATACTACATATTAAAATTTTTTTGATTTAGATAAAGTAGCCTCTGGAAATAAACAGTCTTAAATGCTTATATTTGTAAAAGGAGAGAGGCTAAAAATATACTAAGTAGCAGGTAAAGGAATAACAGAATAAAAATAAAATTGAAAAATAAAAAGGGCTGAAAACAGGAAATAAAAACATAGTATCGAAGGCTGAACACAAATGTAAGACAAAAAAATTTTTTTGGGTGGAAGGTGCCCAGAACACAGTAAGACTGTCAAATCTTTGGCAAGAGTAGTTTAAAAAAAAAAAAATCAGTTAATACACAAAAAATGTCAGAGATTAAAAAGTGGATATAATTACAAAAGTCAGAGAAATTTTAAAAAATAGTATACTATTTGAAGTATACTTCAAAACTTAGATAAAATGGAAAAATTTATAGAAAATGTTAATTTATCAAAACTGCCGAGTGTGTGTGTGTGTGTGTGTGTGTGTGTATAGAGATGAAAATGGAGACAGTGACGTGGAGAGAGGAAGATGGAGGGAGAGGGTGAGCATCATAGTTTTCCCAAAACCATGGCAGAGTCAGTTGCTGACCTTCTCACAAAGACGATAGTAGCCCTAAGTGGTTTCATCACCAAAGTCTCCAGAGATACAAGAATATTAAGAGATTTTCCACAAACAATCCCCTACTGATGAGAATGAAACAGTCCTCTGCTCATTTTGTGAGACTCTGTAACTTGGAGCAGGATGGAGAAGGCATGGACAGGCCATGAATAGAAACCTAACTTCCCCGAACAAAGGATGAGCCAAGCCAGATCCAGCCCCATATTAACGGAGTCGGCTCTCTCCCCAAGCAGGAGTCTGGGTTAGCACTAGCGAGTTGATAATGAGTGTCTGGCTTCTGCAAGGGCAGACTAGGAAACCTGGGCTACGCTACCCACTGCAGATAACTGAGGACAGTTGAGGAATACCATTCAAAGAAGCTTAAAGTCATTGAGCTAAGAGGCTGGGGCAGTGGGATTGGCTGCCTCACACGGAGCAGAGCAGGGCACAGGTCCCCAGGATGGAGAATGGGCGCCTGGGATACCCTGTGGGGCCGTGAGCTGGGCATTCCCAGTCCTGGCTTCAGCCAGGATGAGAAGCAGTGCTTCCTCCTTCTGTGCACTTGGCTGGAGAACTGGCAGTCTTGTGCGCAGACTGCAGCGACCTGCAGGCCTGGCAGAAGCAGCCACAGTGTTCCAGATACTGCCCAGGGTCTCCTGGGCACAAAGCCACCCTCAGATGAGATTGCCACCCTATACATACCCCACTTTTATGAACTGTGGGGTATCCTTCCATTCTCCTTCCTACTGAAAACATCAGGGAACATATGTCTGTATTTGTTAGTTTACTTTTTTCTTACATGAAAGATAGCATAATACATACAATCTTCTGTATTTTTATAATCTTTAATTAATAAACATGACTTTTAAATAATCAAACAGACCAGCATGGTAGTACACACCTGTAATCCCAGCACCTGGGAGGCTGAGGCAGGAAGACTGCCATGAATTTAAAGCCAGCCCTAGGTGACACAGTGAGTTTAAGGCCAGTATGACTACCTGGTGAGACCCTGTCTCAAAAAACCAAAAATAAATACATAAATAAGCAGGCAAGTAAAGCATTTTCCTGACAGATTTCTTACTGTATGTATACTTTACTGTGTGTAAAAGTGAAGTGAAGGAAAAAGTGTTTTCTTTAAACATTAACTTGTTTACACATAAAAATGTACCTTAAAAATTCTAAAAGAGTTTACCTCTCGTCCAACATTTACCTTGCACATTCATTTGGTTCCTCTGTGGCATTCTTCAGTAAAATATTTATGAGGTAATGCTAAAAACACAAAATTAGGCAAAATAAAAACTTTGTTTATGTGTCATGGCTGGTTTTCCACATGACTGACCACACTCCATGCAGCCCAGAGCTACCAAAGGCCCAGAGCTCGGAAGCTCTGTGGAGTGGGGCTGGAGCAGAGGCAGGAGTGTTTCTGGGTAGTAGTGAAAGCAATGAGACTGCCAGGCAGGAAAGTCTCCCTTTACTTTCAGGCTGACTGGACTCTACATTGTACACTGAATCATATACTGTATCATGTATTATAAATCGATTGATTCATGCTGGAATTTATTTTAGTTTGCCTCAAAAGTCAGTTGAGAGGGGCTGGAGAGATGGCTCAGTGGTCTAAAGCACCTACTTGGAACAAGCTTGGCAAAGCATAGGGACCGCGGTTCAATCCTCCAGCACCACATGCCAGCCAGCCGCGCCCCCTGGTGGGCTGAGCTGGCCACACACACACACACACACACACACACACACACAATGTTAAAATAAAAAAAAATTAAAAAAAAAAACTACCCTTTAAAAAAAAAAAAAAAAAAAAAAGTCAGTTGAGAGATTAAGTACTTTTATTCTCCAAGAAATAATTTGAAATTTCAAATTATCAGTAGTATTTAATCAGGCCAACAAAGTTTACTTAGTTTATTTCAATCACTTTATAAATTCACTTGCTGCACTAATGCAGCATAACTAAGCCAATGAAAGTATTACAAGGGTTAACTCATTACATGATTTGGATCCCAAGGCACAATAAACAGATCTAATAAAAACACTGAGGAGTGGAGCTACCAGGTCTAACTGCAGCGTGCTCTGACATGTTTATAGCCCCTTGAACAGACTTCTGAAAACAGTTACCAAAACACTGAAAAGATGCACCAAATTTCAGGGATGAGTAGATCAGTGTATAAAAATGGAAGATACAGCTGGAACTATAAAATGCCAAACTGGAGATGTGATCAAGTGCATCACATACCTTGACATCTTCAGTTCCGGTGACAACCTCAGTTACTTCCGGCACTGATTGCAGTAATGGGATCTCCCGGTAGATGTTTGGGAAGCAGACGAGGGATCCAAGGATGGTGAGAGCTTCAGAACGAGGTGCCTAAACATGAGGAGAGGGGAGCACACAGCCTTCACTCTGAGAAGCAATGACATACTTTACTTCTCTGTGGCTTTAAGAAGGAATCGGGATAGTTATTTCATCATGATTGGAAATATACTACATACCTGCTGATTTTCCTGATGAGTATTTAAAAAACTAATTTACAAGGAATGGGAAATACTACAACACTTAGACATAAACAGTGCGAGCTGGTCTTCAGATTCATTCAAAATTAGGCACATAACTGAGTCTTGACTGATGAACACTGTTTTACTGTTGTGTTCTTCAGAAGGCAGGGTAAATGACACCAGCTTTTGTTGTGAAGGACAATTAAGGAAAATTCATAAGGATGTGGTTTGGAAGTAGGTGTCACAGAGAGGACATCATCTACCAAATTTCTTGTATTGTATAAGGAATGGCTTTGCAAAATAATATACAATGAGCTACTAAGTCACTATATCTAGTGAGATACTAATCCCTTATTTGTCCATTATCAGACTTAAGTATATCTTAAAGAAGGCACATCCCTAGATTTCTACTCAATCTCGCAGCTAGGAGTAGCCTAGAATGGGGGTAGGCACAGTATTTCAGAGCACACCATCCAGCTGTTGCCCATCTGTCCATCTGACCTTCTATTTTTTAAAGAATGACAATGGCAGCTAAGACTTCAGGAGATCTCACTCTGTCAGGTACTGTTCCAAGTGCTGCAAAGCATTTCTCACAGAGTCCCCTCAACAACCCAATGGGGGTCAGTACTACTATCATCCATATTTTCCCTGAGAAAACTGAGGCTAAGACAAGTTGAGGAGCTTGTCAAAGTCGTCTAGCCTGTTTAAGCAATGGACCCTAAACGTGAGCTGAGGCCACCTAAGTCAGGCCCACACTAGGCCTATAGTGTGAAATAAGAACTTCCTTCCTTAGGCTCCCAAGGAAGGAACATTCGGGATGGAACAGGAGAGCCAGATAGAAATTTGAAGTATTAAGTTTATACATTTGCCTTCTCAAGAGTAGGGACCTGTCAGACTCATCCTGCCAAACTCAAGTCCTAGCACACAGTAGTCCATGGTGAGTGTTTCTGAAGATACACACTTAAGTTGCTTCTACAACTTGGCCATTGAGAATAATGTCACAGTGAACAGGCAAATGCAGGTATTTCTTCAAGACTCTGGCTTCATTTCCTTATTTCAGAAGTGGAATTGTTGGATCACATAATAGTTCTACTTTTAATTTTTTGAGGAACCTCCTTATGGTTTAGACCTAAAATGGCCCTCAAAATTCTCATGCATTTGACAAACAACTAGGTTGTGGGCCTGGTTAGAGGTGAGTGGTATGCGGCATAACCTGGGAGGGGGTGTTCTTGTTGCTGGCTTTTCCTTTGTTCTGTTTTTCTGACTCCCATGCCTTAAACAGCTTTCTTCCTCCACACACTTCTACCATGCCATTTCCACCTTGGAGCCAGCCAACCATGGACTAAAACTGGGAACCAAAATAAACCTCTCCCCTTTAAGTTGTGGGCGACAGATATTTGGTCCCAACCATAGAACGTTGCTAAGACCACCATTCCTATTAGATTACAGAATGGCCATACCAATTTACATTCCATGAGCAGCGTACAAGGGCTCCCTTTCCTCCATATCCTCAAAACTGGTTTCTTCTGTCTTTTTAATGACAGTCATTCCAACAGTTGTGAGATGGTTATCTCATTGTGGCTTTAATTTGCATTCTCTGATGACTAGTGAAGTTAAGTATTTTTTTCCACATATATGTCAGTCAATTGCATGTGTGGGAAGCTACTTTTATAGCTCAACCAGCTAAGAGAAACATCTTCACAAAGAATGGTCACCATGGAGAGGTATATCACATATTTTGCTTTAGCATTGTTACAGGAAACTCTCCTAGCAAATAATAACAATACTTTTCAGTAAAGAAGTATGATCTTCCTGCCTGGATCTTATAAGTGTTTTCTTTTTTTAAATTTCATTTCATTTTTTTTGGTACCATGAATTGAACTCAGGACCTCACACTTGCCAGGTAGAAAACTGTACCACCGAGCTAAATGCCCAACCTTAGTTTTTCCCATTTGGTTTAAATCATTAAAAATAAATTTGTTCTTTGAAATTCAATCAGCCTAAAATATTTCTCAGCAATACTATCCATAATGAAGTATGAAAAGTTGTCAAATTCAGCATTTTTCTTTTCAATTTTTTTCTTCCCTCATTCTCCTTGTCTTTACTCCCTTCTCTTGGCTGTTAACTTATAAGATAGTACATGAAAAGATCATCATGAAATATCACATATACAGAAGATTAAAAATGCTTACAACCTAAAGCCTGGAGTTTGAATTTGCCTTGCTGGAAAAAAAAAAAAAATAAGTGGAAAGAAAAGCAAACATGCATCAAACAAAATCTAGGATGCCGGCTTCTCTTGATGACTTCAATGCAAATTCCTAACAAACAGGAAAGCTTGTTTTATTTACACCATTTGAAGGGGGGGAAATGCCTGAATTGATAACTGTTGTTCAGAGCACAAACACTAAATCTTTTAAATTTAAATGCAGAAAAGTATTCTTTCAAAAGGCACTAACGCATTGTGAGATAGAGGCAATAAATGTAAAGATGGAAAATAAACTCCTTTTGCAACCTTTAATGTCTAGCCCATTTGCTACTACTTTTTCAGTTGAGAACTGTGCCAGTATTTTCTCACACATTTATGAGGAATGTATATTCATTTCTAGTTAAAATCTTACTGTTCTAACATTTTAAGAAAATATTTTTGAACTGAGAGTATAGCTCAGTGGATTTGATCCCCAACACTACAAAACTAAATAATAAACCAATAAATTGATATTTTCTATAAGACTCACAGTAACCAAAACTTAAAACTGCTAATGTACACTTAAAATTCTCTTTACTTCAGATGTTTATGTCTATACCCCCATTTACTAGCAAATGCTAATAAGATTCTAAGAGACAAGCCCTGCCTCTGACAGTGTAAATGTGCTGAGATATTAGTGAGGATATGATTTCTCACACTTTGGCCTTTTGATGAAACGCCTTTCCAATACTGGTGTGTCATCTTATCCTACAATTTCACACGTCAGCTGCCAGGGTATCTACCCTGAGAGCCCAGTTTCACATTGCACTAATGAGTCGACACCTGTTAAGAGTAGAGAAATCTGAACCTTGTCAGCGATCTCGAGGCCTCCTGGGAGCTCTGATCTGAGCATTGTCATACTCACCGCCAACATGTCCGTGCTAAGGACCCTGGCCGCGGCTGTGATGAAGTCCCCCACCAGCATGGAGAAACCAGGCAGACCCAGGGAGAAGAAGCGGGGCGGGCAGTGTCTTATAATTATATTCAAGATATCCTACAAAGGAAGAGAAGTATGCATGAGTAAAAATTTTAGGTCAAAATTTCAAAATAGTTTGTGTGTGCATAGGACCACTGTATAACAATGTACAAGGATTTGGAAGCTAGACATTTTTCAGGGATGGGGTACAAGAGGTTAATTACTCAATGATTATTGTACCATTTTATAGGGAACAGAAGGTAGATATATAAATAAAACCCCTGAACACCTATCACTACAACAAAGAATAGATTCTGTCTTTAGCTTTGGATTTTCAAAGAGAAAGCAAGCTGTTACATTTTTAAAAACCCTTAAAATAGGCAAAGAGATGAAAATTTCAATCTTGAGGTAACTGTATGCGTTACGACAGGGAAATACTGTGATCAGGGGTGCACTACAGCCAGGGATTGGCATGATCTAAGCATGCGTGTGATCGCAAGCCCAAGTTGAAAGTGCCAGGTGACCTTCTGTGTGGGATGGAGCACTAAGTGTGTCATCTGCCTGGACGCCTGTGCCCAAGTCCATAATAGCCTGTCAAGGGTGGCCAGCTGGAATCTCTCAATTCCTGCCCCGTGCTGAGGTGTTCACCTCATCCTTGCCTCTGGCAATTAGAAAGCAGCCCTGGAAAAGGATCACACTATCATGGACAGGCCATAACTCTGAGTGAATGGTGTGTGTGTGTGTGTGTGTGTGTGTGTGTACACAATGCAGTGGTGAGTAAACTGCAAACTTCACTTAGGCAGTTTTTGTCAGCATCTCTATCAGCTATACTGAAGTACTACTGTTTTGTGACTTATAGTTATACAACCTGTAATTAGTATTAATATGCAGTTAGGTAAGACGAAATAAAGACTTTGGGTTTCTTAGTTTTTAGGATCTAGAAAATCTTTCAAAACAATTCTTATTTAATTGTGTTAAGCTAGAGCTAAAGTATAGCAACATGTTAAATTCTAATACATGAACTCAAATCCTTCATAATAAAAATAACCTCATTTAACAACTTGACTTCTTTAAACAATTTCTATATGTTCACAAAACATATTTTCCTCCTATAATAAACTCACTGAATTTCCCTAAACCACACTATTTACATCCTGAAAACAACTGCATCATGTTTAATGTTCTAGAACTCACATATGGCAGTTTAGCAAGCCCTAATGTAAAGTTTTGGCATTTCAGCAGACTTTTTCCCTATACCCAAAACAAACAGATAGATAGACAGATAAAAGGAGGAAAGAAAGGGAAGTCAACCTGAACCGCACTTCTTCCCAGTTAATGTTTAAACCTGCTTTAATCACGTCCTGCCATACACTTTAGGGCCCATATCAGCCAAGGCAAACATTCTAAGGGGCCGAGCAGATGGGTGCTGCAGCTTAGAAAGTGTGTGGTAAACTCATGCTCCCAGAGTGGAACAAAAGATCCACCTTTTTCATAATTAAGCTTCTGATTAATGCCCTAGGCTCCTCACCACACACCTGTAATTACTCACAGAGGTACGCATTGTGCCGGGCCTTGTCTGGGAATATCAGGCATCAGGCTCTCCGGCGGCAGATGGAAGCACATTTCTGTTGACATATGCTGCAATGAAAGAGTTCGTGCAAACCTGGCGAGCAAGGTAGCAGAATGCCATGCATCTGAAGATTAATAATGCAAACAACCAGGATGTTAACTTTGTTATGTTTGTGTTAATTCCATCTGTTGAGATGAGGAACTAAAACTCTGTAGCCTATGGGCTTTAAAGACCTTTAGCGTATACTTAAGTCAAATAAGCCATTTTTACCACTGGAATTTTGAGATTTAATTAAAAAATGCTTTTCTAGGATATGTTTATAGGACTTAGGAACTAAATCTTCTAATAAGCTAAAGCCTGCATTTATAGATAGAATCCATCTTTCTTTATAATATCCATTCATGTAAAGGCATTGATCTGTGAGGGGCATTCAGGAAAAATTTTGAAGTTGCCACCGATGCTGAAGACCACAGTTCTGGGAGGAGCAGAGTTCCACAGTTGCCCCAGGCCCTGGACCCCAGCCAGGAGTTACTTCAACGGAACCTGTTTCCATGGGCAGGAAGATGGAAAAGAGAAGGCACAGCAACAGATGGCTGGCCTGCCCTCCTCGGCCACCCACGGGAGTCAGCACCCAGAAGATGTAGAGGCTGTGCCAGTCACCAAAGATGGCACCAGGGCAGGGTTAACACAGAGTTAGGGAAGGTGCCACCTGACCAGCCAGCTCAACAACAGCCGCAGACCCACTTGCCGTGCTCAACCGCACATAAATGGACTGACCCAAAGCTTCCATCTCTGTGATAACACCATACATGCAGCAGCAACAATGTGCTGGTTGAAGACAGCAGCTGTGTGTTCCCCCAAGAGAGAACCCAGAGAGCTCTGCACATTTGCAACTCACAGCAGGACCCCTGGTACTCCTTCCCCTCTAGAAGCCAAGACCATAGTTGTAACTAGAATCTCTGGAAACATGAAACAAAAGGCCAAGATTGTGAACCTTCGCCCAAGGTCTCACACGCCCATACAGCAAGCCCACCCTCGCGCCTTCCATAGCATCCACCCTCAAAGTAAACATCTTGCCTGACAGGCTTTTTAAAGTGATTCACTTGATTTGAACTTAAAACTATTCTGGAAAATGAATATCCTTGGTCCTAAATAGAAAATGCCCCTGAATCAAACAGTGACAGCAAGCCAATGATACTGAATTTTTGCTGGAAACATCATTATCTGATAGTCTAGGACTTTCTTGCTAAGACAGTGGCTTGCGAGGTCACAGTGCTGTCAAAAGTTTGCTGCCAACCCCTGCATCACACCCACTGCAGGGGTCACTGTCCCTCAGTACCATCTCTGTTGTAAGTACCTACAGGAATCACCCCTGAACCCACACTTGGCCAATACAACTCCAGATTCAGGGCCACGAGGCTTTGGCCAAAGTCTATGAGGAAGATCTGGGAGATCACATTGTGCCCAGAGCTTCACATTTCGCTTCCATGAAATGGGATGATCCTCCCTTAAAAAGTTCCAACAGCAAAGAAGATGTGGGAAAATGCCTTTGCAACCTGGAAAGGGCCATGCAGGAATAATCAGAATTGCAAGGAAAAGAAGAAAAGAAAAGGTCTGCTAAAAGGACAAGGACTCTGAAGTGTTTTACTTTGGAGAATGCATAGGTTTAGTTTCTATGATTCAGTAAACTTCTTTTATTGATTTACTCAAAGAATGTTTAAAACATTTCAAAGGGGGCACAGACAAGCCTCTTGGATCACAAATGACCCTAAAAAGCTCTGGAAATTAGTGCACTCAGACAATGTCCTTACCCAAGCATCGCTGCAATCAGCCACAGGAGTACAACCTCAGAGCAAATGAGGAAGCTAAGAGGAAAATGACTGTTTCAGATTTTTAGTTTCATTCCTGTGAGAAATATTAGAACTTACCCTAAACAACTGAGTTTGGTAGCAAGAACTAGTTCCTTTTCCACCCTCTGAAGAGAAGAAACCATAACCTAAGTAAGCTCAATGGCAAATGAAGCCTAAATGAGGCACCGCATGTGTTCTGTCAAGCTGACCAGGATGAAGCAGGATGATTCTGTCAAGCTGACCTGGATGAATCTTTCAACGTGATTTTTGTTCAAAGGAGATAATCCCACAAAATGCTGTAACACGGGGAACAGGTGCACCAAGCTGGTGTTTTTCTCTTGTTTTGGTGAGAAACCTGCAACACACTGCCTATCAGGTGTGAGAAGCTGGCTGTAAGGTGGCATCTGTGGCTCACCCAGTGATTCAGGTTTATGAGAAAGGCAGTGAAGGACAGCATCTGTCTCTTATCACTGAGCTTGCAAAAATCAGGTAATTCAAACAGAGGCGTGTTGCTTCCTCCCTTCCAAAGCACAGCTCTATAAACATGAACCGTACTTAGCCCAGTAAATGAATCGCTTTCACTGAATGCTATGTACACAGTAACTGGAAAAACCGTAAGGGATAAGAAAAACATATGGTGATGGCAGCAGAAATTGGTTTCTTCGTTTTGCATAGTGCTGTTTCTTCAGTTCTCTTATAATTGACCCTTAGAACGATAAATGTGTAAAATAATTTTGTTTATTACGGCTCCAAACCTTCCAACAATTACATAAAATGAAAATTTAAAAGGAAGGATTCATTCTGGAAGCATTTCCATTGTTTACATAATTGCACAGCTATAATTTAGTGCTTGTGTTGTTATGGAAAATAAAAAAAGGGGCCATTATGGACCATTTTGATTCAAAATATTGCACAGTGGTGTCAAAAATGGGGGAAAATGTTCACTTTACAGCAGTTTAAAATGGATTAACCCTGCAAATAAAAACATTTCAATATAGAATTCTATAAAATACAAATGTTCAGGAAGTAGCCATCCCTCAGACAGTATTAGAAATGTACAACCGCGCTCTCACACCGATTACATATATGTCATTCACTAATATGTGCTCACAGCAGCAGCCAATGGCTGTAACACAATAGCTGGCCATCTGTCTCCCTCTCCCAGCCTCTCCTCCGTGGCCACACGCCCGCTTCTCAAGAGCAAACGGATCCGCTTATCCCCCCAAATAGCTCAGTCCCCCTGCGAGGCCAAGCAGAACCAAGAAATTAAAGTGGGTTTGCTAACCCGTACAGCCCCTCCTTTCACTTCTCACTTTAAGAAACTGCAGCACTATGAGTTAGTTGACTTCATCACTATTTTTCAGGAAAGATGTCGGTCTTTTCTTTAAGAAGAAATTCAATTGGAAGCTCTTGTATTTGGGAAAGTGGGAGATGCTAACCTCTGCTTATTCTAGTGATCTGGCTAATAAAAAGACAGGACTCAGCCCACACTTGTCTAATTAATTATAAAACTATTTGAAAGCAGAAGAACACTTTGGACACTAACCCTGGATAAAACTTAAACTTTCTATGACAACTAATGGGAGCCACATCCTACAGTACCTCAAGGACATTCTTGGAAACAGCAGTTTCTGCCTTCCTGGCAGAGCTCAGAAATGGAATGATAAGAAGCTTAGTTACCAGAACAGGGCTGAGAGCATCAAATCCCAAGGCCCGTCCTCTCCCGCCTGCTGGTGGCTGTCTGCGCCTCTAACTCTGTGTGCCCCTGGTGTGTAAAGGGCATCCTTTACACACTCAAGCTGCTACCTGGCCCCTGGTGACAAAAAAGTGAGGCCTTTGACATTATACCCTAACAACAAGAAAAGCACTGTGGAACACGATACTGGTACCACACTTCCAGAGGAGTTGCTGGGAATAAAAAGATAGCAGATCAAAGCTGTAAACTGCTTTCACGATCTGGCCAAACAATATGCAGCATGTGCTATATGTTATTTTTTTAAATGGCCGCGTGTGATGCAATTCATTCAGGAAAAAGGCAGAGATTTTTACCAGCGCTGGAAAAAAATGTGACTTCTCCAGAGGTAACGACGGTACCAAAGCCTGAAGATGGGCCCTGATAGAGCAACTAGGTTCTGAGTCTGTGAAGCAGAGCCATCTGCGTTTCTCATTGTGAGTACTGCATGAGAAAGATGCTACACATCTGCAGCAGCACAGGAAGAGGGGCAAGGCTGCCCAGCTGCTTCTCTGTGCCTGAGTCAGATTTACCGAGATATAATTCATATATAACATCCACCCTGCAGAGTGTACAACAGTGCTTTTAATATAGTCACAGAATTGCACAACCACCACTACTTTAGAACATTTTCATTACCCCAGAATAAATCCTATATCCATTAGCAACCACACCCTACCTTCCCCCTACCGCTCCTCACTACATACATAACAACCACTAATTACTCTCTATCTCCATGCATTTGTCTGTGCTGGACATTTCAAAATATGAGACCACATTGCATATGGTGCTTTATACCTGGCTTCTTTCATATAAAGACAATGTCCTCAGGCTGGCCAGATAGCTCAATGGACTAAAGCGCCTGTGTAGGCAGAACGCAGCATCCGGAGTTTGACACCCCACCACCACCACACCACCCTGCCAGCCCCGCCCCCAGGGCATGCTGAGACAGTGATTGAGACAGGGCATGGTACAGTACTTGGGAGGCTGAAAACAGGAGAATCACTATGTATCCAATCTACGTAGCAAGACTCTGTAGACCCTATACCAAATACATAAAAAAAAGACAATGTCCTCAAAGTCCACCATGTTGCAGCATGCACCTCTGCTTCATTCCTTTTTTATTATTGAATAATATTCCACTATGTCAATAGTTCACATTATCTTCCCATCAATTGATGGACACTGGAATTGTTTCCACCTGTTGGTGATTACTAATGGTGTTGCTATGAAAAAATGATACACAAATTTTCATCTAAATGTCTTGTCAGCTCTTTTGGTAACAGATTCAGCAGTGGAACTTACTGCATCCATTGCTGGTATACAGAAATATAGTTAATTTTTATATATTGATCTTGTATGCTATAATCTTACAGAATTCATTTATTAGTTCTAATAATTTGTGAGGGGGGTGTGTGTGTGTTTGAGCAAATATCAAACACTTTCCTAGTGCAGCTCAATCATTTTATTGTTTTCACTGGGAAAGTACATAGGTTCCCATCTCTCTGTCTCCTTGTCAACATTTATTATTTTCCTGCTTAAAAATGACAACAGCCATCCTAGCAACAAGTGTTTCCTGTGGTTTTGACTTTCATCTCCCTGTGATTATGTGGAGCATCTTTCATGTGCTTCTTCTCTGGAGAAATGTAAATATATTAGGGTCCTTCACCCATTTCATATTTGATCTATTTGTCTTTTTGTATTGCTGAGTTCTCAGGCCTCTTTCCTGTGTGCATTTGTCTGACATGTCACTTACAAATATTTTCTACCATGTTGTTGGTTGATTTTTCATTTGTTTGCTAGTGCCCTTTGAGGAACAAAAGATTTTAATTTTGAAGAATAATTTATCTACTTCTTTCTTTTGTTGCTTGTTTCAGGTGTCATTATCTAAGAATTATTGTCAAATCCATGATCACAAAGATTTCCTCTTTTCTGTTTTTTCTGAGAGTTTTATCATTTTAGATCTTACACTTAGGTCTCTGATCCATTTTGAGTAAAGTTCGGTACACAGAGTGAGTTAGGGGTTTCATTTTACTCCTAGACATGTAGATTCCAAGTTGTCTCAGTAACACTAGAGAATTCTTTTCCCACTGAATTATCTTTATACTTTTGTCAAGAATTAGTTGACTACAGATACATGGGTTCATTCTAGACTCTCTATTTCATTTCATTGATCTATGTATCCACCACTTTACTAATACCATATTGTTTTGAATACTGCAATTGTATATTAAGTTTTAAAATAAAAAAATCATGAGTTCTACTTGTTCTTCCTTTTCAAGATTATTTCAGCCACTCAGAATTCCAGGTGAATTTTAAAATACACCTTTTCTTTCTGCAAAAGGAAAAAAAAAGCCATTTGGATTTTGACAGATTGTGTTAAATCTGTAGATCAGTTTTGGGAGTACTGTGAATATTAAATCTGAATTAGAAATACAGAGTACTTTCCATTTACTTAGCTATTGTTGAATTTCCTATAGCAAGATTTGAGTTTGTAATACATACTCTTATACTTGCTTGGATAAATTTATCTCTAAATAATTTATTCTGTTTATACTATTATAAATAGAATTTGTATCAATTTCATTTTCAAACTGTCCACTGCTGGTATACAGAAATATAGTTAATTTTTATATATAGATCTTGTATGCTATAACCTTACAGAGTTCATTTATTAGTTCTAATAATTTGTGAGGGGTGTGTGTGTGTGTGTGTGTGTGTGTGTGTATTCCTTAGGGTTTTCCAAATATACAAGCAAATCATCTATGAATATGTTAATTTGTTTTCTTCCCAGTCTGACATTGTTTTATTTTTATTTTTATTTTAATCTACCTACCCTACTCAGAGTCTACAAAACAGTGCACAACTGCAGGATAGAAGGGATAAAAACAGGCACCCTTGTCTTATCCTTAATCTTAGAGAGAATGTGGGTATTGGAAATGGAAAGTTTAGTAACTTCTTTGATGAAGAAAGTCAGAAGCTACAGTTCACACCTAAGCCCAGGGAAACCTTTCATTCGAAATATTTTTGGGTATAGTTAGGATAGATATACAGCTACTTTCTCTTAGTTCAATGAGAAGAAAGATTTGTACTAATATTGTTTAGACGAGAGATCATGTTTGTATCTTGTACTGTGAATAACTACTATGAAGACAACAATATACAATGTATTAATAATTGTAACTGTCCTACTAACCTGTTCTGAAACTGTCTCTTTGTTATTTTTTTCTCATTAAAGTTAATAAAGAATTAAAAAAAATATTTTGGGGGAATGGCAAGTTCATGCTTTCGATAAGAATGTGGAAAGCATGGTAGGTAAGAGTCGCCCAGGAAGAACTCGCCCCTGTCACATGAATCAAGTCACACCCTTAGCCCCAAGTCCTTGGTCACATGACAAAACACAGGCCCCTGATCTCTGGCCCACAAAGCACCTGCTTGCAGCTGAGATCACAGGCACTGCTGTCCTTCATGTCACATCTTACTCTGGGTGCCGCAGAGCCTCCTGGGAAGCTGGTAGGCAGATAGTCAGCTCAGGAGGGATTAGGGAATACCTACCATTCCATAGCAGGAGAAAAGCTATTGAAGGGCCATGGACAGAGAAGACTTCCCAGCTGCCCCAACGGCACCCTGAAGACGGGTGGCCTGGCCTGGCAACAACTGTCCTAGTGCTGACCCCAATGCGCCTCCAGCCTGTGATGCTGCAGTTTGTGAGCAGGTTGCTGTAGTGAGGCTGATGCAGATGCATGAGGACATTTATCAAATCTGCACAATCAGACTCCAGCAAATGAGAGCTGCAACAAGTTGTTGCTGCAAGTGATAACAGAAAAAGTGACCTGGCCATGCCAGACTTCACACACAGGACCCAGATAAAGCAGTGCCAAAAGTCCAGATCGCACCACCAGTGACAAAAGCAAAGCAATCACCTCGTCCTAATGTGGAGTCTATCTACAGCCATACCACCCTGAATGCACCCAATCTCGTCTAATATGGAGGCTGAGCAGCCTCAAGCCCACAGCTGTGTCACCCCAGAACAGAGAACAGACTTCAGGAAAACACATCCTTACTGAACTCAGGCAATGAGGTATTTGACTGGGTTTCCTGGAACCACAAAAAATGTAGAAAAGAAAAAGATGCAAGAGATCATCACACAAATCTTTTCCTATGGGCAGAAAGGACATGGGTGAAGGCCTGAAGCTGTGCTAGTGGCCAGGAACAGCCACAAAGCCCCGCTACTCTTGCTCAGGCCTCACCAAGGTCAGCACAGCACCATTTCTGTCCCTCACACAGTCCATCCACAAGAGGGTTTTGCTTTTGCAAGTAAAACTTTCAAGGGAAGGCAGTAAGTAAATCCTTAAGTTTAAATCCTACCTAGTCTCAAGGACACATTACATAAGGGAACTGGACCACAAAATACTATTTTCAGAAGGAAAAGCATTCTTCTTAAGAAAGAGCTGGGAGAAACTGCCTGTGTGCGGGGTGTGACTTTCAACAGGCAGGCTAGGGTTCTACTTCTCCCAAATTGAATGCTGCAGAACCCACCTGTGTGGCTTTTGTATTTAATTAACTGTGGCCTCCGCTCTGCTAAAGTACTCAGGACTTTTCCCAAAAGCACACTCCCTCCCTTGTGCTAAACAGGTCCGGAAGCCTAGCTCTCAGTCCTGTGGGGAGCGAGGCTGCTTCGGAGCACTGCGTCTTGAGGAGCAGTTTCCGAGCCTACACTTGAGAGCAACTGAGGGAAGAAAAATGGCTTCTGCTGGAGCTTTCCTACTTCCTCTGGGTTCTTACACCAGAAGAGAAATAGGCTTTGGAATCTGATTAATAGTTTTTCATTCTAGAATAATGCAAAGTGCATGTTCCATACATTGTTTTCCCATAAATAAAATTGTTCCGTCTGCACAAAGAAACAAAACTGAAGCTTTTAATACATTTCTGTTCTGTAAAAAAAATCAGGACAACTCCTGTCACTGAGTACAGGAGCCCACAGACCCTTTACCACCTTGTTCATGGAGAAAGGTCAAGGTATTAGGCCCACTAATAAGCAGCACTGCCATAATCCTGCACCCCACAATCCTGCCCTCTGAGGACTGACAGCACCTTCAAGAGAATCTCATTTGAGCAAGGAGAGGTGACTTCTAGGACCATCAAACTCCAACGACTAACAAACAGCTCACATTCTAGGAATGCCTGCTGAACCTTTTGGCTTCTGCATTACAGAGAACAAAATTCCTTTGGAGAGTTTACAACTTTTTTTGTTTAAGCAACAGTACTTTGAGGCAGATATTGGCAGAAATAAGGAAGGAGTAAGAGGGAGGCTGTAAAGATATCATCCCAGGGCTGGGGACATAGCTCAGCAGTCTAAGCGCTTGTCTGGCAAGCACAAGGACCCAAGTTTGATCCTCAGTACTGCATGCCATGCCTGGAACCCTGGGAGTGCTGAGTTAGCACCAAAACCAGGTGTGGTGGCGTACGCCTGTAACCCTAGCACTGCGGAGGCTGAGACAGGAGAATCACTATGAGTCTGAGTTGTGCAGAGAGGCCCTGTATCAAATAAATGAATAAATAATTTAAAAAATATAACAACCCATGACAGATACCATTAACTTGTCATCTGATGCTGGATGCATGCTTTACTATCTGAACAGAAATTTCACCATCTGCAAAATGGAATGAAGATGCAACACCCACAGTGTGATCAATAAACATGGGGAATGTTTAAATTTTAAAATTTAATAGCAGAAAGGACACACTGCTATTAATCTTCCTCAAAGCCCTGCCCTCACCTCAAACACTCATCCCATCAGTCTGGCCACTTTCTGAAGCACAAGTGCACTTGCACGAGTGTCTGTGGCTGCACCGCCATGGCCGCCTCGACGTTCTGAACCCATTCACAGTGTTTACCTCCAATGGTCATTTTGACTTTGGGGAAGAGCCCAACATCACTAGGTATTAAATCCAGTGAATGGGGGCCAGGGAGATGGTTCAGTAGAATGAGTGCTTCCCTGGCAAGCACAAGGGCCTGAGTTCAATCCTCGATTCCGAAAAAAAACAAAACAAAACAAAACAAAAAAAAAACAATCCAGTGAATGAGGTGAATGAAGACAGAGCACCATGTTTTTAATAGACAGAAACTACTATACATGTTTGGAATCAATTCTGGACATGGAGTAGCCACATAGACACTTAGGAAAGAGCACTTCCAGAACAGGTTCAGAAAGTGGCCAGAACCATGGGATAAGTTTGGTCAAAAAGAGAGGTAGTATTTTGAGGGAAATTAATGATAATGTGTCTTTTACTATAATAATTTTATTTTTATTTAAACATTCACCATAGAATTCTTTTAAATCATCCCCTTATACCTTACAGGACTCTTCCATAACTGCAAAGAAGATCATGTCTGAAAGCATTCAGTACATTTCAAAGCTTTATACATTATTCCTCTTACTAAATTATAAACTTATTATCATGATCTTACTAAAATATTAATGTTCCAAGATTACCTCAAAATAAGTTGATTTAAAATTCATTTATGTAAAAAAAGTCTCAGTGGGCATGGTACTGTACCAGGAATCTCAGAACTCTAGGAAGCTAAAAGCAAAAGGACACGAAGCTCCAACCCAGCCTTAGCAACTTAAACCTTGTCTCAAAAAAAAAAAAAAAAATTGGTCATTTTGGAGACAGGGTTTCACTATGTAATTAAGGCTGATCTTAACTCACTTTGTAGTTCAAGGCTGGCTTGAACTCACAGCGATCCTCCTGCCTCAGGCCCCCAACTGCTAGAATTATAGGCCTGTGTCATCATACTAGGCCTCAATTTTTTTTTTTTTTTTTTTGCGGAACCGGGGATTGAACTCAGGCCCTTGTGCTTGCCAGGGAAGCACTTATTCTGCTGAGTCATCTCCCGGCCCCTCAAAATTTTTTTTTAAAATGCTGGGTTTTAGCTCAGTGCGGGTTCAGTCCTCTGCTCTAGGTGGAAAAAAAAAAAAAAAAAAAAAAAAAAGTCTGAAATGAAAGACAAATCATCCTGATAATTTCATACAAAATATTTTAGGATGACGACAAATTTCTCAAGTGCCAACATGGTTGAAGGCACCATGCTCCCTGCTGCGAGGGTCTGGGGTAGAAGGAAGCATGCCTTCCAGCTGTGACTTTTCAGGGATAGGGACAGGGGACAGCCAGTCATTGCTCAGGGAGGCTAGGTCAAAAACTCAGGGACAGTTACCACAGGGACCAGAGAAAGAAGCCACTGAATGAGTGACATGGTGCTGGATCTTGGCAATGGACCACCTGAACACGTTCCCTAAACCTGAGCCCCAGAGAAAATGGTGAGTTTTACTGTGATGTCTTATAGAAGGATCTCAAGATTCTGCTGAAAATTCTCTGGCTCCCAAATACCTACAAGAGAATATTTTTCCATGGGAAAACAAAAGGGAAACAGTTGTTTATTATTTCTTTAGAAAACAATGTTCTTTCTAAAATGTGTTCCAGTAAGTAGCACTAATAGCCAAACAATCTGCAATTACCGCACTACCACTTATTGTTGTGAATTAAAAAGAAATCAACAAAAAAGAGATTATTCCCCACAAGGGGAGCACTTTCTCATGGGCATGAAACCTGCAATTTCAAATGGTTTTCCTGATGTTATTTCCTTGTATCCAAACCTACCCTTTATGGATTATAAACCATGACCATGATTTAAGATCTTGTATCTTTGACAATCACTCTTCTCCAAGTGGGAGCTAAAGCATCCCACCTCTCCTCAGGACAACTTGAGGCTTGAACTGCCTCTGGGAGCAGGACCTCTGGCTCCAGGTACTCTCTGCCTAGAGAAAACTGTGAATTTTCTTAATAACTTCATAGAATTCTAAAGAAAGAAATACAATCTTGCAGTCCAACAGCCACATTCCAAGCACTGGCAGCCTGTTCTGCAGAGGTCATGCCAGTGCCCACTAAGGCCCACTATCCTCACTTCCCAGAGCCACAGAAAATGGCCTCCCAGAACAAGCAGCTTGATTCAGGAAATGTCATGCAGGCATTGACTGGGATACAGCCACCCTGTGCCAGGCTCTGATGTGAGCTCTTCCAGCCAGAAAGCATCAATCACCTGCCCTATCTGAACAGAAAGCCATGCCAGGGAGCGTCCCCAGGGTGGGCTGCAATCCCTGTTGTGCTGGCTCGAGGTGATATAGTCTAGTCTCTCCCTCAGACACACAAGAGAAAGC
Organism: Octodon degus; assembly: GCF_000260255.1. NCBI lineage: Eukaryota > Metazoa > Chordata > Mammalia > Rodentia > Octodontidae > Octodon > Octodon degus. The sequence continues at coordinate 5,807,805 of NW_004524649.1, read as the reverse complement.
CATAATCCATGGCCTCGCCAGCTCTCCTCCCGGTGAGCTGTGCTCTCTGGGCTGCTAATGCTCTGCAGATCAAGCTTTCAGAAAATGCCCAATTCCACCCCAGATCACTTTCCTGCTAACACGAAATTAATCAAATCATTCCATGTTTCACTTCTTACATTGATTTTTTTTCAAATAAATATGGATTTTTATTTTTTTCTGTATTTTAGGGATGGGTCTACAGGATATTCAGGGTCTCACTACTAGATCAGACTCAGTGATTCTCCTGTTTAGAGCTTCCCAAGAGCTGGGATTATAGGAGCGCGCCACTATGCCCAGTCTCAATTGCCCTTTCAGTGCATCCCAGGGGTGGGGCCAGCATGGCAGGCCCTGGGATCGAACCCCTGGCCCCTGCACCTGCTTGCAGGTGCTTCAATCCACTGAGCTATTCAGCTGGCCCCTAAACACAGAATTTAACAAGTTAAACCATATGAATTACACCACCCTTTAAAAAAGTCAACTATTGACAATTTTCATATGCTTCAGCATAAAATATTTACTTATTTTCCTGGGAAAATCTTACAGTACTTTAATTTCCTTGATTAAATTATGGTCTTTCTAATACCTGGCTTTTGTCAAGCTTGGGTGCCTCAGCTTTTAGCCTCCTGTCACCTGCTTATAGCTCTTCTGGGACCAGGCAGAAGTTGGGGGTCAGAAACGGTGCTGTGCACTGTGGGACACCAAACAAGATCCTTGCCCTCTCCACACTGGATGCCAGCTGCATCTCCCCTTGGTTGGAGCAATGAAGCATGCCTCTAGACACTATCCAGTGTTTCCTGGGGGTACCCTAGTCACTGTTCAGGGGTCATGAAAGCTGACGGCTCTCCACAGTGGAGACACCTGCTTGGAAAATGGAAGCTTTGGCTTCTTTGGTCACCCATTCTTTGTGCCTGGATTTGAAGGAGCCAGCTGCAGGGGAGGTCTATTCTTCCATCTTCTATCAACCAACACATTTCCTGAGCAACTACTCTGTCTGAAATAAGTGTCTCTACAAATGAAGGCTCTGACTTGGGCCTTGGAGGCCACCAGTATGTTCTGCCCTGAAAAGTCCTCATGCCTGGATCACATGCTCTTGTATCTCCCACACATCCTGTATATTTTATGCTTTTCTTCACTTCATGTAGCATGTCTTATTGAACACATGAAAGATTTATGGTTAAATAGACCTAGTTCATATTCTTTACTGATGGCACTTATTTGAAAGAAATCCTTACACCTCTAACTCCACCAAGGGAAATGAAACAGAACTCTCATTTCTGGCCTCTCAGGTAGACGCCTTCCCAGCACCAGGCTCCCTCACTATCATCTTACATGTTAAAGCTGTGGAACAAGTTCACTGCACACACGTTAGCCCTCATAACCGAAACATTTGCCATCTGCTACCTTCTACATATTTCTACTTTCCTTGTTGAGGTGAAGGTAGGCTGGGTCTGCAGCTGAATGAAAATAATTACTGGTTTTACAGCTGGAAAAGAAAAGAAAAACAAACCCAAATCTGCAGTTTATTGTTTTGGTGTGATCATGACTTGGAAATCTCCACGGTTACTGATGGCTGAACAAAGTTATTAAGAAACTGTTTTCCAACACTACTTGACTAATACATGGCTCCCACATTCCTCCAAAATGTATGGAAAGACCAGGAAATCGCCGGATTTCCTTGATGGTGTTAACATTAATTATACAACAGCTTCTTGCTACTAATAATACATGTCAGCAGAGGGTGACTTTTATCCTTGAAAATATTCTTCCATCAAGCCTAAACTAAAAATTTTGTTTACTTATGCAAAAAAACCTTAAAGTCAGTAAAATCTCAATTTGAATGAAGTGAATTTAAACTGTTAAAACTGGATTGTTAGAAAACTAAAGGAGTTTAATTGTCAAATTACTTTGAAAATACTAACAAAATAGGCTGACAAAAATATCAAATTCAGAGACTTTTAGAAATTCTATCTTCATAACTAAATAAACTTACAGATTGCACACCAACTTTATAGTTTGAATTCCAACGGATAGAAAACATGCTCTCTTAAGCAGACACAAATGTCCCTGGAAATCTTTCCTATACACTTTTAATTTCTAATAGGCAAGAATTCTCTGGGGACACCCCTAGCACATCTGCTAGTGCACCTGCTCGCCTGCCCAGTGCTATGATGTCCAATGTGGGAGAGTATCTCGGAGACAAGAGGCACTCTGTCCAGTGGCTCACCATGCCCAGCCCCCTCCTCTTTCCCAGCCCATCTTCTCACCTGTTTGCACTGACTTGGCTTCAGGAGATAAATCCACCTGATTCTCAGCCCTGTGTGTGCCTTACAGCTGTGTACACCTGGCCCAGTTAGTTCACATGGAAACACAAATATACATGCATAAAATACACACATTTTGAGATTATCCACACGTACAAATCAATAGATGCACACCTACACACACTGATATGCACCCTCCGTAACCAACTGTGCCTCAGCCCTTGTCAGCCCTCATTCACTCGCCTCGGGGTACTCACCATGATCCCCTTCCCGTTCTTGCTGTTACCCTTCATGATTATAATCTCCCCTCGTAATCACTACAGCTCAAGTTTCTTAAGATGCTTTGTGGCCATGCCCAGAACCTTTAGTGCTCCCTATGTCCCATAGCATGAGGAGACCCAGAATCAAGGTTCTACAGCACTTCTGTGTATGTATTTACACTGACTCAAAGCCACTCCAGTCCCTGCTGCTCACACACAGCCTCTGGAGTCCTTTTTCTCCTTGCTACATCCTGACTGTCCTTGAAGGTTCTGCTAAATCCCACCTCTTCCATGAGCTGCTTTCCAACTGACCTGAGCAGAAGGGGATTCACCACAGTCCTATTTGCACAATGCATGTAGCACTTTGTCGGTTCTTTTCACAAGATGGAAGACCTTACAGATATTCAGTTGTGTGTGTCATACCCTCGGACTCTCACTAGGTCTTTACCATGCTGGGTGAAAATGCTCAACACAAAAAGATTATTGAAGTGCGTATACTATTTAGGAAGGAGTGATATGGTCCTAAAAGTACAATGCCTAAAAGTACACCAGAGGACCCAAGGATGCCTAAGGGCTATAGGAGTCCTCCAGTCCAACCCTTTCCCAACCAGCATGGTCAGCTGGGGACCTCATGGCCAGTGAGGGACAAAACTGAGTTTAGTACCCAGAACTTAGAAGGCTCAGTATGAGGCTTGCATCCATAAAGGTCACATACCGAACACATTTTGAGGTCTTATTATATTCTAAAGCTTCAAACAATCATTGCCCCATTCAGAACACCTTAGGGATAAAACTCAGAGGTAGTTCTTTTTTTCCTGGACTGTTTAAGCCTATAATGTTTTAGTAAGTTCTTTCAAAATGAAGCTTTTACAAAGTTAGCCTTCTAAAGTCCCTCTAATAATTCGTAAGATTGTTCCTTAGAATATAACCATTAAACTTTTAAAATCACAAATATGTACTTTACCTTGCTAGGATTGAATTAAAAGTCCCTGAATTGAGACCTTGGTACAAATCACAGTACAGAGTGAGTACTTTAGAAAAAGGTATTTGAATTACTTCCCTGGGTATGAGATAAGCAAGGTCCCCAATTTGGCATCATAATGATTTTTCTGAATATTTGCATCTGTTTAGCCTCTAATAGACTTAAGGCTCAAATATATTAGAAATGTATATATATATCTAACATACATGGTTCTGGTTGTAAGCTTGAGCTTTCCACAAAGGATGGCTCTTTGTCAGGGAAGAGGTGATGCAATGATTACACATTCCTGCATGAGCTGGGCTGTCGGGGTTATTAAGAGAGTCAGGGACAGGCAATTTGTGAGGATCACCCCTCACCTTGCTCTCGTGGCTCATGGTGAGCCTCCAGCTCACTGAGGGGCCCCATGGGATCTTTTCACAAACGAGTGTTTATTATTATATTATTCCATCATATGCCTCTTGAGAGGAGTTGTAGTATCCGTTAAAACCATGAACTATTTTGACTTCTAGGATATTGTGCTATATATGGTGCTTAAAATTATGTTTTCTTTAACACTGAGGTGGCAAAAGATTCATTAAAACATAGTGTTGAATAAAAGTAAAATGTTGCTAAAAATACTCTTGACTACAAAATAAGTGACCAAAAATAAGAAAAAATAAGTGAGCTAAACTAATGCAAACACAGATCAGTGAGGGCTGTGCACTGCCGCCTCACAACTTGCAGAGTGAGCACAGCTAAGCCAGGTCATGCTGGTGGACAGCAGAATCCACTCTGAAGACAACGTGAAAAGGGATTTATAGTAGCCCTGCATGGCTGGTGTGGATCTCTGAAGCAAAGAAAGAGGCGGCCAGCAGAAATGCCTGTCCTCAGCAGAAGGTAGGCAGCTCTGGCAGAGGTCCTGTCACTGGCTCAGTGGCCACTGATGCTAATGGCTGAGCAGAATCTTGGCACAGGAAGCTTCATCTCCCATTGCTGCTGGCCCTCCCGTACCTATATCCAGGTGCCATGCTGGTGCTTATGCACAATGCCAGTCTAGGTGCAAGGTGTGTGGGCTACACAGGGCTCTGCCTCCTTGCTGCCTCCCTGAGTAAGAGTAAGGCAGTAGTCTGGACACACAGAGAAGGGTATGACCACCCCTGAGCAGATTCAACAAAGGGAGTCTTACTTGGGTCTGACTTTGCCACAGGGCTGGCTATTTCTCCAAGGGTCCTGAAATTCCACCATGCCTTTAAGATTTTATTGAAATCTTTAAAAATGTAAGATGAGAGATAGGTAAAGAGAATCACTAACACTAAGATATCCGAAAACAAAATCCACAAGGTTATGGGAGTTACACCCCCATGGTGTTTGCATGGGGCTCTCTCACACAAAGGACCACGGTATCCACTCAGACTGAGTGTGCTTCCTCGCTTCCAGCTACCCAGAAGCACTTTAGGTAGGCACTGTAACTATGCTCCTGTTCACCAAGGGACCCAGGCACAGAGACCCCAGGACACTCAGCTAAGAAGCGCAGCGCATGCTTTGGCTGACAAGGGGTCTGTGCTCAGCAGTTACACCTCACCGAAGTTCTCTCGCTATACACAGTCACAGGGGGATCCTGGGATGTCTCAAACCCGTAGCTCCAGGCTCATCCCAGGGCAGGCAACGCATGCTTCCCCACCCAAGAGCAGCCTCGTGTCTTATAGTGCAACACTGTAGATGAAAATGACAATGATCCATATTTCCCAAAATTTCTATATGCAAATTTAAAAAATAATTTTGCATTAATGTAAGCTTTGCATTTAAAAGAGTTTAACTTTGATGTATAACAGACACATTATATTAAGACATTAAATCTGTAAGTCATTGTTAAAAAATAGCTTACTTATTTTAAGAAAAGAAAACTTTCCAGTCTTTGATATATGTTCTTAAAAACATGAAAATAAAATTCCTTTCCACAACTGTCCTCTTCCATTTCACACGTATTGATCTTTCCATATGTTTTAAATAATCATGAAATTAATAGGAACTGTTTTTAATAAATCCAAATCATAGCTCTTTTCATGTCAGAATATTTTGGGGAAGACTAAGGTGAAAAAGCTGCTTATACATTAGGAGAAACTAAGAACAACTCAGAACAGCTTTAGAAGAGAGACAGCTGAGAGGGCTTCCAGGGAAGGCGTCTGCAGGGGGCGCTCAAGGAGGAGGGCTCCGCGGCAGGACCAAGGCCAGAGCCCAGGTGAGTCCAGGTCAAGGGGGCCAAAGGCAAAGACTGTTTGCCCACAAGTGAGCTGAGAAAGAAAGGCAGAGACTTATCCAGGGAGTGAGCCAGGCCTGCAGGCGAGTTCTGACAGCCTTGTGGGGACGCAGCCCTGGGGAAAAGGTCTGTGTAGGTTCTGGAAATGGGTGATGATACTTATCCAACTGAGCTGTGGAGAAGAATCAACAGACAACAGCACACAGCTCCCTACAGCCAGGCACTGCAGATGCTCGAGAAAGGGACCCCTCTGCTTGGCCCTACTCTTGGGTGGGCACAGAGTAGCTAAGCAGAGGCAGCCAACAGGAAGACCCTCTCGGGTAGTCAGGCAGGGCAGCCTGTAAGTCGTCCAGAATCTGCCACACAGCTCATGGACATTTTTTTTTTATGATATATATATATATAAATTTTATTGAGAAACAGATAACAATAAGACAGTTTCAAAACTGATTAATAGGATAGTTTCAATAATTAATACATTGCATATTGTTACCTTCTTAGTGGTTATTCATAGTAAAAGATGTAGACATGATATCCTGTCCACAAATACTATTAGTACAAATCTTTCTTCTCATTGAATTAAGAGAAAGTACCTGTATATCTATCCTAACTATTTTGAATA
>NW_004524649.1:5785909-5797258 GCF_000260255.1 Octodon degus | reverse complement strand
GCAGAAAATCCTACTTGGCGGGCGGGGTGGGGGAGGCACTGCAGAGTGGTGGGAGGCGGCCCGAGGGGCTGGGAGAGGGTCCGGCCCACGCTGCGCCTGGGCTGGGACTGGTCCCGCCGGCCCTCATGGACATTTTGAAAGTGTTTACAACCCTATTTTCTAAACCAGTAACAGGATCAATTTTTTAAAAAATCCATTAAGGGAAAAAAATAAAGCCGCTTCAAAGCATGTTTTCTTTCATACTAATAAACCACAAACCCACACTACATTTATATTGTGAGAAATGCTACAGCACTTGGTAAGATTGCTGTGTTACCTATTAAGTGATTAAATTGGTAGGACAGCTAAAACTGGTAAAAACCATACGAAAAACAGTTTCATAAAGCTCTACAATTTAAAGTTTAGATACTGGTATAGGTGTTATTTTGGGGGAGAAATGACTAAATTTGCTATGTAACTAACTTGCTGTTATGTGAAGGGAGCCTTGACTATGGGATTGAGTCACGGGATAACTGTAAGACATCTATTCTTGAAAGTCTTCAATTACAACAAGAATTACCATGTTGGAAGAGATTGTTAACATCTTAGAGCTTATTTATTATTCAACATGTTATGGGTCACTACTGACACCATTTCAACACTCTCAGATGGAGGGAAGCATTTTGTAAGACCACCACCCACTCACACCACGAAGTCGCAGGGTCCTAGGTCCTGTGGCCCTTTGAAAAAAATAAATAAATAAATCCCAGCGCTGTCAGGCAGTCAAGTGTGCCACCCAGAGGTGAGAGGAGGAAACACACCTTGGATTTTATTGGCGAGACAACACAGGTAAGTGTCGGGTTTGTAAACATTATCAGCTGTTACTTCTTTTCTTTGAAAAACAGTTACTCATAAGATTCTCTCTGCAGAAGTAAATCTGCTTAGTGCCATAATACATGAAAGTATGGCTCTTTGGAGAACTCTCACGAAATGGAAACAAGCCCTGCCAAGGCACCGGCCACAGGTGCAGTCTGCCTATTAAAAAATTGAATTTAACTGTATTCTCTACAGTAAATGCTTTCTTTTCTCTTTATAATGAATATAACATGTGTTTCCAGAAGTACATATAAGTTCTAAAACAACTTCCAGGATTTACTTAGACATGTAGACCAAAGTTAAACTAATTAAGTAGAGACATTTCTTACTTAAATGAGAAAAGTTTCTTTCATTAGAAGATCTTCTGTGTAATTTTCTTCTGGCAAAAGAATAAAGTTTATTTAGAGTAATTCAGCTTGGCAGACAGTCAGCTTCTAAAGTATATACCAATGATTGTTAATAGTAAAGCAGTCAATTCTATTAAGTTCACATAAAATGTAGGCTTCCAGTGGCCTAAAACAATAGGTTGATTATAAAACAGAGATTTATGATATCCCCATTTTGCCTCAGAGTCTAGAAGCTGGGATTACCATGAACACTGGGTTGTCTTTCACGATTTATGTATTTTACAAAAACCACAAAAGCTCCCTAAGTCTTCACGTAACTGAAAACGTGATACTCATTAAATGAGAGAAAGATTTTAAGCATAAAGTTTGAAAATTCCTTTTCCTAATCGTAAGTTTTTTAAATGCATAAATCAGTTTTGGATTCTTAAATACTATAATATTCTCATTTCAACTCATTTTATAGTTTCATTTTCATGCCAAATTAGCTCAAAAAGAAAGACAATTCTATCATGCAGATTTATGTGACTTTCTAGAAAATTCATCTGAAGACACACTATTTAAAATTTGCTTTCTTTAATGAGAAGATCCTACATTAGGTCATTATTTTCATTTTCTTCCCTGAAAGTCCTGAGCAAAGCAGTGCTTTACAGTGGAGCTAAGTAAGCCCTTCCCCATGTACACACATCAGTATCTGTGACACTGACTCTCTTTCGTGTCTGCACTCCTGGAGCTTCTGCATACCTAAGCTGCATCATTCTGGAGACACCAGCCTAGGAAGATGGTGTAAAGTAGTTCAGTGGGGAGCAAGACCAATTCTGTCTCGCATCTCTAATTCTAAGATTACTGAGGAAGTCAACGGGGCTATGGGGCTACAGCCAGTCAAAGGACATATGTCCTCTATGCATGGCTAAATTCAAGGTGATCCATGGCAGACCCAACTCACTGAAAGACACAACTATGACTCAGATAAAAGTTCAGGGATTAAAGCTCAGAGTACACAGCAGGGAACATAATGAAGAACCTTTACGTAGAGCCTAAGGAGTTGGGAAGATTCAAGTACATTCAGAAGAAACTAAAAAGCTAATTAGGAGGATGGACTCTTACATGTATCCTAGGGGCATTAAAATGTCTCTGTGTGATAGGTGTGTTGGCATGTGCCTCTAATCCCAGCACTCTGAGGCTGAGGCAGGAGGATTGTTTTGAGCTCAAGGCCAAGCCGGGCTACAAAGTGAGCTCAAGGCCAGCCTGCACTGTATAGAGAGACCCTGTCTCAAAAAGAGAAAGCAAAACAAAACAAAACAAAATAATGTATCTGTATTCTATATCCAAAAGGAGAAATACAAAAAGAAATGATTCAAGCTCATTGGTAAGTGCAAGCAATTTAATGGATAAATCCTAAACTTGCCCTATTAACTTCAGCTGGTCAAGAACTAGTGATAAAATGGCCTAAAATTTCTACCTTTTCCTTCCTTCCCATCTCGAGTGCTACCATCTTAGCTCTTAACATTTTTAAACCTTTATTAAATTAAACACTTCCTAATTAATCTTTCTCCAGGCCCAAATCCCTCCTGTATCCACCACCGCCATGTTTTCCAATTCAACCTCTCCACAAGTCCAGAATGATCTCTGTGAAACCAATCACATGATTGACTACTTGGTGTCCCATGTTGGTGCAAAAGTCCCTGTCTGTATCCCTTCCCACACGCATGCAAGGAGGTCGACTGAAGGGAGGAAGACCAAGGGCTGCCACATCCTAGCCCCAAACCAGGCATGGATAGTACACAAGCAACCCGCAACAGCTAGTAGTGTGGTACCACAAAGTCATACACTGTTAATGTTATTACATGATTTTTACCAATACTTTTTATGACTCAGTTGCATGGTTCCAACATGCTCTAGGTAGGCAACAACCTGTGCAAGCTGGTGGAGGAGCTCTGTCTCCTGTCCCTACACACAGTCACTGGAATCAGAACCTCTGTGTAGCAGAGCTTACATGTACTTGTGGGATTTGGCAAGTAAAATACAGTGATCACCAACAACAATGATTCTAATTAACTATGTGTATGTGTCTATGAAGACAAGCATTTATATGTCTACATTTATACGTGATGAAGAGAGCACATAAACTTTCTTCTTATTTTTTTTAATGTATTTGGTACAGGGTCTCACTATGCAGCTCAGACTCAGCAATCCTCCTATTTTCAGCCTCCCCAGCACTTGGATGATAGGTGTGCACCACCACCCCTGGTGGCCAGCTCAGGGTGCCCGAGAGGTGGGGCCAGCACAACATGTGGTGCTGGGAATCAAACCCCAGTCCCTGAGCTTGCCTATGCAGGTACTTAGTGCACTATCTCGCCAGTCCTCCCTTATTTAATTTTTAAAAATGGGTTTGTGTTATTTTATAATATAATGTTTTTAAATACAAAGGAAATTTCATTACTAATCTGCACCACCTATACTGCGTGTATGATATGTGGTCCAAGACAATTCCTCTCCACTCAAGCCCAGGCAGGCAAAAGGCTGGATGCTCAAGGTCTACAGAGAAGGGCCTGTGGTGAGAGGGGCTTGAACCTTTCTTCTCCTACTTAACCAAAACTTACCTACAATTTCCTTGGAAGAAATTAAAATAATTTCTCAACAAAAAATGACAAGAGTGCTGTCTTATTTGTAAACTCACAATTACTAAAACAATCTCCATTTTTAAATGACTAGAATCATATTCTTCAAACAATCAACAAAGTGGTTGAGACGGTGTCTTGATTTGGCAATGTCACTGAGGCAGCAGTATAATTTCATATATAGTGGGCACAATGCAAAACCAGGGAAGAAGCAGGGTTGTGGTGAGACCTGACTTAGTTTTGAAAGACCACTGTGGTTGCTGTATGTGAAAGAGCTGAAACTACTGAGACATTAAGCATATCTGAGTATTTTCCTCAGCCCTGACCTGCAGAGTGGGCCAGGCAGTTTCCTACTAGCGGGTGTCACAATAAGAAGCCATGCTGTACCTGGTCCTCACTGGTTAATCCCAGGTGCATTGTGAGGTAGAAGTGCACCAGGAAGTCGGAGTTTGGCAGGACATCCTGGCGTCTGGTCATCATGGCGCAGATCAGCCTGTAGGCCTGCAGCTTGCCTTCCTTGTACTCATTTGGCAGTGTCGTCGCCTGCCGAGGAGATGATGTTTCCAGATTAAATCAATTCCAGATGCAGAGCATTTCAGCATTTCATTTATTTCTCGGTTTTCCAGAGAGTTGTTTATGGAGATGCGGGATACAGTGGCTATAGTGAGACCCAGCCTGTCTTCAAAACATGCAGTCTTGGGCAATTACCTTTTTAAAACTCAATTTCACAAAGGAAGAGGAAATTGCAATAAAGGAATAAACACATATCCACTTGCCTTAAATAACCATGATGCAAACATTCTGAGGGGTGGGATCAAGACCGGAGGAGACGGAGAGGACTGGTTATCCAGGCTCACGGCCAGATTATCCCGGATCTAAGTCAGAGAGAGCAGGATTTAGGGAAGGGGACACTCCACTTATCTCCATGGTATTTCATCATTATCTTTCATAGTCAATTAAATTTCTACAACTTGAGGGAAAATCTATAATATTTACACAAGCTTTATTTTATTGTGAGTTTACCTGTCCTGAATTGTGTGACTAGCTTCCTGAATGGATTTACATTTAAATATAAAGCTAGGGCATTATTTTCCCTTTAATGTTAGTACACAGAGAAGTCCTGAAGTCCAAATGATAAGGAATTATTTAAGAAGTTATCATCAATCACGTTTTTGAACTGATTTTAAAACAGTGAAAAAGTATGTTTAGTATAAAAACTAAAAATAAAATGAAATTTTATGTACTCTGTGATTCTACCTTTGAAAAATCTTTATCTACAAAAATAGGATTAAAATATTAGAATTGGTTATTTTTATTGGGATGGTGATATAAATTTTTTTCTCTGCAAATTTTGTACAATAAAACAGGTATCATTTTTAACATTTTTTCAATATGTTTGCAGTACATCCTGATTACCAGTATTACCTTAATAAAGAGAACAACAAACTACTTAACATCCTACTTCAATACCTTATACTACTATACTTTTATACAAAGTAAAATAATTATGCAGTTATAAACTATAAATATCATCATTTGCTCTTTGATAATCAAATATACTTTGTCTAAATGCTGACCTATGTTCCAGAATATGTTCCATAGTTAATTACAACCCAGTTTTTACATGAAATGAGGGATGGAATGGAAGAAAATACCTTGGCTAGTTTGTACCAGAGCTCATAGAGGTAACCAAACACTTTGGCATGGATCTTGGGTGACTGGATGTTATTCACATCTCCGAGGATCCCCAAGATTCTTCTCCATAATACAGCAGCAGAATCTGGGTGCCAGCCAGTGAGGTTCCCCCCGGCAATGATACTACAGTCATCCGCCAGGCACTCACTGTTGTCTGAGAAGAGAGATACATGTGTTATCCCTGGAAACACAATCTTGATTTGCTTACCACAGCTTTTGTCTTTAATGCAAATTATCCATTCTCAACAAGTATGTTCTCAGGGTCATTAAGATTTTCAAATGTGAAAGGCTGAGAGTTTAAAAGGATCAAAAAGCAGGAGGATGAAGAGGGATCAAATTATTTTGATTCTTCAAACTCGAAGGGCAACAAGCCAGGGCTGTAGTGAGGGTGAGGGTGAGGGAGACCCTGAGCAGGCTGATGCCATGGAATCAGTGGCTGGGGACTTTTGCATGCTGGTTTCCATGGCTGTCAGTGTAGGTTCATGCCTCAGTTTGTGAAGTGTTTCACCCACCCCCAGGAATGCAGTCCCCCAGGTTCTGTTTTCTCCTCAGCCAGCTCAACCTCATCTTATGGCTCTGTGCATACCAAGGGGCTTCTCTCTGCCTCATTCCCTTCTCAATCTCATGAAGGCTGACCCTGAGCAGATCTGAGTACCCGCAGTATCCCCACTCCTCCACACACCCCCTTCAGCCTGCATGTCTCATCTCCATTCTGTACTCCTTTCCCCAAAGACATCGATGGTTCCGCTTGTTCCAGACTGAACAGAAGCTTGTCGGTCCACAGCAGGCCCAGCTCTGGTGAGCTCCACTAGGTTCTTGCAGAAGCCAGAGATATGTACTCTGGGCTTTTTTTCTGGAACTCGAATTCTTGGGAAAAGATCCACCTTCTGCTCAGAGTATGTAACTCTCTTCTCCTCTCTTTGATCTTAAGGCAGCATCTTGCACTTAGCTATGTGATGAGGACTCTGGGCCAGCCACCCTGCACTGACTTTTGCCACCTTCTGCAGTGAAGGCAGCAGCTGGGGCAGGGAGGTCTTGTGGACTTCAAGCCTTCTGCCATTAGCTCTGTGAGGCCTCGACACCTTGGCCATCGCCTGTGGGCCATTTCCCAGCCCTTTCCAGGTCTCAGTGGTGCAGGCAGCTGGATTCCTGGCCTTCTTGAGCTGACAGAGGAATCAGTGTCCCAGTTGGCTGCTCACCAGCACGTCATGGTTTCCTGGCTTCTGCCGCCTTCCTCTACCTTTCTTGTCCTCATGGATTTATGTCTGATTTCATAAAAATCCTCTCAAAGTGGCTCAGGTAGGTTTCAGGGAACAAGTGTGTATATTTTGTTCACTTTACTGTCTTTAACTTAAATATGCATAATAGGATTTTTAAATGCCTTTATCACTCCATTATTTTTAAATTTCACTTCTTTCATTTTATTTTATAACTTTATGTTGTTTTAATACATTTATTTTTATTTGACAATTATCTTTGAATTATTTTAATAAAAGCAGTTTTGGATTTATAAAAACTTACAAAGACAACACAGAGTTCCCATGTATTCCACATCTAGTTTCCCCATTATTAATATCTTACCTTAGTATAATTAACAAACCAATATTAAAACAGTACTAAACAGCCCGCTCTACTTAGGTTTCTTTGGTTTTCACTAAACATTGTGCTCTTTCATCCTAGGGTGCTACCCATTGTCACGTTGTCCTAACTCCTCTATGCTGCTCACTTGGCTCTGACAGTTCTCAGACTGTCTTCAGTGACCTTGACAGTTTTAGGTACCGGTCAAGTATTCTGTAGAATGATCCTCTGAAACTGTCTGGTCTTTTTCTGTTTATTCCTTGTAAGTGAGATGGTCTCTAATTTTGTTTTTGTTGGATTGACCTTATCCAGTTTTGTTATCAAAGTTACATAAGACAAATAACAGCAATTGGAGAGCTTTCATTCTCTTTTTATAGAGTAAGTTAGAAAGATATTTTTTATTTGAAAGTTCAGTAAAATTAGGAAGTATCTTTTGTACTTATAAATTTATTCAGATTATACAGTACGTTTACTTTTAAAATATGTATTACTTTTATAGTTCTGTTCCCTTTTTTATCTCCAGTATATTTTTCTAGGTCAAGCTCACTTGGTTACTTTCATTAGAATGTTGTTTGATTTTCTTCTATTTCCACTTATTTACTTTCTAGTATATTCATGTATCCTCTTTAGTTTTACTTTTTAAAAACTAACTTCCATGTTAGTCTGTTATTCTTTCCCCTAATTTCTGAATAGAGAACACAAGTCAAATTTTTTCTCTTTGAATATATGTATCTTAGGTCATATTTTCCTTTCTCATAAACATTCACTTTCCTTTGGCTGCCTTTTTTTTTCTTTTTGTCATTCTTACTTTATTTCATCAAACTCATAGAATATTTTAGTTATAAATCATAGACATATGTTCAAATGATCAAATTTTACAACTAGTATATGTGCTTTTAAGATCATAAGTATTTTGTAGTTGCTAAATTCAAAGATCTAGCTATGTTGGATATTTCCATTCAGCTACGATTAACTGTATCATGTACGTTTTCTCTAATCCTACTCATAATTGTTTCTGCTTAAGTCATTAATGATACTTGATATGAAAATCTTTACAATGGTGGTTTTATCAGTAATTCCTTATAATTCTGCCAAACTTTGCTTCAGCATCTGGAGGCTACAAAGTTCACATGAATTCAGATTAACTGCTATTGTAAAAAATTCCTGTTTAAAACTTATAATGAGTGGCTGACACACATACAGCTAAACTAAGTCAGTGGGTCTTTTCTTTTTTAAAAATTTATATTTATTATATTTGCTTTAGGCTTTGTGTTTAAATCAGCTTTGTTTTGCTTTGCTTTGCCTTGGAGTCTTTGGAGTGAATGTAATGAATTGTGTCTCACCTCTACAAGTATTCTTTTCTCTGCTGTCTTACAATATTTGTCTGTTACTAACACAACTATTCTTAATTTGTTCTGTCCCTCACCCCACATCTTCACATGTACGCATATCTGATTTCCAGGCATTCACTAACCCCACTGAGCACCATTTTGGTTGCATCTGTTCTTGGTGCTTTCAGGGCCTCATCAAAGATACTACATAAGTCTCTGGGTCTGAGGAACACAAAGGGAGGAAAGACAAGAGCAATTAGGAGCCAGAAGAATGAGCAGGAAGAATGGCCATCCAGAGCACATAATGTCAGTGATGGAAAGATCCCAGGATGTGGGCACGCAGGATTCAGTGAGCATGGCACACAGTGTTCCAGGCGGGCCTTCAAGGGAGGCTGTTCCTTCCAAGAAGAAAACACATCACAGCTCTGCTACCATGAGCCCAGGGGAGGGACACAAGCAAATCAGTGCCTAACAGGCTGGGCCTGCATGGGGCAGTGGTGCAGAGAGCAGGAGCCTTCTGCATTCTCTGCCTGATTACTAAGGCCTCATCCTCCTCCCCAAAGGCTCTTCAGTGCAGTAAGTGCAGCTCCTCCAAGCACCTGTCTAGGAAGTGTTGGAGCTTTGAGGAAGGTTTATGAGCTGACATGAGCCTCAAGTGGATCCGGAGCACAGTGTGGCAGCCATTCTTCCCATAAGAATGCCATGCTACCTATAATCTCTTGGAAGGCAACAAAAGAAAGGAGAGTAGGTGACTCAGGGTTGTTTCATTGCTACCCCAATTCTGGACAATGAAGCCATCCAGAATTAAGAGTGGCCCGGCATGGCACACTGCAGCTCTGCTGAGGGAACAGGTCTCCACAGGTGAGGGCCAGGTACCTTATGGCACATCTGTCTACTACCTGCTGACTAACACGTGGAAAGAAATCTGTTTCAGTATTGCTGTGCAGTTAGAAAAATTTCTGCCTCAATGATAAAAATCCTAGGCAACAAGATGATTATCAAAATATTCTCAGTTCTTTCTAAGTTCCTGAAATGATTGTATATACTTCCTCAATATTATTGTGAAAAAGATTTTAATGAGTTGGAATGTTTGTGCCCAAAATCACCCTACTGGTGGCAGAGTAATGGAACAGCTGCTGACATTTTACATGAAGATGGGTCCTCAGTAACTGAGCACTTAATTAAAAGTGGGGATCTGAGAGATACAGAAAATTTCATGATTACTACCAAAATACCAAATATTTAATTTATTTTTCATTAGCAAGCTAGAATGCTAGGCCAGTATCTTTTTGGCTCATTATAACTTCATGCTACAGAGGTATTTAAGGTTTTTTAAAACATTTAAAATGGAAACACTTACAAACCAAATTATATCATATTTCTGCAAATACATATTTAACAACATGAAAGTTTAGAAAGTTTAGGAATTTGCAAATATAAAAGAGTTCAGCTATGAGTTAAATCTTGGTCATTGGCAAGATAGGTGTTTAAGACTATCTGGTAATTTCCTAGGCTACAATTGTGTGTAGGTTGGAGTGCTGAAGAGATGTAACCCACGTCTTTGACAATGTGTTTCTCTTTTGGTCTGAAAAGTACACAAAAGATACAAAGTCAAGGGCTCTAGCTGAACCCCTTACTTGTAGGGCCAGAACAACCAGGCCTGTGGTTCTGCTGCCCATCACTGCAGTTTGACCTCCACATCCTCATTTGTGTTCTGAGGATCCACTGCTCACTTTGAAGAGCTTGAGAAGGTGAGCTACCAAGGCCACTGCAGCCAGTACAGTTATTTTACTTTATATAACACCTGGTAAAAACACCATCAACATGGGGCCGGGGAGATGGCTCAGTGGAATAAGCGCTTCCCTAGCAGGTACAAGGGTCTGAGTTCAATCCCCGGTTCCGCAAAAAAAAAAAAAATACCATCAACATGTGTAGTGATGGTGCTGATGAACTGTTTCTACAATAACAACTCGTGTGGAAGGGGATAGGCTATAACTCAGACACACAGCTACAGCTAAAAGTAGAGAGGTAAGAGGATTTTACAAATAATGTGTGAGTGTAAGGCTATTACAAATATACTAAGTGGAATAGATTTTGAAACTGCCTTACATATTTATTACTTAAAGATTAAAATGCAATTGTTATTTTGAGCTAAATAAAACAGTAACCTGCAGCTCAATGCCTACTTGTTCATGGATCTAAGTTATCCATGGAATGGTTCTCTCTTACCAGGTGCAGTGGCAGAAGCCATGACCCACCCATGAACACACAGACAATCACCTCCCCTGAGTGCATTTCCCAAGGTGTGTGTGTGGGGGGGCTGACTTTCCAAGGACACCAGGATGCATGGTAACTTCCCTTATGACTCATCACCAGGCAGACAGCAACCTGCAGAGCCAAGAGCACCAAAGCTGGGTTTTCCCCACTAGGGTTTTACTAAATTATGGAATTCTTAAGACTTCTTGGATTTAAAACTTTAGATTTTAAGGGCCAGCGAGGTTGCTCAGCAGACCAAGCACCTGCCTAGTCAAGCACAGGGACCAGGGTTCAATCCTCAGCACTGCAGGCTGTGCCGGCCCTGCCCCCAGGGGCACTGAGCTGGCGAATGAGTCTGGGTGTGGTGGCACATGCCTGTTATCCCACCCCTGGGAAGGCTGAAAACAGGAGGATCACTAGGAGTCTGAGCTGCAGAGTGAGACCATGTACCAAATACATAAGTTAAAAAAAAATGAAAGAAAACTTCAGATTTTGCTGAGATTCAGTTATTGTCACTTTCCTTTTGGTCAGCTTTGTTTGGTTGATTTCTTCACAAGAAAATCCAACATAACCCCAAGATCATAGACTTTTTTTAAGAAAATATCTTCTAGAGACCCAGTCCTAGCCCAGGTCCGGTGAGTGTGCGGAGAGTTTCCTGCTACCCTGCGC
>NW_004524649.1:5765701-5781921 GCF_000260255.1 Octodon degus | reverse complement strand
TAAAAGTTTTTAAAGTTTTCTTTTCAAATTTAACAATTTTATTCCACTGGGCTTGACTTTGAACATGGTTTCAGGTAAGGATTCTATTTAAAGTTGAATGGCTAAACACTAGTTCTACAGGGATCTGTTAAATAGCACATTCTTTCCTTGCCAGGTCTATAGAACCATTTCTATCATGTATCAAGAATCCACTGTTAGTGTATTTATCCATGGGATTATAGATTTCTTTAAATCTCAGAGCATTTATTACATTGTCTATGACCATTAGGATAAATGTCTTTTTTTTTTTAAGCATACACACACACAGTTTGACAAATGCTTTAACATTTATATATTTATTTTTGTTGGTGATGTTTGTAGTATACACTGATTACATTCCTTATCAGTTGGTAAAAGTACATAATATATCTTAATTTTTTATTTTTATGTATTTATTTTTTTTTGTGGTACTGGGTATCAAACTTGGGACCTTGCACTTGCCAGGCAGGTGCTTATGCTGCTGAGCTATCTATCTCCCTAATGTCTTGTCTTTTGCCCTTCTGGTAATCTCTTAAGACAACAGTGGCTATGACCTAAACTCGTCTTTTATTTCTAATAGCCTCTAAATCAGTATTTCTGAATCATACATAAGCTTATTTGTTAAATTGTTGCAGGTCATTAACATCCCTCTTCGCCAAATCACTACCTAAACAGACCTCAGTTCATGTATGTCTGATCTGTGTTTCCGTATCTTCTGTGTTCTCAATGCTCTGGCATCTGGTGTTCTGCTCATCAGGGATTCACTACCCTCTTCAGGACTAGCAAATTCTTAGAGATAGCAACACCTCTGAGGAAGCATGATTTTTATATGTAAACCAGCCAGTAGTCACACATACCCACTACCTATGTCCTTTATCTAGCTCTAAACACATCAAGTCCATGTGGTCCTACCCTATCACCCCAGGGCCAGGTATGGGACGACTATGGACAGCCAGGCCCTGTGCTCTGCAGCCCCCTGAAATCACTCCCACCAGCCAGTCTTGCCTCGCCTCACTCTTCATGCATAAATGACAACAAAGCTCATAGGCCACATTTTGTTCCCTCTGCCTCCTGGTGGACACAGGTGATTCCCATGCGTCCACTTCCAGAGACCTGTAAGTCTAAACTGTCTTCTTCGTGACTTCCACTTTGTGTTTGCATTCTTTAACATACGATTAAAATGAATCCCAGGGCCGGGGAGATGGCTCAGTAGGATAAGCGCTTGACTGGCAAATACAAGGATCTGAGTTCAATCCCCGGTTCCGAAAAATAAATAAATAAATAAATAAATAAATAAATAAATAAATAAAATGAATCCCAGGAGCATTAAAACAATGCACAATACTTTTAACTATTATTTTCAGCAAACACAAAATGATTTAAATAGGCAACAAACATAAAAGGAGACAGCTAGCTGGTGATCAAGGAATTTAAGATTCTTAGAAACAGTTTATTCTTCTAAACATTTGATAATTACTAGGGTCATTCAAGGCAAAATGGTTATAACTCAAATTGTTTGATCATTCTCTGTGTGTCCTAAAGGTCAGACTGGCAGGAGTTTGTTTGATTTTGTTCAGTTATGAAGAAATCACTCCCTTAAGAACAGAAAGTTAAATTCAGAGCTGTGATAATCCTTAAACCTTATCATATTACAGTTTGTCCTTTTCACAGATGACGAGATGAACTATTGAACTGAGTGGACTGACTCTCCACATTAGTATTTCAAAGAAGAACTAAGTATTTGGCGGACTTAATCACAACATGGAGTGCACCATACCGAATTACCTTACATGAGTGTATTAAACTGAGCTGTCCAATGTATTCTCTGTCTCTGAAATAGGGTCAAAAGTAATCTTCCCCAAAGACAGACAAAAGAAATAATCTCTGAAGTTTCTTTCTTTTCAATAAAAATAATTAAACTTGGTTCATGCTTAAATGTATCCAACTTGTCGAAGATTCTGTGTTGAATCACAACAATGAGTTTCTCTTGGGTAATCTGTGCACTGGACTAAAAGAAGCTATTTGTTCCATGAATGTATTAATAATTCCAAGTACTTCAAAGAACTGTACAGTTGTAATTTTAACCATGATTCAGTAGAATAGAACAGATATAGCACTCAAAACACTTTGGAAGCCAGTTCCAACCCTACTACTTATTTTCTAGAGCAATGACATTATTTCTCAGGGTCTTCATATCCCTATTTCTAAAACAGAAATGGTAAGACTTGGCCTTCCTACCACACTGAATCAAACTGGGTACCTCAAATTCTTCATAAATTGCTAAATCCCATATAAATTGACAACAGTATTAGTTGAAATCATTTTCTATAAAGGTAATATCCAACACCATTGGATAGTTTAGCTTCATAAAGGTTTTTTTTTTTTTTTTTTTTTTAAGACAGGGTCTCTTTATGCAGTTCAGGGTGGCCTTATGCTCACTTTTGCAGCTCCCAGGCTGGTCTCAAACTCACAACAATCTTCCTTTCTCAACCTCCTGAGTGCTGGGATTACAGGCATGCACCACCATGTCCAGTTCCTCATAAAGTTTTAAGTCACACTATCAAGAAATTATAGATATACTGAAGGCTTTTAGGTTAAATTTTATATCACAGTGAAAAACAAAGTTTCCTTTTTAAAAAACCCATTTGAAATAAAGCTGTGACCTTTATTTAAGGTCTTAAAGTGCTCTTTAGCATTTAAATTTCAGTAGCACTTTTCACTGACCACGTGCCTTCTGGTTTGTTGCTGCTTCCATACAAGATACTGGATGAGCAGAAAAGTAGCCAAGCAGGTGGTCATAGTCCACCCAGCCCACACACCTGGCTCTTCCACTTGCTGTAACACAGCAAATCAGACTTGAGCTCCTCTGTTCTGTCTTCACTTTCATCAGTCCCATCACACACGAGGGACCCGAGTGTGTGTGTGCATGCGTGTGTGTGTCTAGTCGTGGTTGTGCCCACTGTCCTGTGTGCCTCACACACATGCCTGCACATCCATTCCTTCAGGGACCGTACAAGGTGGCTGCCCTCTTCATCTCTATGAACTTAAACAGTGAAGGACAAAGGTTGACAAGCTAAAGCCATTCAGAGGACCTTGATAGAGACTGGGCAAAAACTCAGAAAGTTTGCTGTGTCGTCCAAGCATGAATCTTTACAAATGTAATACTCAAGGGAGAAGTTACAAAAAATACAGAATATGACATCTTTCTTTTCAAAAAAAGAAGCAGAACTAAACGATATATTGTTTGAGGACAAAGAGAGATGTGAAAAAGAGGAATCAAGGCATTACTGTAAACACAAATGTGGGGAGGGGTCCAGGATAAGAAGCCCCTTATCAAGGCCTGGGGCAGCCTCACTGGGCTGGCTGTTGTCTTGCTTTGTAAGTCAGGTCATGGTCACCAGTACATTTTACTGCTGTCAGTAAAATGACCTACATATATGTCACACTTTATGTTTATGTAGCCAATAGTATCATAAAAATTTTAGAAATACTAATCAGTAAGGTATCCAAACTCTTTGATGGATTCTAGATTTATGACGTATATACAACTAAGCTGAAAAAATCATTCTGTTTGTAGAGTAGAGCAAATGGTCAGGGAAAGCAGAGTCATAGCACAAATATGCCACCTTCCTCAGTGGGCCAAGGTCACAGCCTAGCTGGCTGCCCCCCACACCTGGTCCCTGATTCAGAATCCTCTCTACAGAAGACCCCAAGAACTCCAGACAGACCAAGAGCAGGTGGTTGCCCCAGCACCCATCAGCACAGATCCCAGCCAGAACACTGGGACCTCCCAGCTGCAAACACCAGTGCTTATTTTAAACACTCAGGTACCTGTTAGGTTTGAGACATCAGTGGAACTCAGCTGTAACCACTGTCGGGCATCAGAGTCAGCCACCCCGGTGTCCATGGGTGTGCTCAGGTCAGGGTCCTCCTCACATGCCTGCCATGGGGTCACCAGCAGCTCAGCCTCACTGCCGTAGCTCAGAGCTGTGTCACCGCTGGCACTTTCACCTGCGCAGGAGAAGGGCCAATTTGACACCAGCCAGCTGGTGGCCAGCAGGTCACAGTTACTGACAGCAAGTAGCTGAACATTGACAGCTGATACAGGAGGGTTAACAAGGATTGGGGCAGAACATACAGAACCAGACAGGGTGGAAGCAGCATCCCGGTGAGACTCAGACAACGTGCAGGCAATAAGGGTGTGAGTGACTCCTCACTCCACAACCACTCGAGTGGGGCTCTCTTCACAGCATCCTCACTAATTATCCCATAAGCCTCAAAGATTATAGCATGCCCCCAAGTTTTCTACTGGGACTTAGTCACTACAAAATGAGAGTGGGTGAAAGAAGATAGGATAAGCAGCTCCACCACAAATGCCAGTTTACTGTTGACAAAGAGTCTAAAGATGCCGCCTGCTTCAAGCCTGCTATGATTAGACACAAAGTAAACATGGTGAGTCATCTTGGTCATTTGGGGAGAAGATTTCCTGCTACAACAGATTTTCTACAACAGAAATTCTTTCATTTAAACACTAAAACATTCTAATTTGTCCTAATATAACTATGCTTAGCCATTAAGACTTCTATAGCTGTGTTGAATTGCACACAAAACAAACCTTCTGCTCCTGGGTATCCCTATCCATGTCCTCTGTGTTATGTGTCTGCTCCTTCTGCCTGCTCCCTGCACCTGCTGCCCCCAGCCCTGCTTTCTGATCTGCTGCCCTCCATTCACTCGGCAGGACTTAAAATGCCCATTCCATGTAGCTCTAAACTATAGAGGGAAAGTAGAACATGAGGGGGGCACTCTACACCCCAGGAATGACCACACTACTGTGAGAAGGAGGAAGCCATGCCTGACTTCAGGAATGTCGAGGATGGTATATTATAATCTGCTCCAGGATTCCAACTACACTTCATTTTAACTTATTTATGCCTTTGATTTGAAGGAACTTCCTTAGCTCTGTGTTCCTGGCCTGTAGGAACTTTCTGGAGTGATAGTTTTCTCTGCTGGGTCTGTCTGCTTGCCCAGTCCCTAAGTCCCTCTCTGCCTCCAATCAGGACAAAGACCCTTGGGTAAAAAAACAGGCCTCTTAGGTATAGGCAACAGCCTACAATATTTTTATAAACTAGATTAACCTTACATCAGCTTGGGTTCCAGGAAAAAAGACATTCCATTTTACAACCATATATCTCTAACTGATAAGGAATCACTTGAGTTAGAAAGTAAAAAGGACGCAAAACACATCAGGAACTTGGAGTTGGAAGACCACAAACTGCACTTCCTCGAACTTACTTTTCTGTCTTTCCCTACACTTTCCTTGTGCCTGCTGCAAATCATCCTGCAGATCCAATTCAGCAGGGCTGCTGCTTCTTCGAACTAAAATCTTCAGGCAAAAAGAAACATGGCATACATTATAAGAAAGTTAACATTTTTACAAGACTATAAAATCCCTACTCACATTTCTAAAGGAAAATAAACAATAATAATAACAATATAACATTTAAATGTTTTCCATTTGAAGGATATGTATTCACAAATTACTAGAATTGAATTATAAATTACTCAAGATCTGAAACTTTCATTTATATCCTCTACTTGTCCATTGATATCCAACTAAACAACCTAATAGAAAGGATATCAAATTATATGGAAATAATTTATTTTAAAGTTCTGTTTGTTTTTCTGGTCAAGAAGACATGTGGTGTAAGCATAATTCTCCATCAAACCTAAGCTACCCTCAAGTGCCCAAGCAGGAAAAGCACAGCCGCCCCCGACTCTGCCCAAGGCCCACACAGTGTCTCCTGGCTAATGTGCTACATGTGGTCTAACACTGAACACTGCTTTACTTCTGCTAAAAGCTGAGGACTAAGAAATTGGGAGGCAATCTGCATCCTCACAAACACCCACAATTTGTTCGCAAAGACAAAATATACACAAATTATACAAAATTATAATGTACACAAGCAAAATATGCAAATAAATTCTCTCTGAAAGGTATGCAAAATAAAGTGTTACCTTAATTGGCTGACAGTTACAGAAGAACTGTTCAAGGAGGCAATAGACATGAAGTGGCAGAGGGAGGGCAGGAGGGGACTCAAGGCAGGAAGCGGAGTAGTAGCAATCAGCAAGTTCTACGTGCAGGAAAAGCAGCAGACTGCAGCAGGCCATGCAGGGCAGCCAGGTGCAGAGGGAAAAAGACAAGAAGGAACTCGGACCTTCCAAAAGGGACAGCTGCTGGCAGGCCTTCGACATGAGATTTAGGACTTTCCACCTAATATTGACAAACAAGCAACTATATGTTCCAGACAACAGTTCAGTTAAATCATAACTAGAAAGATGAGGCTAGTTGTTTTCTGTGGGAGGGCGAAGAAGAAAACTGCTATGGAATCTCATGGGATTCAGGAATGAGACAGTGGGTTTCTGATGGTGGAAAAGGAGAAGAGAAACGAGAGAAGCTGCAGAATGACAGGCTGGAGTTTATAATCAGGTGAACGTGGATTGAAAAAAATCAAATGACAGTAAGGCATAAATCTAGAAAGCAAAGGGAATGACTGTAACAAAGGGGGAGAGGAAGAAAGGGAAGGAAGGAGGAAGGAAGGAAAGAATGAGGAGAAGAACCTGAGAAAGTTTCTGATATTTTAATTTTTATCTTTGGGCTGAACATTGGGGGGGGGGGTATAAATATCCAGTACTGTGAGATAGAAAATAAATCCAGGAATGAAAATGTAAATTTAAAACCCGCCACAACAGAATACATTAAAAGACAAAAATAAATAAATAAATAAGTAAACCAGAATGTGGTGGTACATGCCTACAATCCCAGCACTGGGGAGGCTGATAGAGGAGGATACCCAGGATATTTCTTCAATTGAAAAGTAGAATGTACCTCTTGAGTTTCAGGGTGCATGAGCTAAAACATGCTCCAACTGTGGAATCAGACCCTACATAAAAACTTTGGTTGCACATTGGGCCTCACTGGAAGTAAAATATGAGTCCAAACTGTATAATGAGACCCGGTATCAAATAAACAAGTAAATAAATAAATCTTTTTTTTTTTTTTGGGGGGGGGGTTTTGTGGAACCAGGGATTGAACTCAGGCCCTTACGCTCGCCAGGGAAGTGCTTATTCCACTGAACTATCTCCCCAGCCTCTAAATAAATCTTTTAAAAAAACCTATAATTCCATAAGCCAATTAAAATGTTGAATAGTGAACAAATAAAAAGGGGGGACCAAGATGTATAATTAAGAAAAAGAATAACTACTAAGCTAAAGAGAAGCAGGACACAAAAAAATTTAGGAGACTATATGAAAAATCATAGTACACTTTCAAAGATGTATGTTAGGCAATGCAAATGCTATGCAGCCATATACCCAGGATATTTCTTCAATTGAAAAGCAGAATGTACCTCTTGAGCTTCAGGGTGCATGAGCCAAAACATGCTCCAACTGTGGAATCAGACCCTACATAAAAACTTTGGTTGCACATTGGGCCTCACTGGAAGTAAACCTTTGAGATATCCTCAGGCCCCCCAGACATCAACAGAAAACAGGGCTAGGACGTGGAGCTATCATAAGAGAAATCCTGTATTCCCACTGCAACTGGCAAAAGTACCAAGGTGCCAGGCATAAAGTCAAATTCACCGGCTCACAGGAGACACGAATGCAGGTACTATGCTGGTAAACTTCCCCCAACTTAGACAGCCAGGTGTTCTGCAGAGTAAGGTCCCCCAACTAGGAACTCACAGACACCACTGAAACCCAACGTGTAGATTAGCAGGCATAAGAGCCAGAAACAGCAAAGGCTGGAGGTGGGGCTCAAGGATTTCAGATAGCACTTAAATTTAGACCCACAGATTGTAAACATTTTAAAGAAAAAAAAAAAAAAGATGAGATTCACAAGAGAACAGAAATCACAAGGTATACTTGAAAAAAAAAAAAAATCCTCCACAACAGAGTACATTTTAAAGCTGGGCAATTTTTGAAGAAATGTTGCCAAGGATATTTCCAAAGTGGCAGAGACTGACATCTATGGGCCGGTGGCATGTAGCACACACCAAAGAGGGCAGAAGAATAAACTGAAAGGAACCTGCTGCTAAATAAGGACACAATCTGAAGGGTAAGGACAAGAACAGCAAGAACATCTAGAGAGGTGGACAGAGGCTTCCTGTCAACATCAGTGAAAGACAAAAAGCGTTAGGGGAGAAAGGGTTGCATCAAAAGGAGTAGGAAGGGAGAAAGAAGTAGGAGATGGGCAGTAACTAAGAGGACAGGCACTGTCCAGAGAGACAACAGACAATGAATCGAGGCAGGAAGTACCAAAATAAAGGCTTGTACATCATAGAATGGCACACATGAGAGACAGATCAATAAATGAGAAATGATTTCAAAAATGAGACCTGGGACAAACAGTGACCTATAAGAGAGAAAATGAGATTGGACTCCTACCTCCTTCCATAAACAAGAATCAGTTCCAGGCAGATGAAAGACTTAAAGTGTAAAGCAAAATGGAAACACTTATAGAGTAAATTTAAGGTAATATTGCTATTCCTGCATAGTTGAGATTTTTTAAAATTCCATAAGGCTCTAACCACAAAAGTGTTAATACAGAATATCAAAATTAAGAATTTCTGTTCATCAAAAAACACCATAAAAAGAATGAAAATATAAGCAATGTACTGGAAGTTGTTTTCTACAAACATAACTAAGATAACATCAGGATCAGCATTCAGACTACAAAGATCTAGAATAAATAAAAAGAAAAAGATAAATCAGCAGTAAACAACAAACAGCATCAGTAGGTATTCCACAGATAAACACAAATGACCAGTCAACGAGGACAAATAGTATACCTGCTTAGTAATCTGAGAAAGGCAGATAAGAGAGCCTATTTTCACCTACTTGCTCCATATAAACTAAAAATCTGACAACAGAAGTGTTGGTAAGAATGTGGATGAATGGAAATTCTCACTGGCAGAAATGGAAGCAGAACAACCACTCTGGAAAACAGGTATCTTGAAAAGAACATTCTTTTATTGTAGAATTTACTAATCCCATTCCTACGTGGCCAACCAGGGAAAACCTTAGACATGTAGATCTTGAGACACATAAATCTGCCCATCAATAAAAGAATGGAAAGGTAAATTGAATGCACATATTCACAACAGAGTATTACACATGAGAGAAAATGTGATGAGTTACTGCCACGTGACACAGGGATAAACCCCGAGTGAACACAGTAATGGGCCAGCATAGAATGCCTTCCTAAAAAGTCCAAAAGAAGGGGGAACAGAACATATTGTTTGGAGATGCAGAAATAATGAAGTGTAGAGCAAAATGAGGGACAGGCACATACACCGCCAAGGCAATGTCACTCTCTGAGGGGAGGTGACAGGGAGGGGACAAGGAAGAAAGCTAGAGGCCAAAGAAGCAGCACGGGAAATATTGTGACCCTTAAGCTAGGTGACCAGTTTGTGGGTATTTATTTCATTGTTGAAAAACAGAATATATACAGGGAAAGTGGTATAAGCCTTTATAAACATAAAGAAACAAACTTAATGTTTGTTATCTTTCAAACAAGGAGGTAGGGAGAGGCCTTCTCTTTTTATTTTGTATCCTTATTTGACATTTATGTTTTCTACAAATATAAAATACATTTTAAACAAATGAATAAATAGAGGCTAGCTACTTATTTTAATCTTCTTCTTTGGATTTGTTTTTAAACAAACACTTTTTAACGAAAGTAAGCACAAGAGAGCTTTGTAATGTTTGCTTATCTAGTAACTCACGCCCAGTGGCAGCTATTATGTCAATCAGTGTCAGGAGTAAGGAACATGAAAAGCGTGCTGTACAGGCAAGGAAACCAACCTGAACACATACCAGAGCTACATATACACCAAGGTGTGAATTGCACTTACTCTTGACTTTTTTGTTTATAGCATGACTACAATTTTACATAGAAAGCAAACAAAATCTATGGGCCTATAATCCAACTAAATGGAGAAAGAAATTTTTAAATGTCACTGCCACCAGTGAATTTGTTTATTGTACAGTAAACTGTTTATTTTTAATGATAAATGGATAATGTGTAGAAATCTTACTGTTATTCCTTCATGTTCTCTCTTCACCTGGCCTTTATTCTCTTGAGTAGGCTTGGGTTCTGAAGAAGTCAAATTCTGTGGTATTTCTACCTTTTGACCTAGAGATTCAGGGGAAAAATTGACAGAAGGAATGCATCATAAGGTAAAAATAGGAAAAAAGTTTATAAATATAGCAAATGCCCCATCACTGAGCTAAAGCCCCTGCCATAATAATAATAAGCAGCAGCATCTTATACAAAGAGTAAAAAGTCTTTCAGGTAATACATTTTCTCAAGTGTTTTTTTATTGTACTTTTTTTATTTCAAAAAGATACCTAAGAAAGAAAACTTCACTGCTCTATTGATGGACTAACATAAACTTGATATTAAGAAATATGAGATAACCTTTAAGAAATGATTAAGAAATATGAAATAAACAAGGTAGGCTTATTTCTCCATTAACTCATGACACTGAAATTGAATCGTAAGTACTTAGGATCCTAGACACGCTGTAAACACATGCTTCACTGTAAAATACGCTATGCGCTCACTATTTACCATCTGCCTCTTGGCTTTCCAAACTCTGTTGTTGCTCAAAGTTGTTGCAGAAGCTGTAAATGCTATTAAAAGTTGTGTTTGTTTTTGCCTGGTGCTGTGGCGCATGCCTGTAATCCCAGCTACATGGGTGGCTGAGGCAGGAGGATCGAAAGTTCCAAGGCCAGCTTGGGCAACTTAGCGAGTCTCTGTCTTAAAACAGAAAATAAAAAAAATAACAAGGCCTAGGGATGTAGCTCGGTGGTAGAGCTCTTGCCTCACATGTACAATGCCCTGAGAGCAATCCCTTGTGCCCCCCAGTAGTAAGTGATTATTTTCAACTTCGGCAGAGTCTGCAAGCTGTTAGTGCACTTTTCATAGGCCTGCTCAGCTTGTCACTCTCGCTTCCAGCGTCTCGGGCTCTGTTCACAGCCTGTTCTCCCTTCCCGCACACTGCCTCCCTGCCTTCTACTTCATTTGCTGCTTCATCTGACCTTGCAAGGAAGATTGTCTGCCTCACTCCTACTCTACCATCTGGCTTCCTTATAGAGCTCAACCACCAAAACTTGAGGAAAAAATGACTGGTGTGCATACAAACACACATGCACACACACAATTTAGATAACTATATTAAAACATTTCATTGCTAGTCATCACATCCTTGAAGCCAAATTAAAAAATAATTCCTTTGAAATAAACCTATGTAGAATAAACATTGTAGAAGGCAACCTCATCTCCAGCCCCATCCCGCAGCTCCACCCCATCAAGTGAAGACCCTGGTACCCTGAGATGCATCCGGGGCCCGTGGCTCAGGGATGTCGGAGGTGCTGCTACTCCGGAGGACTGGCTGCTGTCCCACCGAGAGTTGGCCCGGGTCTGCTGCAGGGGCGCTCTCTGACTGCGGATTCTCCTCCACTTCTGTGAGCATGAACACAATACACACTGGTTCATACTCTAAGACTTTAAACAACTGATCAAGAACATGAAGTTTGCTTATAAAAACTTTGCAATAATATAATGTTCATTTATATTGTAAGTCTCCTACATTTGTTAATATTAGTTTTCCACTCTAAGAATACATTTTCCCCTTAAATTCTATTAAGTCTTTATGCTTTTCAGAGTGGATGTGAAAGGAAAAAGGCAAAAAAAAAAAAAAAAAAAATCGGACACAGTGGTAAGTATAAGAGTTTTAAACATAGGCTGGGGAGATGGCTCAGTGGAATAAGTGCTTCTCTGGCAAGTGCAAGGGCCTGAGTTCAAACCCCGGTTCTGCCAAAAAAAAAAAAAAAAAAAAAAGCCAGAGCCACAGCCCTGAGTCTCTGGAACAGCCTCCAGAAAACGTATTTTCCTAAAGCATATCTTGGCTGGTGAAAAAGCTGGGTTGTGTTCCTGAGAGGGTAAGGAGCACAGGACACCTATGCTGGGGACTGGAAGGGAAAAATGGACAGAGATGCGCCCAGAGAATCTGCCCTGGAGCCTGCTAGCAGGTAGCACGATCTCATTTCTAGACCTGTGGGAATTAATCCAAATGAACCGATTGACTCACAGGCAATCCAAATGAATCAATCCATTGCCAGGTATTTACCAGATCATTTGAAAACCTGCAGGAAAAACTGCTTCTGACTATCCCAGAACTGAATGGGCTCAGAGATCACGGCTCACATCTCAGCCATGAGACCTTTCTGGAACCTCCCTACCTCCGTTTTTTTACCTGCAGAACAGGGAGATTGATGCACTATGGCTACTGATAATATTGTGAGAATGTTAACTAGAGAGCTGAGGTAAACCGTTTAGCCAAGGTGAGCCCACAATCTACCTCAGCTTACCCAGCACAGCCGTTACCATCTTGAAGGGCTCCATGGTGTGTTGTGTATCAACAGTGCTCCCTGCAGTCACCAGAAAACTCTCCTGAAGGACAAAGAAGGATGAGTCGGGGCAGTCTCCAGCCTCCTGCCCATTCAGAAGCAGTGTGGGGCTATTTTATATAGTTATTAAACTTTCACAGAACACATCATTAAACTAAGGGGTTCTATAGTTCGACAGGGAACAGTTCTTATTTTTTTATGAGCAGAATTTATTTATTGAGAGAAAGAAAGCTCCTGTCCAAGAGAGGGACAGGAGGGGGGCCTGAGCAGGTAGTTAACCCCAGGGAACAGTTCTTAAAGCACTAATCCCCTCCTCTTTTTCTGAAACACTGAGGCAAGTGGAGGTTGGAAAAT
This sequence comes from Octodon degus, assembly GCF_000260255.1. NCBI lineage: Eukaryota > Metazoa > Chordata > Mammalia > Rodentia > Octodontidae > Octodon > Octodon degus. The sequence continues at coordinate 5,769,075 of NW_004524649.1, read as the reverse complement.
AGAAGTTAACCTAGGTTTTCTAACTCTTGGCTCCACTGTCTGGCCCTGAAACCAGGCTCCCTGGGACAGGGCGCACCCAAGTTTCTGCTTCCCCCAACATCTGACCTCCTGGTGTCCCTCCAGCCCTTGGCTTTGACTGCAAGTTGCCTCTGGGAACCCCGGGGCCCCTCAGGGGAGAAAGTCTAACTGCCCCATCTCCTCCTAGAATGAAAGCGCTCCTCCCTCCCAATACCCCAGGGGTATTCTGAGCATCTCACTGCTCAATGCTGAGGTCCACTCTGAAGCCTCTGCTGGGAAGGCTCCAGGCCCCAGTTACAGGACCAGCATAACAGCAGTCCCCAGTGTCACGACTGTAGTATGAATGGCAGTGGCAGCCAGCATTTACTGTGTGTTTACTTTCTGCCCAGCACTACACTCAGCACAGCATAGGCAGCATTTCAAGGGAACTTTATGACAATTCTTTGATGCAATGGGCCATTAACCTCCTTTTCACAGAAAAGAACATCAAGGCCCAGAAAGGAGTGATTGACTTGCCCTCTGCACTCAACTGAGAAGGCAGTGGCCAAATGCTGCCCCAGGGCAGCCTGGCTTCCTTTTGCAACCTCTATGCTGTCCACACAGAGCCTCCAAAAGTCAAACCCATAGCCCTGGATGAGATGCACACACAGAGAGAGATAAATTGCCTGGATAAGTAAAGACTAGCTGTACCTGACCGGTGGGGGTGGGGGAGGCTGGAAAGAAAACTGGGAAAGTGAAGAACGAGTGGGGTAGAAACTGCCCAGCTCCAGTAAGCCAGGAAGCAAGAACCCAAATGCTGGGCATGGCGGTGTACACCCATAAGCCTAGCACCTGGGGGAGGAAGGGGGGCCTGGGGCAGGAAGATCGCCACAAGCCTGAGGCCAGCCTGGGCTGCGGAGTGAAATCCTGTCTCAAAGAGCCCAAAATAACTAAATAATTCTATGCCTCTCTCATGGATCCAAAGAAGCTTGCAGAGACAGGGAGATGGAGGGGAGCGCTTTTGTGGCCTCGTGGCACCACCCCTTCCTGCACCCTCCTTCCCAACCAGGCTCACAAGGATCCTGCAGGCGGTCAACACTCACGCGTTCTCCCACCACCACCTGCTTCCAGGGGGAGCCCACAGCAGCATCCCCAGCTCACAGGCCACTAATCAGACCACCACACTCTGGGCTCATGAAAGGGAGAGGATGGTAGAAGGCTGCGCCCCTCCATGTGTTATATGCGTGTACCATGCCTGGGCGCCCACCCTCATGGCCCCCCCTGTAGTCCCCATTACTCTTGGCTCAGTCCTCGCACCCTGTGCTCACCCTCTCCCCCTCTGCTGCTCATGCCCTTCGGATGTTTGCAGGCTGCTATCACGGACCCACTTAGTCAAGCAGCGCACATTAAGTTCTTTTCATCTTTCCTCATAAATCAACCCCTTAATCCCTCCAAGCCCTTTAATCATACTCGCTGCTCCTCTCTGAACTCTATCCAGTTTCCTCAAGTCTCTGATAATGCTGTGACATGGGGCTGGGTGCAAGGCTCCAGCTGCTGACTCATTGAGCTCCTCAGAAGTCTGTGAGCTGGATGCATCCATGGGCACACATACACACATCCATGCACGCATGCATGCACGTACACACACACATGCATGCATATATACACACATACATGCACACATGCACACACATGTGCTACTCCACCCAGGAAGGTGGATGCCTTGCCTTGCCAAATGCAGGCTCCCAGCACCCTGCTGCAGCCACAACCTCCCAAGTGCACCGCGCTGTCTAGCATTTTTGGTGCCATACACAACTTAAAGGGAAAAAGGCCCATAGGAAGTTTTACAACCCCATAAGATTTTCACTAGCTAGTGCCACCCACTCCCTAAACTAATGCCTCTGAGATCAAGGGGAAATCAGGGACCCAGGAAAAGGCCATCCTGGGTCCCCAGGCCACAGGCAAGTTAAAACCACAATAGACACCATCACCCACTTACCAATTAATGGCTTCCATTAGAAAGACTCACAACACCAAAGCCTGGTGAGGATAGGGAACAACCAGAGTGTCCTACTTTGTTGGCAGAGGTGCAAATGGAATAGTCACTTTGGAGAAAGGTCTGGCACTCTATTACGAAACTAAATACACAAATACCCTAGGAGTCAGAAATTTCATCCGTAGTTATTTACTTGAGAAGTGAAAATATCTGAAGTTCTAAAATGGTCAAATTAAACTAAGCTAATACCATAGAGAAGACCAAGTAGGGATGCAGATCTTTCTCAAAGTGAAAAGGATCAAGAGACGGAGGAAGAGGAGGGGAGGGGACAACAAAAGGAATGAAGGTGTGTTGTATGCATGCACTAACTCGGCACGAGAAATGTACACATCATGTACTACACATGTGTATACAAAATTAAGCTAGGGAAGAAAAGAATCCGGTTGCCTCTGGAAAGCAGGGAGTAGAGATAAGTTAGGAGAGGACATGAGAATGTTTTTGTTTTATTTTCACAAGTACTTGGATTACACAAGATACCCAGACTTATCAAAACTCAGAATCGTATACTTAGGGTTTATGCACTGAGCGCTGGATAACAACCTGCATACTGAGTGCTAAGGGGGAAAGAATGACATGAGCATCTTACTCTGGAGCACACCAAAAGCTTGTAGGATGGCGGGCCAGTACAGCCTGAGCAAGGCCAGCAGAGAACAACATTCTCAGAAGGACTGAGTGGAGTGACCCACGGAGTTACTTTCCAATTCTTCCTTTTTGCACAGGCTAGAAATCAGTCATCAGACTTGCAACTGCATCCTTCCATCCCACAATCCATTGCACTCTTCCTTTCCAACTTGGGCCCAGCAGAATGGCTCCCGCAAAGGAGGGTGGCGAGAAGAAGGGCCATTCTGCCATCAACGAGGTGGTGACCCGAGAATACACAATCAACATTCACAAGCGCATCCACGGAGTGGGCTTCAAGAAGCTCGCCCCTCGGGCACTTAAGGAGAGCCAGAAGTTTGCCATGAAGGAGATGGGGACTCCAGACACACGCACCTCGACGCCAGGCTCAATGAAGCTGTCTCGGCCAAAGGAATAAGGAACGTTTGATCTCGTATCCAGGTACGGTTGTCCAAGAAACCGAATGAGGATGAAGAGTCACCAAACAAGCTGCATACCTTGGTCACCTACGTCCCTGTTACCATGTTCAAAAGTCTCCAGACAGTGAATGTGGATGAGAACTAACTTGGAAATAAAGTCACAGAACTGCCACAGAAAGAAAGAAAGAAAGAGAGAGAGAGAGAGAGAGAGAGAGAGAGAGAGAGAAAGAAAGAAAATAAATAAATCAGTCATCAGAAAGTGGTGGAGCTAAGAAAAGAAACAA
>NW_004524649.1:5721035-5765601 GCF_000260255.1 Octodon degus | reverse complement strand
AAAAAAAAAAAAAAAAAAAATCAAAACAAAACAAATAAATGGTTGAGAGCTGTAAATCATTTGCAATTTTAGGCCTAAGAAGGAAAGAAGGATTCAACAGTCCAGAAGATACAAAGAATGGGTAATTTACATGTGAGGAGAGCACATGCACATAATACACACACACACACACACACACACACACACACACACACACTCATACACCATAAAGATGAGAGAAACTAAGAATTTTTAGTGCATTATTCCTTCTAATAGAGACAGGAACAACTATCCAAAGTAAACTGCTCCTTAATGCATTTTTTGTAGGGGGGTACAGGGAATAGAACTTGGCACCTTACACTTGCCAGGAAGGCACTTATGCCACTGAGCTATCTCCCCGGTCCTTAATGCTTTTTTCGATACCATGGATTTACTGCCTTTTAAAATGTTGAATTAATCACTAAATGACCCACTAGTACTTTTAGAGAATCAGTATAAATACAAAATAAGACCACCAAAGATGAGCTGGGGCCACTAGATGATCTCAGGACCACAGCAAATTATGCTGCTCCTCAGGGAATGAGCTCCTTCCTAGGTTGTTTCTAAGATGTGCAGCTCCTTTCAGTCTCTCAAAGCCTAGAACATCATGCCATCCTCTCTCTAGTGTCACAGCTGCAGGACTGTGTTATCTCTCTCCCAGATCATTTTCACAATTACTGAGTTGTCCCTGTCCCCCTCTTTGTTATCCTCGTGTCTATTTTCTTTGAGGCCCAAACAGGTCCCTCTAAAACAAAGGTGTGCCACTGCTCTAGAACTTATACTAATTTCCTGATTTTAGTGCAAATCAGTGGCCTTGGGGTCAGGGAGATGACTCAGTGAAATAAGCACTTTCCCGGCAAGTGCAAGGGTCTGAGTTCAATCCCTAGTTCAAAAAAAAAAAAAAAAAAAATCAGTGGCCTCTCACAGGGGGGACGTAGCCTGTGCTGGTCTCCTGGCACCTGCTGCCCCACGGTGGCTCCAGGAGCTCTTGTCCCAGCGGTCCTGACCTGCCTGTGGCTGCTGCTTTCTTCTTCATGCTGTCCTGTCCCTGGCACTGGCCTCAGCCCTACCCCCTCCTCTCTGAGGTGCTGCCCCACCACATCTCCCCCAGGCCCCACCACAGGACCCTGCATATAAACCCTGCCACTCTGCGTCCCCCTGGTGCCACATTCGCTGATGTTGCCATAAGCCTCTGCACTAAATAACCATGAATCTGTGTGTTCTCCAAAAGCTGCAGGCACAATGTTTCTTTTTTATGGTACTAGAAATTGGACTCAGGGCCTTCACTCTATATCCCCAGCACCCTCCTGTTGTTATCTCCCTCCCCCCCCCTTTTTTTTTACTTTGAGACTAAGGTAAAAAGGCTAAGTTGCCCACGCTGAGCTCAAACTTATGATCTTCCTGCCTCAGCCACCCAGAAGGCTGGAATGACAGACAAGACCTTTAGTCCCTCTGAGAAGAGACCAATTGGATTTGGCCTGTGTTCTCTCTGCTGCTGTATCTCCCCACTCAACCCTGAAAATGGAGACTTGCCCCTTAATCTGAGCTGGGAGCCAAAGCCATGAGTCCCCTAAAGAAGCAGCTATATGTAGGGCGATTCTAAACTTAACACACAGGATTTCCACAAAGGGTTGCTATTATATATTTCCTATTGAAACAAAAAATCCATTTTATAGTATTCTAATGGAGTTACAAGACCTGAAAATCAGGAAATTTGAGAAAGTTCTAGAGCACAGTCTAGGTGTATGATGGAAGTGAGCATGAGGGGTCAGGAGAGACAGGCGAGGTGGCGAGAAGGGACAGTCCATGAGCGCCACCCTTCCCAGGGGCCTGGATGCCCTTTTCTCACAAAGCCACAGAAAAGCACAGGCATAGGCGCACGTGTCTACCCGCACACCCTAGGTCCAGAGCCGGCCCTTTACTGGGTCTCCTTCCAGAAGCCCCTCCCCACCTCCGCCATCTTTCACTACTTAATCTGCTTACACAGATGCTGCCACCTTCTGGGAAAAGATATTTGTTAATCCAATACCAGTAGAGGGAGCCAAAGAGCTGGTGGGAAGAGTTGGTTTTAGTCTCTTAAGCTTGATGCCAAAATTGCTAGATGTTGGTTCCAGGCCCATGAGCAGAACAAATAAGAGCTGAGCCAGCGCTGGCTGCTTCTGTGCACAGATACAGAGCATCACCATCTGGTGGGCCAGAGTACAGCCACAGTACTGTAGCCTCGGGATCCAGGTCCCCAGCGGTCCTCTGCACAGCAGATGGGAAGAGCCTGCATCCAGGGCTGGTCCCTGCCCAACAGGCAGGCCTCCTGCACTCTTAGGACTTGTGCAGTAAAACTGTCACGAGGGACTTCAGATAGAAAATCCTTGGCCTTGTGAAAGGAGAAGGGGTGTGGGCCGCGGTGTTGGTGGGAGGGGCATCCTGGCGCTACTTGGCCTCTGTGTGGCTAGGCCCTGAGTTGGAGATGTTGGAGAAAAGAGAATTTCCAGTTATCCTTAGCCCAAACATAAAGCCAGTTTGTAAGTGTGTACTTCTAGGCCCTTTTTTCATCCTTGCACTGAGTATGTACTCAATACTTGGCTTACATAAATGGACAAACAAGTGACACATTCTGGCATGGTCCCTCTGTGACAGTGCTTGGGCTCCCTCTGCTGGCACCTTATTTGTTAAGGAGGAGCAGCTGTTGTATGGCTGCCCTGTCCCCCAGTGTCATCGAGTCAAGATTTTGTAATAATCACTGCAGAAAAGAAGCAATCCAAGTTATATAAAAACAGCAGGCTGAATCTTGGACTTGATGCATTGCCTGTTTTGACCATTACACAATGCCTGTTTGATCTACTTCAAAGACACAAATTCTAACCCCATCACCAATTCATTACTTTTTCAAAAGCCTCGCTTACCCAATAACCCTAAATTTAAAAGCACTTTCTCATTTCTTGATGGTATAGATTACACAACACTATTACTAAACCACTACTTTCTAAGTATCCATTCAAAAGATCAGAAAAATGATCAAAGAAGGGTGACTTAACTGCTTTTCCTACTGAGAGAACAATCCGCATGATTAGGCCAAGTGTGTAAGCTCTTTAGTGATTTTTTTCCTCAAGCATCTGTTTTTAAAAGCAATTTCACTCGTTCTTTAAGGCTTCCTTAATCAATCTTATTAAATAGAAAGATTCATTCTTTAACAGTCAAAATTATATGTTCCATTTACTCCTGGTACAAGGTTGCATAAGAAAAACTAAGAGTATAACTTTCAAAATTTTGAACATCAAACAGGGTAACTACTTGAAACTCTAGGAAGCACAAGAGGAGGAATACAGTCATTCAGTACCTCAAGGTTTCCCCAAGGTGGAGACTTCCCAAGGCCAGACAGCCCTGGTCCTGTCAGAGCCCCAAGTGAGGTGTGGAGCCAGCCAGGCAAGGCTTCTCACTGGGACCCGAAGCCTTTCTAGAAGAGAAGGCAGTTGATCCTCTGCCACTCTTATGATGCTCCTCAAAGAAAACAGAATCTGCCGTCCTCATGGACTATCAAGGCAACAGACTGATAAATGTCCCAACTGAAACTTTCAGCTGAAACTTCGAACAGCTGAAAATGTTCCCACAAAGGAACAACTAGCAGACTACCTCTTACAGCGCTCTCCTCTCCTCTCCCCCCTCTCCCCCTCCCCTCCCTCTCCCTCTCCCTCTCTATCTCTCTTTCTCACCCTCTCTCCCTCTCTCTCTGTGTATATAACAAAGTTATTCACACTGATGGAAACATATGGTTACCAGTCTCCCAAAATACAAACAATAGCTCCTTTCCCCCAACACAATTAACTCCCCAAATTCTGTTGCTGCCAAGCAAACAGTTCCCTAAGGGTCAGACTGACATATCATAGAGTCTAAAGGGAACTCTGTCTTTCTTGCTTATACGACTAAAACAATTTTGGTGGGTGGACTACTTCAACTCACAGGTTAGACTACTTTCACAGATTAGAAACAGAAATAGGAAACATTAAGCAAAAATAAAACTAGCAAGCATTGATATGGCAGCAAACCTGTGGTCAGAAAGAAAACCTCAAAGTGCTGGTTATGGTGGTGCACATCTATAATTCCAACACAGTGGTAAGCTGAGGCAGGAGGATCACTAGTTTGAAAGCAGCAGGGGAAAATAGTAATTTTGAGAGAAACTATCTCAAATATAAGAAATAAAAATGGGCTAGAGATACAGCTCACCAGGAAGGCAGTGGGTTCAGTCCAGAGTACCACTAAAACAATTTCTTTATTTGCATGTATCAGTGAGATTAGAAAGATATGCCCAGGCACTGGGATTTAAAGTGGAGCTGGTGGGATGCAAACTCAATCCTCCGCACTGCCAAGCAGGGGTGGCTGTATACACTGACTGGGGCCTGCTGTACACTGCTCTTGGCCCAGTCTTTTGAAAGGACAGTCATAGAGGACAATGGCATCATATTTTCTGTAATAAAGAATGGCTGGCATCAGCCTAAGAAAGAGGCTGCTATCGGAGCTGTGAGAGGAGCAGGAGCTCTCCAAATCACTCTGCCACATCCCTTCACCCTTTGTGCTCCAGGGACAGTAAAAGAAGAAAATCAGACCTAGTCAGGCAGCTCCATTTTGTGCTGTAGTGGGGATTTCTGCCACGTCCTTGCTGCAAGTTGGCTTGGGTGCTACAGGATGTTTCGCAGGCCCGTGGCTCCCACCCACTGGCTATCAGTGGTAGCACTGCACCAAAACACCTCCAGACATTGCCCAAACTGGCCCAGCCAAGAACCACTGCTCTAAGGCATTCAGTGTCTATTGGAACCATGTAAATATATATAAGGAACCAACCATCTGAGTAAATAAAATGTAATGCTGAGAACAAAAAATTCCAAATGAACCTACTAATACAAGGAAGAGATATTTGTGAAAAAAACATTCCAGAAAAACTAATTTAAGAAAGTGAAACAATATGGAAATAATGCAGACTATGAAATAAAATTTTTCATCAAGAAAAAAATCCTTTCGGGTACGTATCAGTCAAATGGGGAGCAAAATTATTTAAATATTTTATTAATTATCTCTAAGAGCAAGACTTTCTGCAAAACCAAATAATCAAGCAATTAGTGGTCACCAGTAACTTAACTGATGGTTGACTGCTTCTCCATATACCATTCTTGTTGTTTTTTCCAACTTCAGCATTTCTTAAAGTCGTCTAAGAAGCTATTGTTCTCAGTTTCAGTGCAAATAACTTCTTTCCTCATATTTGATAAATTAATATAGCATTTTACACAGCCATCAGAGGACTTACGTTTTAAATTTGTTTTGCCAAACTACAATGTGACATAATGTATTGCTACAGAGAGCCACAATTATGTTACCTCCCATATTTAAAAACAATGTCAGATTTCTGACGTTACAAACTGCATGAAAACATTTTCTTCTTTAATAAGAACATTTATTTTGTCTTAAAATCACTGAAAAATGTCTAGATATAGATGTAATGATTGATTATAGAAAAGTGAATCCTTTTGTTGAGGTAAGTAGGACAAAAATCACTTGGTACTGTAACACCATTTGATACAATAACTGTACATATTTACGATATATAATGTATTGTCTTGATTCGTATATACATTGAATGATGACTGTATCAGGGTAATTAGCATATGTGTCACTTCAAACTTTTAGAAAGCTTTATGATGAATATATTCAAAACCTTCTCTTCTGTAACAACTGATGGTTGACTGCTTCTCCATATACCATTCTTGTTGTTTTTTCCAACTTCAGCATTTCTTAAAGTCGTCTAAGAAGCTATTGTTCTCAGTTTCAGTGCAAATAACTTCTTTCCTCATATTTGATAAATTAATATAGCATTTTACACAGCCATCAGAGGACTGACATTTTTGAAATTATTTTGAAATGTGCAATCACTATTGTAAACCATATTGATTCACCCTTCTGTACCATGTGCTGTAACATCTTTTAAAAAAAATGGTGTCTAATATGACTAACTTCAATTATCAGCTGCTAAATTTCATGGAGTATATATATTTGTCTTGGAAAGCAGCACTTTTTAGCATTCTTTCACTCAATTTTCAATTATCAGTATGAATTTGCATAAGCTAATCATTTTATATATATATATATGATTTACCAGCTATAAGGAAATCTTATCTTCATAATTATCCAGTATTTTCTTTCTTTCTTTCTTTCTTCCTTCCTTCCTTCCTTCTTTTTTTTTTTTTTTTTGAAAGGTTTAGTAAGCATTCTAGTACTGATATGCTCAAAACATTTGTAAAATTTTTTTAAGAATTCCCCTACTTTCTGTAGGAACACTACCCAAGACACATGAAGGCAGGTATCACATTGCAACTATTGAAAAGCATGGGACTAAAACAGCTTCCTATCCTCAAAGGGCAGCAGGTCCCAGAAGTCTCTGTTGACTAACTCCTATCCAACATCTGAGCACATAAACACAGTTATCAATGTCCACTGGTGCTAACTCAGCACAATGGCAGGCAGCGTGCATGGTGTGGCAACAGTGGAAAGCCCAGAGGATGAGAGAAAAGGCCAGGGACAGGAAGGGACACACGAGACGGCGTTACAGTACCTGAAAGCCTGTGAGAGCAAGAGGAGTAAGAGAGACCAGGTAAGAGAGCGCTCACGGTGTGGAGCAGGAGCGGGACGCTTTTAGTGGCAGGCAAAGCCTCAGGGAGGTGAACACAGTTGCTGATAGACTGGCTTCGCTTAGCTTCCGGGAGAGATAAAGTGATATCATGTCAGAAGCATATCAAGACCTTTCACTGCTTATTATTCTATTTCTGGGCTCTCCTTACATATTGAAAGGAGGTCATTTTAAACTTTAAAGGAAGTCAGTACAGAGTACAGTATTTAATCACAGGCTAAATAAATACAGCCAACTTTCAGTCAGTCACTCTGAGGAAGGAGTGGGCAACCCCAGGGAACCCATTTTAGTCCACAGTGCCTTCTACACTAGGCCTTCTTCTACTCTGCATCAGTCACATTTGGGCTGTTTCTTCAGGCAGACAAGATGATCCCTTTTCCCTCCTGCGGGTCACACATAGGCCAGGGTGAGAGGAGAAAATAATGTCTGAGATGAAAATCCTTCTATATGGAACAAGTAACTCAGAAACTGGTTTGCTGAGAGATGACTGTATTCAAAGCAACTCTTCTGTAAATTAAGATATCCTAAAGGATCAAGAACACATGAGGGTCAAGTTGAACATTAAAAGATTCAGTACATGAAAACAATGTTAAAAATATGCATAAAACACCCTGCTGTACGATATTTCATACTTATTAAACACATATTTTCTTGGTATCTTCTTCATGGTATTTTCTAAGTTTTCTGTATACTAGTAGTAAAAAGAAATATTTCAGGAAATGGGTGAACAGAGGAAGGAAGAGAACATGTTTCATATCGATAAATCACACTCTATACAACCATTTCATCCTTAAACATACGTATAAAAGTTTATTTTGCTATATTATTTTTATGTATTTCTATTATTTACATGATAAAACAAACTACAAGTGAAAGTGGCAAAATTGAAAAAGTGAAACAAATCTTTTACTTTATTGTTCTCCCACTTTGCCTATTAAAATTCTCAGCAAGAAGACAAACCACATCGTGATTACAGTGTGAGCCATGTAGAAAAATGGCATTAAAATGCCAAACTGGAGCCAGAGAAATAGCTTGACAGTCTAAGCACCTGCCTGGCAAGCACAAGGACCCGGGTTTGATCCCTGGTACCTCATGCCATGCCTGCCCCAGGAGCACTGTGCTAGCCAGGAATGATGGCGCACACCTGTAATCCCAGTGCTGGGGAGGCTGAGACAGGAGGATCACTATGAGTCCAAGACATGTGGCAAAAGCCTATACCAAAATAAATAAATATATAAATCTTAAAAAAAAAAAAAAAAAGCCACACTGGCTCACTTCAAATTTCCTAAAAGATCTGTGCATCTCTCAATATGTCAGGCTTTCATTTAAGTATTGCTTTAAAAGTTTTCCTGTTAAAAATCAAATGATTCTCCTTTCCCTAAATTTTAGAAATGATAAAATATGGAATGTTTTGTGTGAAAATGTTTCTGTAGGAACACTACCCAAGACACATGAAGGCAGGTAACACATTGCAACTATTAAAAGCTCTGGTCACTCACACACTTGAAACATCTCAGTTCTGACCATCATTTAACCCTGGGAAGGAGTATTTCTTTAGGACTGCTCACCAGGTCTCTGGGGTTGGCTTGTAGTACTCTCTCTGTTAAACTCATGGTCATTTCTCTACTCTGCAACTGTATGAATTGTATTTTAAGTTTCACCTTCATTATCTTTCAAAGGTTATGTTTCCAATTTTTAAAAATTACAAGACACTGCTCCAGGGCCAGGCTTGGTGGACATAGACATACATTCCCCAAAGGCTTTCCTCTGGGAGCACTAACAAGCATGACTTGGATGGCTGAACAGTGCTGAGTTTTGGGGGTTTTTTTTATTTATTTTTTTTTATGGAACCAGGGATTAAACTCAGGCCCTTGCACTTGCCAGGGAAGCACTTATTCTGCTGAGCCAACTCCCCGGCCCCTTATACTGAGTATTTTTAACACACTGGTGCCTCTACCATGCAGGTAGTTTACAATACCTTCTGGGAATGGGGTGCAATGTCTTCAGAGGCTGTATTGGCCACAGAGTGGCACAGAAGTACTGAGTGTACAGTAACCTGCTGTTGTTAACATGTGAGACTAAAGTTTAACAAGTGCTTTGCAAAAGCACTTTTATTGTCACGGGGATACAAAGGCAGCATGGGGCAAAGGAAGTCTGGGCCGTTCAGGTAAGATGCTAAGTTTTGTCAAAACCTTCTGACCTCCTTCTGTGAAGGATCCAGGGACAGAAGAAAAGTGTTTTTAGGGATTAGAATGAGACAGAAAATTAGTGAATCAGTGTCCTCAAAAGCTGCATGGTAGCAGGAATGAATTCCCTCCTCAGGGGATAGTATGAAGGAGAGCAAGAAGATGCAGAACAGGAGGTTCAGCTAGGTAGTGTGGTAATTACCACCAAACGCTTTGCCAGAATCATGAGGCCTCTGAGTTAAAGGACATTTTCATTAAAAACTCCAACAGCATTCTAAATGATCTTTATTAATCTTTCAATAAGCACTACAAAGAATGGTAAACTTGCGTCTTTACTTCATGGCCAGGGGGACTTAGGATTTTCTGAAGTCAACATGCTGAAAGGCAATTATAATTGCTTGGTATTATCAGGAAACTGAGATGTGGTTACTTTAAACATACGCTACAGCCTCAAAGCCACTGCGGAGAAAACCATTCGTACTCATTAAATATTGGCTGTATACTTTAAGAGTTTTTTTCCTCTTTGTATGTATGAGTAAAATTCAGCACAGCAGTAAGATCAGCTAGTTCTTGGTCAAGTTCTTGTTAATTCAAATACTCTGTAAGACAACATCCATCCACAGGCACAAAAACTTCAATTTTCCAAAGAAGCAAAACACAAAAATGTCTCTATCCAGTCCTGAAAAGTGAGTACATCCTCCTTTTTCATCCCCAGAATGGTTACAGGTTCTTTTGAGATCATCACTGGCTTAATGAGGATAATAATGTGACTAATGGGGCATTCTTCAAAAACAACCCTCTATTTCTTCTATTTTATACAAATGTCTCACTCAGTGTTAACAACTGAAAGTGTTTTTCACAACTGAGAGCTTTGAGGATTAAATATCAAGAGCCGTGATCTGAAAAGTAACTAGAATAGATGCCAAAAATATGGAGAAATGTTTCACCTAAATTCTGAGTAGAATTTTAAAACATTTTATTCCTGAAGTCCCTATTAGATAACAGCTACGTTTCTCAGAACTATTTAAATCATCACTTACCAGTTGCCTTTTGGCGGACATTGTTTCTTGCCTTTTCTACTCCTGGTGCCCCAGATGTGGTGGCACTCCTGAACCGCATGGGTTCAGTCACGTCTGGGTGGCTCCGCCAGCTGAGAGAAAAGGATCTTCCTACAGTGGTCCCTTTCTGTGAATCCAGAACACAGCCTATGGACAAAAGGTGAGAAAACAGTCTGAACGCTGAACTCATCTCCATTCCTGCATGCTCAGCCAGGATGTACACGGAGCAAAAGAGAAAAGCAAACTCCTGCTGCAGACGAGGGACACTTCCCCACAGCACAGTTCCAGTGGGTGACAGGCCAGCAACCTGAAAGTTCCTGTCACTGAATAATCTCCATCTTCATTATATTCACTTCAATATACAAAACAATGTATTAATAACCCTTTCTCATACAAGACAATGTCAAATAAAGCTGCAAAACAGTTCCCAGGACACTCCTAAAACCACTACTTATAAACCAAAACCTCAGAGATCCTGGTGTGAGAACAGCATTGCATCCTGACTCCAAATCCTTCACAAATCCCCAGGGAAATCTGACCATAAATCCTAATGGAGACTTGGTTGAAGCAATAAGATAATGAAAATCTATAAATAACATAACACCTTGGGGCCGGGGAGATGGCTCAATGGAATAAGCGCTTCCCTGGCAAGTGCAAGGACCTGAGTTCAATCCACGGTTCTGGGAAAAAAAAAAAAAAAAAAAAAAAAAAATCCACATCATAACACCTTATTTTGGAAAAACTCCAAAAACAAGATAGCACTGCAAGCAGAAATTCACCTTCTCTGTCTCTCATATTGTTCTGATCAATTATTTCAGAGAAGTCAAGAACCCAAAATATAGGAAAAAAAGAGGCTTCAGATTTGGGCCCAGGTAGGTGTAATGAGCAGAGCAGCCACCCGTAGCTTGCTTTCACCACCAGTTCCTCTGCCTGTGTTTGTGGCTGTCATTCTTCTACTGCTTAGTAGTCAAGTGTTCCCATAATGGATATTTAAATCCTACTTTAGAATAAAGCAATGCAAATTAGAAACACATATAATGATCACTGTTTAAATAATTTGTTCTGTGCCACTGTGAAAAGTGTGTTTGCAAAGGGGGAGGGGAAAGAATATTGCAGTACAGTGAGGGTGTGCATGTGTTCCCAAGTGCACATGCGCACCAGCAGGGGACCGTCTATGGCAGTGTGCTACTCCTACAGGCGTGGAGATCTGCCCTTTGCTGCCCAGCCCCGGGCCTACCTTTGCCCCGCTGCTTCTTCTCTGTCTGCTCACTCAGCTTGTCCAGAGGTAGGTTTGTCATCTCAACTCCATACACAGTTCTTGCCAGCACCGCAGTCAGAGAGTCCATGATGTTGGCCCACTCGATAATGAGTTCCTCCCACTCAGTGAGGGAAGATAGCACGCCCAGAAAGTCGTCCCAGAGCTCCCGAGAGATGAACACACAGAGGTTTGCTCGGATCCATGCCACGATAAGCGTCTAAATCCAACCGCCACAAGAGAACCAGACAGGGAGAGGTGTAATACTGGACACGGTAGCTTGTTGCTATTATTAAAGTTGTTAAGATGAAAAATACTTTGGATGTAGCTTTTTAATTCTCAAAATTCATTTAACTGCAATCAGGATTCGGTTGTCACAGTGCACACCATGACAGGTCCAGTACTGTTCCAGAGCATGTGCTGGCCCAGCTGTGATGGGGAGCCCTCCTGCTACCTCCTGGGTATGAGTGCCTGCCCTGCTCACCAGAGGGTCCCAGGCTGCCTCTGCTCCTCCTCCAGAGGAGAAGAGCTCCCACAGTCCTGCTCCTCCTCCTGCAGAACATTGCTCTTCCCTTGGCTACAGATCTCCCTGGAGAGACAGACTCAAAAGGAGGCAGCATGCTCACTCCTTGTCCCCACCTCCCCGCTTCCCGGACTCCTGGACCACAACTCCACTGGGTCTGTGCACACAGAGCCCAAGTAATACCCTAGCCTCCTGCCTTCTCAGGCTCCCTCCAGAGCTGCACTCATGAGGCCAGGGCCTTGCTGAGGGTGGTGGCCCCGACTGGACGGCGGTGCACTTCTGGTTCTTTGCATGGGCGCACCCTGTCCTGCTCTGGCCGTCTCCCAATCTAATGCCTACTCATCTTGCAGGTAGCAACATGAACTCCTGTCCTCCAGAGATGGCAAATTACACATAGATGTTTTAAAAGATAAAAAACTTCTAACACAGACACAGGAAAACTGAAAAATATGAATCTGTCTATACTTCGGCAGACCTTTTCTGACTACATGAAAAAGAATATTTAAAGTAACTTTATAAAAAACACTTCTGTGTTTTTCAATTCATGTTTACTATACTTTTAAAAAAAATAAAAATGCAAAGTAGAACCACAATAGTTATAAATATACATACATATATATATATATATATTATCAAAACAATTGATTTAAAATCTGGTGCTAATATGAATAAATTTTTAAGATTAAGAATCATGTGAAAGAAAATTATGAATACTTCATTGAATATTTTTTATTATTATTAAAATGTCAGCTTCTAGCTGTTCATTTATACACTGCCATTTTCATAAGGAGTTTGAGGCCACTACCAGCAAGTATATGCATACAATAAAAACGATCCAAATATAACAGTAAATACTGGTCTAGCAATGAATATCAGTGTGTTATAAGATAGTAAATACAACCTCAACAGAACAGAAAAGAGGAGACACAGGATGTGGCTTGCGTGTGGGGAGCCCAGAAGACCAAGCCAGCTGCTGGGATGCAACAGGAGGCCCCGGGCAAAGGGATGCTCTGGCCTCACTTTGTTGATTAATTGTAAAACAAGGAAGAGATGGTTTCTGGCAGCTCTGAGACTACTGCTTCTGAGGAGCACTGACAGGTAACAGCTGTAACCTATAACAGCTTGCGACAGCATCATATACATGGAGCGATGGTGAAGGGGGGTTCAGAATGAGGAGAGAGGCTGGCCTCTTTGCAGATGACAGTGGGAGTCCTTCTCATCAATTCTGCAAAGGAGAGGGAAGGACAGAGACCCAGACAGGGTTGTGCCACTCACTTCACATGACCTGGAGCCAGACTGGCCTGGCACAGTTCCCTCAGACCTAACACTGCTGCCTAGCGCAGATGCTGTGTACAAACACCAACCCTCCAGGTGGGCATAGTGACACCTGCCTGCAATCCTAGCATGCAGAGGTTGAGGCAATAGGATTGTAACTTTAAGACCAGCTCAGACTACATAGTGAAACTGCCACTCAAAATAACTAAACAAACAACTAGATGAATTTTAAAGACCTGGCTGCCCTACACTGCCTGCCCACCTCTGTCACACACCAAGGCCCAGCTGGAAAGAGCAAGGGCACCTTTGGGGTCACAGTCAGCACTGACACAGATTAAGATGTCACTTCGGGCAATTACTTTAACTTGGTAAATATTTAAATTTCCACTGTTTGAAGAAATTTGCTACCTACTGACAGAAAAAGATAAAGTCTACAGGAAAGATCAAAAGAAGATAAAGTTAATAGTAATTTAGAAATTCCTTATCTTCTTTAATAGTCTAAAAATTAATTTTTTTTAAAAAAGCAAGTACCTGGACATTATAGACAGTTATGCGACCAGCGAATCATAATAAGCACACTTTCTCTGCAGCATGGCACAAGACAATGCCACCTGACAGCCTCCTGAGCTGTCCACACAGCTCCCTTCCTTCTTCCTCTGGGTCTCACATAAGGGCTTGGGAGGTCAGCAGATGACCATGAATCCCAAGAACCCATACTGACCCAGCACCACCCCCAGTGGAAGAAAGGAGTCCTCTCTTGACTGCACAACAGCCATGAAGCCATGAAGCCCAAAAGTGCCAGCAGCCTCCCTCCGAAACAACTACGATGACCTCAGAATCATAAACATGAATCCAAAAAATAGTCTCCACAGAAGATCTCACAAGATTTCTCCATTAATGAGGAAATTTTCCCCTAAAATCCAAACAAACAAATGAAAAGCCCCACAACTGCAGACTGCATTCTTGCTTAATTCTGCACCAAGTTCACTCTCTAATCCCATGGCACATAAGGGGCAGGGCAGACAGCTGGTGAGGGGAGGCCTGTGAACTGGCCAGACAGACAGTGCCTCAGCTCTGGTACACTGGGCAGCAGGGCCTGAGTGCTTAGGAGGGGGCTGGCCTCTAAACCTCTGTGCAGAGCCAGGAGAGCAGAGTCCCTACGCATGGGAGGGACAGCACTCAGCTACAGCAAAACAAAGGTGGGCAAGGGCAAAAACACGTGCAGGATCCTCTGCACCCCACAAAGTAGGTGAGGCCACCAGGGTAAAGGAGAGATATTTAGGAAGCAAGTAACTGTCTGCTCTGCAGCTTCACAGTCCTGTCAGCAAGCCAAGATCATAATCACACTAACATTGCTAGTTGATATGAACAGCTGGGTCTTCATGGGTTACCATGGAAACATTTAGCTTTAAAGAATAACTTCTCTTTCTGTCACCTTCACCTGCATGTGCTACCTGCTAGGCTACATCTGTTCCTTCCAGCCAACTGTGAAAGGATGGTAGTGTCCTCTCCTTGCTCCTAGGCAGGCCAGCACCAGGTGTACCATGCTTCTTCCCCCAGCCATGTCCAACACCTTTACTCACGGAGAAAGTCACCTCTTTCCAAAGCCCTTCACACTGCTTTCTTTCTGAAATGTCCTTAAGTTCCCAACCCCCTCAACTGTGGGGAGTGCTGCAGTGGGCCTCTGCCCTGGGGCCTGGGTGTGTCTACCCTCACAGGTGTCCCCCAAGCCAGCCCACTCACTCCTGCTCCCTCCCTGGTGCTGGAGAGCCACAAGAACAGAGTCCTGCCTGACCTGCTGTGTGTGGGAGGTCAGCCCCGTAGTTCTCCTGTCTCCCACCGTGCTGTCCTCCTCTGGACCATCACACTGATGAGCAAATGCACTTGGTGCGGCCACCCTAGCCCTACCCACACATGCACTCTGCCACACCCAGGCCTCTTGCAGGCCTCATGCGTGTTCACTTTCTCCACTGCCTGGCTTGCATTTTCTCCTCCACTTGCTCATTCTCAACTGCCTACATAAGAGCCAGAGGTCTCCTGGCTACTGTCCTCTTCTCCCGGTGCCCAGGCACCCACCTCTGGCTGTCCTCCAGCTTGTTGGCTGCCCTTTCTCAGCATCTGGGCCTGCCTCCCTCCCTTCTGCCAGCTCTGGAGAGGTCTTTTCTCTGGCACGTGTTCAATCCCTAGAGGATGCATCCAGACCTGGGGCTTAACCACAACCTCGGAGCATACTGATGGCGCTCCAGTTTGCACCCATTCCCAGCTGCCATTTATCTTAAACCTCTCCAAATCTAATTGCTCTCCATCAAGGCCTTTGGCTCTTGACACCTTTGAAAGTTCTTCCATCAACAAGCAAGTCAGGAGGAAGCAGATGGCAAGAGGGAGGAAAGCCTAAAATCCAGTACTAATTGCATTCAGACAAAGCTAAGAAAGAGTATTTCTAAAAATCCAAATTTAATTTACTGTTATGCATAACATTCCAATGATTAACAGTCTTTTGCTTTAAATTTGATTCATTTCTTGCATTTTCAGTTTTAATAAAAAAGACTTACCCTAAACAGTAACCCTGCCAAGCTCTGGGCAAACAAGTCCTTTATTTGTTTATCCTTTGGCTTCTGCATGATAGCTTCTGTTATCCTGAGTAGTATTTGCAACATCTGCTCCCTGGGCCACCCAAAATAAAAGCTCAGATTAATAATTACATCTCTAAAGCACTTTACAGGTAAGAGAAATACTTTTAAGAATTCACCAACATTGACAATCATGTGTCATTCTAAATTACTGAAAGTCTATATTCTACTTAAATAACAAATACCACATTTTGTCAAAACAAGCTGTTCTATGCTGTGACTATACTACAGATGTGCCTCCCAAATCCACGCCAACAGGCAGGATAAGAGCTCCTGCCTTCCTGACTCTCCCTGCAGAAAGGACAGTGAGATGTGGAGGGGCAGCGCCAGCACCCTGGAGACACTGACTCCAGTGGGAACCAGCACAGCTGTCTTCAGCTTCCCACCCACGAGTCTACTTAACCTGGCACCTTCCTGTCTACCTTAGTAACAGAAAATGAAGTTCACTTTCTGGTCATGGTTCTGGGGACCCTGCAGTTAGTGTCACAGCACAACTGAGGTCCACAGTCTTGGTGCAGGCAGAGGGCTGGGAAAGGTCGCCCAGCCAACACACATGTGCTGGGGCCTGGAAGCTCTGACTGCACCTTATGCCCAGCCAGACAACCTGGCTAGGACGCTGCAGTCACGCTGCCCCAGCACGGCAGCTCTGGAAGCAGAGGTGCAATGTAAAAGTTCTCTGAAGAGCATACAGATCATGCAGATGACATAATACCACTAGTCACAGTAACAGCGGCTTGGGACAACAGATAACTTTTTCTGTGTACAGCTGGAGTTCTATTCCTCCATCCTAGTGTCTGCTCAGTCCTTCTTTCCTGGGTTCTACAGGAACACAGCACCCATGGTCTGCCATGTCCTCCCAGGGGAGGCGCTGGCTTCTGGGAAGTGTTCCCCATTAGCCCACACAGCTTTATTGCTCTCCTTGTAGTAAAGCAGGTGAATGGACAGAGCAAGGCAGCCAGGGTGAGACGCCCTCTAACTCCTGCTTTAGCTTCTCTGCCATGTTCTGTTCCCATCATGTGCAATGCTACACCTTGCCGGCCTCTTCAGGGCACGGTGACGCAAGGGGGCCATGTTCTCGGCAGCTGCTGCTGTCTCAGCCCTGGGCCCACACTCTCCAGGCACTCTACTCCACTTGCTCAGCCCTGCACATCCAGGGATTGTGGAAATGCAGAGGAGAAAGAGTGACCTTGTCACTGGTGATGTAGGCACAACTCTGAGGCAGAGGATGGAAAAAAAGGGCAGTGTGCTGTTCTCCAGGCAGGGTGCCCAGAGCCTGGTGGCAGAGGATGGCAGTACCTGGTGTCACTGCTGCCTGCCTATGGCACTCTAGGCTTCAGACAAGAAGCTTCACAACCATAACATGAGTTCAGTAAGAACCAGATACATCCAGGGTTCTATAAAAGATCTTGGCGGCGAAGCTTGTGTTAAAGCACACAGGCTTTGGATTCTAGGATCCTTGGTCCTTCCACATTCTAGGTCTGGACCTAGAGGAGTGAGGAGTACAGGAAATTCCTACATGGCTTCTCCTGTAGTTTGGAAACCCTTTCCTAACACAGGCAGGACATGCAGAGTGACCAGCCATCAGTTGGGATCACTGCTGCATCCTTGTGTTCCAGGAAACGCTGGCTCTTGCAGAGTCCTCCTTGAGGCTGCATTCTCAGTACGACACACGGGATGGGGGGTGGGGGAGGGCACCCTCCCTCAGCCCTAGAGCTGTGCATATCACCTCTCCCTCCACCTGGGGCCTAGAGAGCTTCTGGGAAAATAAGCTGAGTATGTGACACTGGTGCTCAGGAGGTCACAGCTGCTTCCTCCAGAGGCCTGTCCTGGGCTGCCCCAACTTCTGCCTCCCTTTCCCTCTCCTTCCTGGACGCACAACCTTTGACCTTGTCCTCCATCAGGGCTCCTGCCTCTCTCCTCCTACCAGGAAGGCTCCTGAGAGACCTAACCTGGACTGCTCACTCACAGCCCTGACACACACCCTGAGACTCCCTGCCTCCCCGCCAGCACTGAACTGCCTGAAGCTTCTGTTTACTGGGTTGCAGCTCTCCTGATGCAGGGCCTTGTCCACCCAGCTCCCCACTATAGCTGCACAGGTGGCTCCATAGGTACGTACCAGACAGAAAGAAAAAGTTCAAAGAGAGGAAAGGACAAGGGCAAGAGAGGGAGGGAAGATAGCAATCAGCTGGTACTTAAATATAGGGGAACATCTCTCTGAGAAGCAGGCCAGTACCTTTCTGTACTCTACTATTTTTATGGGTATTTGC
Source organism: Octodon degus (assembly GCF_000260255.1). Classification (NCBI taxonomy): domain Eukaryota; kingdom Metazoa; phylum Chordata; class Mammalia; order Rodentia; family Octodontidae; genus Octodon; species Octodon degus. Next base: position 5,747,719 of record NW_004524649.1, on the reverse strand, counting down.
ATCTATTTTTATAATTTGTCTTTTTTTGGGGCCAGGGAGATGGCTCAGTGGAATAAGCGCTTCCCTGGCAAGCGCAAGGGCCTGAGTTCAATCCCTGGTTCCACAAAAAAGTTTAAAAAATAGAATAATAATAATAATTTGTCTTTTTATACTTTTACATGGAAACCTCTGAATTACTAAGAACAGAGCACAATTGCTCCTTTTTATTTCTGAGGGATTTCACCAAAATAAGAAGCCTATCAAAGTATCAAAATGTTACTGGAGGCATGGTATTCAGAAATCACAGTTGTCACAGGAAAGCATGAAGCAGTACCACTGATACGGCAGCAGTCTGAGGAGCATGCCACGTCTCTCAGCTGCAAGATGCCAGCATCTTTTTGCCCCTCCGTTTAAATGCTTCTGTGCACCACTCTAGTATTCCCAGCTTTCGGACAGCTTAACTTGGCAAACTGGAAAGATGAAGTTGGAATTTGTAGCTCCAAGTCATCATTTTGACACTTGCAGTTTGTAAGCCAGGGCTCCTCAGAGCCCGCCTTTCCATGGATTTCAAAAGGAAAGGGTTAGACTTGATGCCTGGCTGCCTCCTTGCCCACCAAGTGCACACAGACAAAGCACCATTCCTGCTGGTGGGGTGGCAGGGGAAACTCCGGGAAGGGAAGGCGGCTGCCAACTGGTATGTGGCTGTAGAGCTTGGAGCTGAGGCACAAAAGTGCTGGTACTTCCGCTGGGCAGGCTGGTAGGTTATAAGACAATGGGACAGACCTGAGAGGCAGCTTAAGGCAGAGCTGATCAGAAGGGAGTAGGAAGGAGCAGCAACTGCAGGGTTTCTGGTCTGCTGCTGAGAATACAGAAACACCTAGCAAGATGGAGTGGTATGCTCCCAGTTGTTACAGGCTGAGGACGGGAAATATCTAATGTACTGTTTACCTTGAAGAAAATAACTAACAGAGAAACACAAAATGAGAAAAGGGAAAAAAGGAAAAAATAATTTTATGAAGATACTGAAATTCTGACTGCACTGCTTAGTCATTTTTACAATCATCATTTAAAAGAATCGTTTTTTCAAAGTGAATTTAAGACATCAAATTGAAATGATAAAAATCCATTTGCTGCATTTCAGAGCAATTAACCTCTCCTGGGCTTACAAAGAATGATAGCATAAAACACCACACTACTTTTCCACAGAACTATCTGATGACATTTAAAGTGGATGGCATACTTTGTGTCTAGATGTCCCCTCTAAGCTTCATGCTGTCACAGGGCAGCTTCTAGAGTTTGTGATTCTTTCCTGACCCAATGCTGGGATTATGGGTGTGAGTGCTACACCTGCTGTGGGGCAGAGAGCCTGAAGGCAATATAAGGGTGGGAGAGAGGCTGGCTTGCTCCCTGCTGCTGCTCCCCTCCACCGCCATGAGCTGCTGCCCTCTGCCACATGCTGCCCTGCCTTGGGGCCAGCTGAGTATGGACTGAAGCCTCCACAAACTGGGACCTACATAAACCTTTCCTTCCTTCATTTCGGGTGTCAGGTACTTTTTTTAAGCAACAAGAGAAAAGTAACAGAGACAGTAGAAAAAAATCTACTATTAAGTAATATGACTATTTAGCTCAAGAGCATTTTAGCATAATGAAAATAAATGAACTATCAAAGTAATAAGTACTTTATCTTCCTCAAAATTCATAGAGACTGTTACAAAAGACTGATTATAGTTTTATTGTCAACTTTGTAAAACCATTAAGTAAATGGAAACTTCAACATTTTAACTGAAAATAAAAACATCTGTTTTACAATAAGATTTGAAATAAACTTACCACGTCTTTTTATTCATTGTAAGCTCCATTATCATACGCCTGAAAATAATCAGGACTGCTTTGCAAGCATCAACTTGTTCTTTTAAGAGAACAGGAACTTCAGCACAAGGCTCCAGCAAAAACACATTTGCAGCGTTCGTCAGAAATACCTGGCATCAGAAATTTTACATTAGAAAATAAAACTAAACTTACACAGCCGAACAAATCTTGCCTAAACATAATGATGCCACTTTCACCAACTTAACAGGAGAAACCGATGATGCAGTAAGGTACAAAATCTAAGTGGATTCTTTTTTTTTTTTTAAAGAATAAAAAAAAAATACAGAATTTCAAAACAAGGTAATAGGAACTTAACAGTGGTCATTATATTGCATATTGGTATCTTCAAAATAGTTGCTCAGATTATCAGGTACAGGCATGCAAGACTGATCAAACAATATAAGTACTAATTATTCCTTTCAGTGAACTAATAGAAATTAGTAGTACAGTTATCTTTTCCCCTCCTTTTCTCCTTTCCCCATCCCAGTTGTTTTTTCCTTTCCAGCAGTTTCTTTCCCTTTCACAATGTCTACTGTATCTTTTGGATCTTACTCTTTTAGTGTCTTATACTACAGAGACAATACAATGTTTACATATGTGGATCTGATTTATTTCACTTACGCATATGGTCTCTAGTTGCATCTAATTATCTATAAAAGCCTTGAGTTTGTCTTTCTTTAGAGCTAAATAATACTCCAATGTGTAAAAATACCACATCTTTTTTATCCATTCCTCAGTTGATGGGTATTTGGGTTCCTTCCAAGATTTATTTATGACAAATTGTGTTGATATAAACATGGGTGTTGATATAGTGCTGCAGTATGATGTTTTTAATTCTTCTGGGAAAATACCCAAAAGAAAAATAGTTGGATTGGATGGAACCTCGAATCCTAATTTTTTGAAGAACCTGCACACTGATTTCCATAGTGGTTGTACCAGTCTGCACTCCTACAACAGTGGAGAAGGGTTCCTTTTCCCCCACAGACCTGCCAGCATTTATTACTGGTTGATTTTTTGATGATAACCATTCTTTCTAGAGATGGAACCTCTGTGTTGTTTTAATTTGCATTTCTTGAATGACCAGTGATAGTGAACATTTTTCACATATTCACTTTCCATCTGTATTTCTTTATCTGAGAAATGTGTATTCATCTCAGATGCCCATTATTGGATTGGGCCTTTGAATTTTGGGTGCCAGGTTTTTAAAATTCTTTATATGTTTTATTTTTAATTTTATTTCTTTTTCTTTTTCTTTTTTTGACAGAAATGGGATTGAACTCAGGCCCTTGTGCTTGCCAGGGAAACACTTATTCCACTGAGCCATCTCCCTGGCCCCTCTTTATATGTTTTAGATAAAAGTACTTTGTCTGAGGGACAGTTGGCTAAAATTTTTTTTCCAATTCATGAGTTTTCTTTTTAACTCTGTTGGTGATTTCTTTTGTTGTGCAAAAGAAATTCTTTTAAGTATATTCTTAAGACAAAAACAGATTCCATAAAATTTTACATCACGGCTGACTACTGTATGCTCTACAGTGGACCTTTAGGAGCCACTGCCCTCTACCAGCTGGATGGGAAAATGTGAGAGGGTACTCTGATGGCTTATGTCTGGATGTCCCCCCAAAGCCTCACATAGTCATAAGTGGGGCTTTCTCAGAGGTGGCTGGATCTAGAGTGTGTGACACTAGAATTGATTCATGGTGCAATGCTAGACTCAATGGTATTAGGATTAAGGCTGTGAGTACTGCCCACCATAAATAGCCTGGATAAGAGGTAAAAGGATAGGAAGAGCTGAGGTTGTCCTTTATTGTTTTGCTACCTTCTGCTTGCCATGAACTGCTTGTCCTTTGTGATGTCACCCTACCTTGCCACTCTGCCTTGGGGACAGTCAATTATGGACTGAAATCCTTACAAATTGTAAGCTAACTAAACATTTCCCCCTTTAACTTTGGATGCCAGATATTTTGTCTCAGCAACAAGGAATGTATCTACAACAGGCCCTGAAACTAGCTCTCAGGTAGTAAGCTGCCAGAGGAGTGAGACCTATAAGGACAGCATGAGTGGCCACCATCTTCAAGTATCCTGAGCTGCTGAACTGATGAGGATGGGTCAGCTCTGCCTATCTGGAGGGATATAACTGTTATGGTTTCTCAAGAGCCTCATGTAATCTTTTTGTGGGGCTTAGGGCAGGTGGTTGGGGTATAGAGAACTTGCTTTTAGGAGGGGGGATCAGGTGGAAGGGGTGGCTCATTGAGGACATGATCTAGAAGAGGTTACCTCTCTTCCCAGCTGCTCCCTTCACTAGTCCTGTTTTTGGTCTGCCATAAGCTGAGCAGTTTTTCCTCTCACATATCTCTGGACCATGCCTTCCTGCCCTGGAGCCAGAAGGCTGTGGACTTAAAAACATGAACCTAGAGAAATCTCTCCCCAGTTAATGTGTGGGTCTCAGACACTGTGACCCAGTAAAAAGAAAGGGTCCAGGGCCAAGAAGATAGTTCAGCGGCCTGAGCACCTGCTTGGCAAACATAAGGTTCTGAGTTCAATCCCCTGAACTACAAAAAACAAAACAAAACAAAACAAAACAAAAAAAAAAAAAAAAAAAAAAAAAAACAGAGAGAAATGGCCCAGGACAAGGTCCTCTTAGGTATCCTTGTGCTCAGCAGCATATACAGAAAGCATGTGGTAGTAAACATGGTCTCTCTATCTCATTAGTAGATCAAACCTCAAAATAATGCTCAGGTTCACCCACTGATTAAAACCAGCATACTCAAAAGGCAATCAGATCAACCAAAATGTCAGCAACCTTTGAAGTTATATTTTGCAACACTAAAAAGATATCATGTCACAATTTTCCAGGAAAGCCTATAATTCCAGCAACTGATGGGCTGAGGCAGGAGGATCATTGCTAATTCAAAGCCAGCCTGGACTACATAGTTCAAGCCTAGCTTGAATTACAGAACCAATCCTATCACAAGAACCTAAATAAATAAATAAATAAATATCCAGGAGAAAATAACTACATAATGACTATAATAGATGGTAACAGATGGTTGCACCAACAGGAAAGAATTTACTCTCCTTTGAGTGTGAAAAGATATATAAAACACTTTTAAACTAACAAATTAGAGTAGTTGCAGGGAAGCTTCAGAGACCATCTTTTTAAAAGGAGTACACCACAAGTGATACACTATAGCCAAAGCTGTTCTTTGCAATGCTCCACATGGTACAGATTCTATTTTACCTGTTAATTCAGGCAAATACTTTAAAACTACTATATTAGTCACTGTTCATCTGAAACATAGGCAATTTTAAAGAGGAATATTACTTAAAATATTATGTATTGAAAATCAGAATCCAAATAGCTACTTACATGTATTTGGAAACTATTTTGGAGATTTAAATCCTAGATACTTCACATTCACTGTATAATAATCCCTCTCAAAAAACTGCAACCAGTTTTTATATCTTCTTTAACTAGAAAATAATCTTACCAATTGCAGGTGGAAAATTAGAAAGAAACCTCAGAATGAGAAGGGAAGAGCTATCTCTGCCTGATGGCTGAGAAGGTGGCCCCAGCCCACGAGCACACCTGCAGCACAGCCTGGGACCCGGCCTTCACACTGGTGCTGTCCTCCTCGGCCACACACCCTCTGCTCATGGCACTCGTGAAGGAGTATGTGCGTCCCCAGCTGGAAGACCGCTTATGACCGGAACCATCCGAGGAGGCCTTTGGAAAACAACAATCTGTTACCAGCATGTCAAACGCATGTGCTTGCGCACTGAGCTCCTTACGCTCAGCAGAGGCCACGGTGGAGGCTCCAGGAGCACAGGTATCTGCTGTTTGCTCACTCCTCTGCCTCTGGCACCACAGCCTGGTATGTGCAGCAGGACGCGGTCATGTGTGTTCAATGTCTGGGGAGCATGGAACAGGCCGCACACACACACGGAGCCTGCTTTCTCCCTTGTGCATTCTGACCTCATGACTAATTTTTAAAATAACTTCACCAATGGTGAAATGTCACAAGTATGGAACTAATAGACATTTAAAAGTAATATGCCTCTGGTTAAGAACTTTAAACATTTTAAAATAGTTCCAAGACAGTATACTAGGAATATGAATACCCTTGTCTCTTTTGTGTTGCAGGAAAGCTATTGCACTCTGTCTGTGGTTTTAGATTTACCCAGTCTCCAGCCTCCCCGACCACGGGCAGTACCAGAAACAGACACACACACACACACACACACACACACACACACAGTGTGGAGGGGGGCTGTAGCTGTACTCCTTTCAAATGTGTAAACCCAGCTGCTTCTGATACAGTCCACTGCACAAGAAACATTGCCCCAAGCAGTCTAAATTTAGTTTCTCCAAATGCTACTTATTTAAAACAAGTCAAAAAGAAGGCAGTGATTTTTGAGTCTTCTCATACAGAGATGTGCAAGTCTGATAGTTTATGAAACATCTCTCTGTGACAGTGACTATCAAAGTTGTCATGTACACATGGCCCTTACCCATGGATTAGGAGATGATGTCTCTTTGACACAGGTCCCCACTGCAGTCAGCAATTCCAGAGCCCCAGAAAAGGTAATAAAGCTTCGCCTACCCACGACTGCACAGTGGGACCCTGGACAGAGGTGGGAGACTGATCTAAAACCCACTCAACTCAAAGGGCAAGGAAAGGGGTTACCTCTTTGGCGTCAGTCTCTGAAACGCCTAGTTTTTCAGCATCTTCTTGGGCAACATCATTTTTATCTGGCTCCTCCATGAACACAGGCTTTTCCTGGAGGATCCATTTTCTGTACACCTGAACTACTTTCCTAGTTACGGCTATCTCACAGGAAGGCAACAGAAATGCCTGAAAGGAAAAGGAAACTCTTTTAATCCCACACATGCTCAGGCCACAGGGCTGATACTTCCAATGACCACTGACTTTTCAAAACACGTGGCTCACAAGAGCTCTACACAAGGCCATGTGTCTTTGTGTACAACATGTATCTAAAGAACAAAGATGTTTTCATAACTGGGCCAGATAACATGACACAAATTGAAAATAACTTATGTTCTGCACAATTTTTCTTCAAACAGAATCAAGTCATACCTACACATATATTGTCTATATGAAAGAATTGTCACTGTACAATGTGGTGCTTCTCAAAGAGAATCCAAAACAGCCAGTGAGATCATAGACAAGCTGCCACCCCCAGGGGCCCAGTGTACCCAGCTGTTCTCAACCCAAATTCAGTGACATCAGGTGGCTTTTCACGGCCATGGTAGAAGAAGTTGGCTACTACTCTAAGGCAGGCCGTTGCTAGGTCTTTTTTATTTTTCCTTTTCCTTCCATTGCTTTTCCTTCCCTCCTTCATTTATCCCTTCTTCTCCTCCTCCTTCCCTTCCTTTTGAGACAGCCTTCAACAGGCATCAGAACACCACTGATGACAGGCACCAACGTTAACTGGAGTCACCAGCCACATGCAGCACTATGCATATTCATGGGAACTTTTCATCATTAGAGAACTCCTTACATATTTGCACACAAAGACTCTTCTTGTACTATGATAAGATTCCAAAAATGTAAATAGGAACCGAAATGAAAAACGCATTTGCCTTTTGTTTTCTAGGTTCAAGGACTACTTCTATATGTAATGTAGACAAAAGGTAGGTACTACATACTGTACTGGATGACTGCTTTAGTGCCACAGAGGACACTGAGCCTCTGAGCACAGGAGCTATTTCCCAAGGTTACAAAGTTGGTTACCCACAAATACAAATCTTGATCTCAATCTTGGTCTCAACTGAGACATTTAAAAATATTGGTTTTAAGGTTCACTCCAGAGGACCCAGTATAGGCAGATGACACCTGGACATGGGCATAAGTCATATATGTTTCCAGCTATGAATTCGAAGACAGAAGAGTTTGTGTTATAAGAAGACTGCAGTGAGCCAATGTCCCAGCTCCAGGAAGACCAATGAACACATAAAGAGAGTGTGACAGAGTACAATGCTATCTTACTCTAAGCTTTTCCCTGAAGTTTTTCAGTGTCTTTTTTTTAATTAGTGCATACTTCCATCTGAGATGACTACACTCCTGTGTGGAGTTGGGACATGTATATAATACAGTTTAATTCCTCTTTTTCATCCTCTTTCCTTCCATCATTTAGTCTTCTGGATTTTATCCAAAACAATCCACACAAGAATAGACGTTTTACAGCAATAGCCTACATATCCATTCTCTTGACTATACAATGAATGTCTACTGTATTTGTCTTATCACATATTTATCTGTCAAGATTCTTTCAGTCCATTTTTGGTTTTGATTCATAGTAAAAGCTACAAATATTGGTACACTTTAGCCATAAATATTCTGGCATACAAAATCATTGACCTAGAGCCCAAAATTTGTTGATGGTACTTCATTTAAGTAAAACTTACAAACAAAGAAAACTGAAAATCTTAAGGAGATTTCCCTTTAACTAGTTTTGACAAATGTAGACAACTCTGTAATTCAACTTATAGAATTATAGCCCATTATTTGCCTTGCAGAAAGAAATAAAACTCTGTTTTACAGAATAATAAAATCATATTAAAACCAAAGTCATGATCAGCAGTGTTGCTGGTAATCCTAACACCTCTGAGAGCCTGAGACAGGAGGATCTCAAATTCAAGCCAGATTGGACAAGCTGGCAACTCAGCAAGACTGTATCACAAAATACAATAAGGGATGTAGATGAAGGTCCTAGGACTGATCCCTAGCACCACTAAAATAATTAGGTCAATTAATTAATTAAACAAAACCAAAATTGTTTGCACAATCTGGTTAATACAATATTTAACATAAATTTAAAAATTAGAAAAAGAAGTCAGTTTGAACAAAACCATGATTAAAAAAAAAACAGGGGGCCTGCCCCTTAGCTCAGTTCTTTAAGTGGTTGCTTCAACAAAGCAGTCAGGCTCAGGTTGCTGTGGTTCGATCCCCACAACTCAAGCCAGCCAAACCTGCCCTGAAGGCATTTGGAGAGAAAAAAAAAAAAAAAAAAAAAAAAACACCAAACAGGTAACAGCATAAACACATACTGTGTAACTAATGAGAATATAAAAAACTAAAGTACGTAATTGATAAAAATATAAATTAAAAACTCTGTGCATGGATTGGACAGAATAGATATAGCTAAGAAAAAAAACTAGAGGAAAATACCTAGAATGAAAGAGGGAACCAGCTGGGAGTGCAGCTGAGTGGGGAGTGCTCACCTGCTGGCCCAGGGCCTAGGTTCCCCAGCACACAGCAAGTTCAGGAAGGAGAGGGAGGAAAGAAAAGGTTAAGTAAATAAGAAGAGATGGTAAGAGGAAAACTACAAAGAGAAGACTATCCTACACATGCTTGGAGACACAGAAAGAAAGACAAGGAGGACAGAAACTACATAAAGAAAATATGACTGAGAATTTTGAAAAATCAATGAAAGCTATAAAGGTACAGATTGCAGATTAAGAAAGATAAGCAGGATAAATACAAAATCCATTACAGTAAAACTTTTGAGAACCACAGATCACCAGAATATCTGGAAAGCAGCCAGAAGAATAGTCTCATTTTCTCCAAAGAAAGTGTTACCTGACTCACCATGACATCTCACAAGGATGCCAGGACACAGGACAATGATCCATGAAGTGCAGAAGGCAGACAGCTGCTGCAGCAGAACCTGACACCCAGTAGGGTACAGTGCAAACATGAAATGCAGATGTCTCCAGAAGGAGCACAAGACCAAGAGACTTGACCAGGAACAATGCTAAAAATTAACCCTTCAGGTAAAATGAATACTATCAAAGGCCAGATACTTAGGCAGAAATAAACATAATAGGGAATTTGTAAAAAATCTAAATGAATTATACACATGACTATATAAAAGATATAGCTTGCACACACACACACACACACACACACACTATATATATAACAAAAAGAAAGGAGTAAATGTACTAATGTGTATAAACTGAAATATTAGATTTTACATTAGGGATGTATGTTGTTAACCATTAAAATAATTACAAAGACTGTGAAACTACTAGTCTAATTAGAGAGAAAAATTGAGATACTAACAACAAGCAGCCTGAATGAGTTCAATACAATTAGAAACCATAAAGACAGTAAACTTACACACAGGAAGAACAGTTGCTATGTTACATATAAGTGGAATAGTGCACCCATAAAAAGCAGTGGCTACACCACTGGATTTAAACCACCAGTTGAAAATTCTTATCTGTGACTTATAAAAGGATATCTAAGACACTAGGGTGCAGAGAGGCTGGGAGCAAAAGTCAGAAACAGATGTACCATGCAAGCACTGATCAAAAGAAACTGGCAGATGCATCCACAGACTGTGAAGCAAAAAGAAACAAAGATACAAGCGTTGGGCTTCTCACTAGGCCTTCCACATCACAGCCTCTCACATTTCTCATTTCTGTCTCTTGGACATAGATTTAAGATGACTTGCTCCTTCACTCATTTTACTCTCTCTTCAGCTCCTTCTAATCTGCTCTTAAATGTGCCCACTTAGGTTTCTTTTAACAACCCAGTTAACACATGGTTTTCTGCCTATTTCTGAAGTTCTATTTTCTCCTATGCCATTCGGTTAGTTTCTTGATTATGGCAAATGTTTTCAAGCTTGTTTATTTTCTTAAAAAGGATAAGCCTATCCAGTCTACAGTTTTACTTGTAGAACTAAAGCCCTTTTGAGGCTTTCTTGCCTCTGATTTGTATGTTTAGAAAAGTTCTGTCTTACAAATTTTCAAGTGTTCCAACCAGTGACCCAAGACTGTCACTCACAGCTAATCATATGCAAAGGCAAAAGGCTAACCCTCAGGATCTTAGCGCAACTGGAGGAAGAGAGTGCTAGGGGGCCCACTTGAAAATACTCAGTGACAATGCCAACAGAGCTGTGGTCAGGACCATGCAGCCAAGAGGAATGACTGTTACACACAGAAGCAAGACAGACAACTCTGGACTTAATCATTCTAAAATCAATTCCAGATGATGACACCATATACTTTTATAATATAATTAGCAAATGAAGAGAAGCTGAAAAAATACAAGTCTGCTAATTTCTTTGCATATTTCACAGCAATGAAATGAACAATGCTATCTAAAAGTATAACATATGGTTTAAAAATAATTTCAACGCCTTAATACTATAATCCTTTTAGAGACAAATCTTTTAAAATTAATATTTCTTATATAAAAAGAATATTTATTTGTATTTCAACATTTCTTTCAGTTCTGCTTTATATTCTTCTGTCAAATTCAAGTAAAATAAAATTCAGAACTGTTCATTAAAGATACATTAAAGATTCATTAAGAATTAAAGATACTACTGTCATGAAGTTATTTTCCCAGCCCCTGGCACTTTTTCTTATCTACTCTTGTCGCCACCTGGGGTGACCTGTCTGGCTCCACGTCACCACTCTGTCTGTGGTTGCCTGCCTGTCTATACTTGCTGATTTCTATCTCTCTACTCAGTAGGCCCCTGATCCACCTGCTCACTTCCATCTCTGCCAGCTGGCCCATCTACACCTACATGTCCATTCTCCAACACCTGACATCTAGTTTGTTTATGCCTATCAGTTCATCTGAGAGCACCTTGTCATCTGCCAGCTGTTTACTGTCTGTTTCCATCCAGAGGTCACATCTACCTAGCTGTCCAAGCCAGCAGATGTATGTACACAGAAATACCCTACAGGCTCCCAGCCAGCTCCTGTCCCCACATCACAGGGAATGCGGAGCATCAGCATGCTTGCTGTTCTCAGCAGGTTCCCACACATCTCAAATCCCGGCTGAGAAGTGCACTTCTTAAAATCCCATTTTAAGTTTTAACAACCCTGTAGTTTAATCTTCAAATATATTCATTTAAATTAAAAAAGAAACTCTAATGAAGTAAATCAGATGTTGTCTTCCATACAAATAAAACTCAGCACTGACCAGCAACAGCAAGGAAACAGGTGGAACCTACACAGAGGCACACCTGGGGATGGAGCCCAGCTGCACACAGCAACTCTGCCTGTGCTGGGTTAGGCACACTGTAGAGCTGGGCAGGGTGGCCAAGGGCTTTCCATGCCTTCTGACGGTCCCCACCAGATGTCATGGCATGTCCCCCAAGTGGTAAAGCATCCACCTACAGCACTGTTCCTGGATGACAGCTCGGCTCTGGTGTAGGCCATGACGTCCCTCATGCTGCTAAGTGTCTCTGGGGCTCTGGATCTGATCTCATCGGGCTTGCTCCCTTGCCCACACCTCTGGTCTTTTTCCCAGTACAGCTCTTCCCAGCACCTTGTCATCCTCTGGATTTCTACACAGCTCTGCTAGTGCAATGCGTAGGCCTCAGCTTTCTCTTCTTTTACTCTGTTTCCCTCCTGATCATAAGCAGTGTTATCAAATGGGTACAGTGTGGCTGTGTGCAAGAAGCACCTGAGTCCTCTGTGCTACTAGGCCTGAGTTGCTGGGCTCTCCTACCTGCCTGAGGCTGGTTTGCTAAGGAAACATGAAGGTATTTGTTGAATTGCCCTTTCTTGGGTTCAAAAATAAAATAATCCTTTTTGTGGAACACAAAAGTCTACATGATAAATTAAAAGGAGAATTAGAAGGCCCATTCATCAGTCCTGGAGTTTGGGGTCTTTTTTGGAGTGCCATGGGTAAAACAACTTGGAGAGACCCTCAGCTTGTACATGACAGAAACTGTCCCCCAGCATCCTTAGCAGTGATAAAAACTGCAGGGTTGTGCCTCAGGGGACACATCCCTTCCTCTTCCAGTTTCCCAGGCAAGTGAGGGGCCTCCTCTGTGCCATGCAAAAATATTACATCCTGCCAGCGCTCAGAACAAGGGCACAATACTCACAGACCAAAAATTCCAAAGCCAGGAGCTCAAATCAACTTTGTTTCTCTTCATGTTGACTGATCTCAAGTATTTGTAACAGTAATGGAAAGCTCACTAACACAGATGTGAATAAAAATCTCTTCAATGTACTTGTAAAGTGTGTGCATGCACACAGACACCCATGCTCATGCATGTGCATGTGCACACACGGACACACACACACACACACACACACACACACTGACCTGGCGAAATACTTCATTCACAAAATTGACATAGCCACGTGTGGACAGGAGGATCCGCTGCACCATTCCATACACCAGCCGGTGCTCTTCCTCGATGCTGCAGAGGCTGGAGCTGCTGAGTCTCCGCTCAGACAAGGTGCTGCTGTTGGAATGGCCCTTGTCTTGCTCTGGGGGCCCACCACCATCCAGCTCCGACACCCGCTCAGGCGCTGCACCACCAACGGTCTGCAAGAGGTCAGTATACTCCTCAGGCCTGTGCTCCTGCTTGTGAGCACCTCATGAGCCTGGATCTTCACCTGTCTTTGGGTCTTGTGGGGGGTTTGTTGCTGTTTTTCTTTTGTGTGGGGACTGAACTGAGGGTCTCCACATGCTGAGCACATGCTCACCACAGAGCTACACCCAAGCACCTGGTCCTGCCCTATTTGGAAGCCCTCTGCTCACCACCAATCTTCACGAGGTCATCCCGGAGCCTACACTCCCCAGGCCTCCATGTGGCTATCGACTCCTTCCCCGGCTCTGTTGTTCACAGAAAAACTACCATCATTTCAGAGAAGGGGATTGTGAATTTCATTACCCCCAAAATTTAATTTGTATTTGTGAAATCCCACTATATTCATGTGCAAATACATGTGTACTACAATCACATTAGATCTCATCTGCATGTCTGCATTTACTCTGTGGTCACAAGGATGTAAAAATGTGGGGACACAAAGCTTATGCAACATCCTGACATGGTGTGGCAAGGTCTCTACTGGTGCTTTATGAGAAGAATCTGGATCCAGGCTTCATTCTCAGTCTCAGTTGAAACTTAACCAAAATATTTATGGAACTTTAAATACTTAGAGGGCTTTGGAAGAAAAAGGAATACAGCAATCCATACAATGACTCCGAAGCTTAATGCTGAGCTCTGTTCTCATTTCTGTATACAAGTAAGGCTTCTTCAAACTAATCAACTCTGCTTCTTCTTAAATTCCATTTTACTTTTTAATGTCAGAAATATAAAACTCAAATATCTGTATTTTTCCCACTAGAAATATTTCTTACAAGACATGATAAGATATGGGCATGATAATATACAGTAATTTTAGTTACCACCAAGATGTTAGAAAAACAAAACAGATAACCCATCATAATCTCTAGGGAAAATTAACAGAAGGTTATATTTATCATAATTTTTCTACTCTTGCCTTAGTGACTAAGCCTGTGTGGCTCATCAAATGTGCTGTCACACTGTGAGACATGCTGCCCTATAGAACCCATTTCATCTCTTTGATGGATCTACTATCTTTCAAGGAAATACAAGTGTACTCTTTTTATCCTTCTTGACCTAGAGATTCAGCTGGAACAACCTCAGGTTGGGATGAGTATGGTACAAAAAGGAAGCCCCAGTCAGGTACCAAAGGGCTTGATTCTACCCTGTCAGGGATGTTACTCTGATTTCATGTATTTTTTACATTTAAGTTTAATTTATACAGCAGAGAGGTTGAATTACACTTAATGTCACTTATGGCTCAATAAACTGCGACTTCTAAGCTGATAGATCCCATTTTCTCTGTGGGCTTGAAAGAAAATATCATGCACATGTGTAGCAAATTAAAGATGGAACCAATTTCCAGACCTCTTTCTAGAGCGAGGTGTGGAAAGCACTCTGGCCTCATGTGCAGCTGCATGTGCACTACTGTCACCTGAGCTCTGTGGTCCCTGCCCTCTGCTCTGCATGGACTGTGCCAGGCCAAGCCTGTGCTGATGCTCAGCAATTCCCACCTTGGGGCCCACAGCAGCCAGGTGAGAGGTCCACCCACTCCAGTGATGAAATGGCCTGGAAAGGGGTCCTGGGGGGGGGGTGGGCAGCCTCCTTCCTGCTGGCCACTAGGAGAGCTGCACAAATGGAGCCTCCACAAGGTTGGAATCCTCCAAACCAAAGGCCATCAGCTAATGATCACTATCCTGTGACCTCAGACGATGTCACATGTCACACACATAAGGAAAGCCAAATCTTACCCCCATGCCTGACCCAAAAAGTGAAAGATAATGAGAAAAAGTTGCTATAATAAGGTGATTTATAGCACAACAACATACAACATATATAAAGAATTATGTTTAAAGATATTAAGTTGGGGGCTGGAGAGATAGCTCAGTGGAATAAGTGCTTGCCTGGCAAGTAGAAGGTCCTGAGTTTGATCCCTCATATCACCAAATAAACAAATAAATAAAGATATTAAGTCACTTAAAAATAAGCGTACTAGCTGGCCATAGTGACATACATCTATAATCCCAGCACTTGGGTAGCTGAGACAGGAGGACTGCTTTGAGTTCAAGGGCAGGCTGGGCTACATAGTGAATTCAAAGCCAACCTCAACTACATATCTGTCTCAGAAAACAAAACGAAACAAAAAACTAAACTCAATGAATAAAACAGAATGGTAACACAAGTGGGCTTTCCATCATGTTACGAAGTTTACAATTTCCTTAATAAAATGGTGTGTTTAATGGTCTTATCTACTTGTCTAGTCCACACTTCATGTATAAAAAACTACTTTTCAAAAGTATCTATATGGTTAGAGAAACATTTATAATTACGGTGAGGGTGAGGCTAAAAGCAAACTGAATATATAAGTTCTGTCAGTCAGCTTTCCATCTCTGCAATACAATTCTTGATAGCTGCACTCTAAAGGAGGAGAGGATGACTTTGGCTTTAAGTTTCAGAGATTTCAGTCCATAGTCAGCCTGTGGGAGGAAAGCTGCTCACCGCATGGCACCCAGGAAGCAGGGTAAGGGAAGAGCCCAGAGAGGAAGGACTGGGGCCAGACAGCGGGCCAAAATCATGTCCCATGAACCACTCAGAGATACTAAAAAATGTTCTTCACAGACCTAAGCATCTCTCACACAAGGTTAACCCTCACACAAATCTATCTATTTTTGAAAGAGAATTAGTCCTAGAGAGAGGTCCTTTTTCTACCCACTAGAATTAGGACAAAATTCTCAATTGTTACTTTGAGTGGGTTGATTCTGATGGTCAAGGCAAAGATGACATTTATTCTTTGGCATTTAAAGAAGACTTAATCAATAAAACAAACATATCTATCATGACCGGAGCTCAGAAAACTGCATGCTATAGGTTGTCACCCTTCTCCTCAGCTCTCCCAGCTACCATAGTGCCCTCTGATCTCTGGGAGCCCCACAGCTCACAGGAAAACTCTTCACTTGGGCTCAGGTCAAATGACACCACCTATAAAGCTAGCAGCTCATGAGAGAGCCAATTGCTTACTCTAACTTTGTTTTTCATTTTCTGGTTGACTTCTTTGGGTCCTGCATAACATCTCTTTCTGAAGGGCTTGCTTCCCTTCTGGGGACCAGTCACAATGTCCTGAGCTGTGACACCAGACTGCACCTGGCAACAAAATCCACCCCACCCCCACCACCATAAACTGCAGTCTCCTGAGGGCCTCCAGGTGCTAGTGATGGCTGACAGAAAGAAGTGAAGCCTCTGTGCTGTACTCAAATAGGGGAGCAGGCGGAGGGTGAAAAGAGGCCATGCACACACACCTCCCATAGCAGCTCTTGCTGGAGCCATGAGGTCATGGCAATGCCAGAAGCACACAGCCAGTGCTGCTGCCTCATACCCTATCTGAGGTCAGCATTGTAGACCTCCTGTAGGGTAGGACAGCGATGCCTCTCCCTAGGAACAATGGCACCACCTGCTAACTATAACCAAGGAGTGGCAGCATTAATGTGTGTTGTTAAATATTCTGAGATTTACAAAAGGGAAGAACTTAAAATACCAGTTTATGCACTTCAGTGGTTTTCAAAAAATAATTTTTCTACATACAAAATAATCAATAATGACAGATAAACAAAGACACCATTTTCTTGGTAATTTCCCAAAGCAATATCCTTAAGTGTGCATCTAGTTATCTCTCTTACTACTCTAGTTTGCTCATACAAGGTTGGCTTTTATTTCCTTTTTATTTTTTTAAGAGAATAAAAAATAGCAAATGAATATGAACAATATAGAAGAATAAACTTTTTATTGAGTTAAATTCTATAAATTTTTCAATGATTAAATCAACTTCTATGATTAAAATAAAAAAATATACTCTTACTTTTCGTAGTTGGTAACAGTTTGTGCCATTTATATATGTAAGTAAAGGAGGGAAGAATTGCATACCTGCATAATTTTAGGTAACACATCAACTCCATTTTTAGTGTTTTGTGTTGTAGGTAGATACTTTTTTTCCAAAAAGAAAGTTACAATCCACTTAATAAAAATGACACGAGCTGCCATGTATGGAATCTTTGTGCTGTAAATGCTCTCGCTATCTCGAGTTGTGGTAATGTACAGAGGCTTTGGTCTCCAATGGGGGATGTCTGGAAAGAAACAAGAATGAACAAGTGATTAGGTTGGTGACACTTAACACAATGTTGTGCAACCCCAGCAATGTTTCAGTTTCCACTAAAATAAACATGTACTGATTAGCTGAAGAGCAAACTAAGAAGACCCAGAAATGGTTAAAAATAGCATTTTTTGGCAACTTATGTCTTCTGGCCTTGTAATCTAACTAATAAAGGAGGCGGCTCCTGTTTACATATAGCTGAGGAAAAACTAGGTCAGCAGCTCTTACATGAAACTACAACAGTAAAGATCTCTTCATATACACTATACCTATCTTAACCTTTATTTTATGACTGGAACAAATATAAAATTATACATGAAAGTTTAAAAAATCATTTTCAATACAATGTCTAACACTGAAATGATTAAACCCACTGAATGTTAGTCTTATATTCTTTTCCCTTTACATGAATCTAAGGAAACACAATCAGCATAACCTACTTTTCGTCTAGAGTTCAGAAACCATATTTCATCTTTGAGGTGTCAGATGTTATCTTGCTGAAGAATTAGCAATGAGGTCTATTTCTTATTTCTAAAATTCTACCATCAATATAAAAACTATAGAATTGGGTTTGCAATTTTACCTGCCATACATCCAAATTTTAATCTTACTTAAGTTTTGTATACCTGGACTATCTGCATGAAGTAGAAAAATTCTCAGTAAATAACTTCTAACCTAGTAATATAACAACATAACATGTTTTTAAAATGAATATACTATCTATAAAATCAGAAATAATTTTGAAAAATATCCACATAATCAGCTTAAAAATATACATTCAAGCTTCCTTAAAAATCAGTACTATTACATTTTTGTGTGTATGTGTGGTATCGGGGATGGAACTCAGGACCTTGTGCTTGCCAGGAAAGCACTTATTCTAATGAGCTATTTCTCTGGCTATTACATTTTTCAAAATGCACCAGGCATCAGCTACTCACTCAGCCTCTGTGTATTTGTCCATGTGTGTGCATGCATTTGTGTGCATGTGTGCATAGGTGCATGGCATGTGCATGTATGTATGTGTGTAAAGACTTTGGCTCTCGGTCTTTCCCCACCAGAACTGTCCTGAATGCTTCATTTGAACTAATTTTATCTGCTTTAAGTAATAGGGAGGAGTTCCCACCCTGCTTACACCTGTTTAAGTGACATATCTGTTGTGTGAATCATTTCTCTTTTTTTGGTTTAAATTTGAGGTTTTTTGAGGTAGAGCCTTACTATGCAGCTCAGGATGGCCTTGGACTCACTATATAGCCCAGGCTGGCCTTGAACTTGCCACAATCGTCCTGAGTACTGGGATTAAAGGCGTGTCACCATGCCCAACAAATCCTCATTTCTTGGAGAGGGAAAACTTGAGGAGCTAAGTTTGAAATTTCTTTTGTATATGTCAATACAATTATACCAAAAATATGATATATTTTAAATGATTTCCTAGTATACAAGCCATGATTCCCCTTTATTGCTGAGAAGTGAGGCCCCTTAGAGGGCACACATAAAGAAAAGCTCTTATTAACAACTGTTAAACATCTACAGTCACCACCAATACAAGAACAAAGTGGCTATCTCACTTTATAATAATCAAAGGTGCCACTATGAAAGAGACCGTGCAGCTACCTGGGGATGTCGCCTACACATAGCCCAGACAGTACTTACCAAGTACAGGTTTGTAGATGTTTGTTAACTTAGCAAATGATGGAAATAAATGAGGAAGATAATACTTTCGAAACAATGTAAAAAGAAATTTAAAACCAGTATCTTGATTTTCTTTATTCTTCCACTCCAAGCTTGCAGCCTTTGGATAATATGTGGAAAAGAACATATGTATATTTACACTTAAAATTAACATATATGAAAATGAAATGCTGTTATGATTAAAGTTTCTATTATCCTAAACTTTTAAAAATGACAAATAATATTGACAATCATGTAATAAAATCATATTTTAACAAAGTTCAAAAGATGACAGAAATGGATTTTCAAAAAGAAATATGGTATCATATACTTTTAAACTTGCTCTACTACATGATGCCTATATTTTTCCATGTGTTGTCATGTTTAAACATTCCTTGTGTCAAAAAATTAAGCAGAAAAAATCTGTGACTTTTTTCTCTGAATTAAAAAAGGCCATTTATAAATAAAGAGGAGTGAAAGAAATCCTCTTCTTTCATCCAATGTTATCTAAATACACAATCAATATCAAAAGAAGTAAGTTACAGGATTGGGACAAGCATTCTCATTAAGAACAATTCACAGGTTCAAGTAAACCCAGTCTTGTCAGTCCAGCAGCAGGCTGAGTTTAAAGCTTTCACAGTATTGAAATAATATTCTGTCCTCAAAAGCCCAGGCAGTAGGAGCACCCTAGAGCAGCTCAACAGCTGACAATACCCCCCAGAACCAATGACAACCTATTACAGAAGCACCGTCACCCCCATATTACCAAGAGATAGATGGCATGGGGGCTTATGGAGGATCTATCAGTGGCTCTGAACACTTATTAGACCAAAGCAAAGCTTTTAGCACCTTTCAATACGAGCCCACAAAGAAAATGACAGCATCTGAGGTCAAGGGAAGACAGTACTTTAGTCAGCCCAGGGCAGAGGCTCTCAGAGTCTGTGACCTGTCAGGGGCTCTGCTCTGATGACTCACCTCAACAGCAGGAGGGAAGGCAAGAGGGAGGTACAGATATGTACAGCATGCATGCATACTATGGGAGGTTCATAAGAGGTATAATGGCTCAGATCTAGACTATCCCCCAAAGTCTCCTGCAGTCAGGGGTGGGGCTTTTGGAAGGTGTCTGCATCGTAGTGGTGCAGTATTCATCAGTGCACTGACACACTGCTAAGTGCACAGCTAACCTGCCATTAGGACATGGGGCCTGCCAGAAGAAGTGTATTGCTGGGATGTGCCTCTGGAAGGGACATCTCCCTTCCCAGAGCCTCCTCTCTCTACTTTCTGGCTGCCAAGGGGTGAGTGGCTTTCCTCCATGATGCCGCACCCTTGTACCATGATGTTGCTGCCTGTAACTCAGCCATCCATAGACTGAATTCCCTAAAGCATGAGTTGTGTTTCTGCAAGTTGTGGATATCAGGCAAGGCAGGAAGCAATGAGAAAGTGGACTGATATAGGAGGTTCACAGTGCATGTACAAACCCGACCCTACATCAATGCTATCTCACTAGACATAGGGCTTGGGGGGTCATGTGACTTATGTGAGGTCACAACTCATCCAGAACGAGAACCCAACACGTTCAAGATCTAGATGCTCTGTGCTGACTTCTGGGACAAATGAATGCCAACCACTTCTGACCCAGTGGCACTGAATAGGATAAATAGGAATGGAGCCACCAGAAAGTGGCAGAATTCCCTTGTGGGGCTCTTGGGATTTTGAAGTCCTTCTGATTCTAGCGCCGAGTAAAGGAAATGGGGTAAGGCAGATTTCCCAAGACTGAGTACTCAGAAGTGGCCAAGTACTGAATATTTGGAAACAGCAGTGAAAAGCACAGCTTCCCAAAGAAAAGTAGAAATCTGGAATGGAAAAAGACAGGAAGGAAGAGTGAGAGAGACAGAGATATAAGACACAGAGAAATGGAGATAGAGAAACAGAGACAATGACAGACTAGAAAAAAATATCATGAGAAAATTCAATGAAGAAAGGTAATCATGTCAAATCATCAAAGAATGAGTAGAGAAAAACCTAAAGTGTGTCCACCCTCCAGATGGACCCCCAGGCCCACCATGTCCCAGGGCCCAGTGTTGTAGCTGTGACAGGGCAGAGTGCAGGGTACAGTGGGTATCAAGGAATACTACATGAGGAAGCAGGTGTGGCAAAGAGGAGATGGTTCTAGCACGCCAGCTGGGAAGCGAAGAGCAGGGATAAGACCCACCGGGAGTGAGGAATGAGATAAGGGTAAACCGTGTCAGTACAATTTACCCTAACTTTGCTGACATTCAGAAATTCAGACCAAGTGACACAAATTGTCTGGTAACATGCCATGGTTTCAGTTCTGTGTTCCACTAGTGCACCCAGAGAAGGATGGTGTGGCCGAACCCGCTGTGCTCAGGGCTCCCAGCCACTGCTCAGCTCTCAGAAGAGGGATCTGCCTCCCCTCACCCTGTCGTGCAAGGGTTCGGGAAGGGATAAAGAAGAAGTAGTTCAGGCACACCCAGGTAAAACAGTCCATGTGCTCAGTCTGGCTGGTGTGAGCCCACAAAGGTACCCACGCTTGGTCTGTGCACAACACCTGCAATCACCTCAAAGAAAGAATATGAAGACATAGAAGAAAGGAGGTGATATTTTCTCCTTCCTCCTGGAAACTAGCCCTTCACTGAAATAGCTACAGTTCTTCCTCTGACCTGAATGACCATATACTTCAATAGCATCTGAAGGAAAAAGCAGGTTTGGTCCTCAGCTGTTTTCTCCCCTGAGATGGCTGGCAGGAGTGGAGCAATTTCTTCTGGATATATCTTTGCTGCAGGTTAGAAAATAAAAAGAGCTCTTTCACTGAAGTTCAATTTAAACAGTATTTACTCAGGCTGTTTTTAAAAAACCGGCTTTACAAAGATTTAATTGTCACCCTGTGGAGGGTCACACTAAGTCCAAGCTGGTGTGTACAAAAGGCCCACTTCTGAAGGCCACCTCTTCCCTCTCAGACTCTGCTTCTGTCAGCTGAGACCAAGTGCCAGCTGCACAGCAGCAAACCATGGCCCTCAGGAGATTCAATGGAGACTCAGGGACACCGATGGCCTGAAAAGGCCACTGCTATCCTGCTACCAATGCTGCATGGCATGCCCAGCTGGCAAATGAAGACGAAAGCCCTTCTGGAAGGAGCCACAGTGCTGAGGACGGCAGCAGCAGTGCTGACAGGAGGCTGAAACCTCAGCGGAAGACACCAAGCATTTAGTCGTACCATGCGCCTACTTCCTGCCCCTCCAACAGCTGTCCCTCCTGGCCTTTCCCACCTCCACCACTTCAGAAAATTCCTCCCATCATCATTTCATATAACATAGTCTCCAAGTCTGCAGAGCCCAAGGTTTATAAGAAACTACAGAGGACTAAGGGAATAATTCCTCTTCAGATTTCTAGTAAAGAAAAGGAAAACCCCAGGAATTCCTGGTGTAAGTTTCAGAGTGGCTTCTATGAGACCTGTAAACCCACTTACCATCAGCTACACTAGGGCTGGGATTGATGAGGGTCTCCAGCGTGCAGGGCCCCCTGGAGGACAAGACCGCTGGGAAACCAGGCACGAGGCAAGCGAAAATCAGCACCTGCTCTTCTGCACAGTTTGTCTGAAGTGCTTGAAGCCACAAAAGAAACAGCCTGATTCCTTCACATCTTATCTAAAAGCAAATTGAAAATGTATGTGTAGAAATATGTTGTAATGTACATCTTAACAAAGCAAAGCTAGAGTTCAAAGGCACTAAAGTACACTAAGTCCTTCCCTTGGTGAAGAGAGCAATGTGCTGCAGGACACCACAAAGATTAGCATTCTGGAACCAGTGGGCCTGGGTTCAAGTTCAGCCTCTGCCATGTTCTAGCTACGACTCACAGGGCACTTCACTTCTCCAAGCTTTAGCCTCTCCCTGTATAGAACAGGGACAACAGTTTCTACCCCAGAAGATCACTGCAAGCACTGAGTGAATCAGCATATCCAATGCACACAAAGCCCTGTCTGGCTCCCAGTGTGCACTGTGTATCTCCTGTTAACAGTATTTCATTCTGCAACCTCAGTGCTCAACTAGCCACGAGAACAACAAAGATAGCCTCCCTGAAAATTTGCACTATGACTTTGATAGAATTTTGGTCACTGTCTCTAACATTTCATGCTGCTCACATGCTTGAAAATACTTGGAGTGCAAGGAGACCCTGAAGACCTGGCTCAGTGAGACAGAGCACCCCCCGCCTGCCCAAGCCCATCTTTGCCTTAGTATCCTCAGTCTACACCTTTGCCTGCTACACACAGGTAGCATCACCTGGGAGGAGACATCAACACAGGTACATGTGTCCCTTTTCTTCCTCTTCCCTTACTTCCAACATCAACTTATTTTTAGAATCTGAAGTACTCATCTCTCCTTTTCTGTATTTCTAAATAGTTGACAAGATAATGTTCATAAGAGAAACTGTGTAAGCAAAAGGGAATAAAAACTGTGGCAGGCACAGCTGAAAGACGTGGTGAGCTCCAAATCCTGACAACTGGAGAGGCTGCCTCAGTCTCCTGCAACTTTGTGCCAGACCTGCAACTGTGAGCCAGACCCAACGTTCTGGAGGAAAACCAAAGGGCAGCCAATAAGAGGTGTGCACCACATCAGCACACACATTCATGTGCACATGTGTAAGAAAACATTCTCTCAGGCTTTCACAGAGAGCACATTGGCCAAGCAATGGCCCTGACTCATCCACATGGCTGACACTGACAAAGGATCTACAATCTGAGGTACAGGATCTCAGGATAAATCCTGAGGGGATTTCACTGACCTTATCAGACCCAAAAGCTACAACTCTTGTTGCATAAGTCCTGCTTTACCTTAGTCTTAACCATCCAGCAGAAAAGTATAAAAACAAAGTATAAGAAGTAAAGCCATGCTGTTATGTTGAGCTGTAGGGGACTCAGGTCAACAATTTCTGACACTGCCAGTCAAGCGGAAGACCCAATACTATTATGGACCTCTGAACTCTTTTAGAATATTTTGCTGAGTTTACACACCTATAATATTTAAATGATGGAACTTAACAAAAAAAGGGGATACAGATGAATGTCCATTTTGTATATGTGTATTCAAAGTGGTTAGGATAGATATATAGTTACATTCTCTTAATGAATATAGAGGGATTTGTTCTAATGGTGTTTGTAAATAGGATATCATGTCTGCATCTTGTACAGCAATTAACCACTAGGAAGAATGTATGCAATGTGTTAATTATTGAAACTGTCCTACCAATTTGGTTTGAAACTGTCTCGTTGCTATTTGTTTCTCAATAAAATTATGGAAAAAAAAAAAAAAGCCTTTGATGCCCCAGCTGGCCATGGTGCTATCCCATTAACTAAGTGGGTACACAGCGTGCTCCCAGACATGGCCCTAGACCCCATCACTGCTCGGCATGAACCCCACATGCGCCCACCCCTGTCTACTTCTCCTCTAGCAGGAAAGTGAGTGGTACTGCTGAGTACCCAACACAACTCAGCCATCAGACAAAACTGCTGCTGCTCTCTCCATATATAATTAAACATCAAACAATACATAATGAGAGCAGTGTCTACTGAATTCTATTACAAGTCTTCAATTGTTTACGTTAACTGAATTTAAGATAACTAGATAGAAATAGGGTAACAATAAATATAACCGTGTTGTGGGTGCTATTGTGGTTATTGTTGTTTTGAGGCAGAGTCTCTCTATATAGCTCAGCCTAACCTTGAACTCACTATGAAGCCTAGGATGACCTCAAGCTTGATGGAATCCTCCTGCCTCAGCCTCCTGAATGTGGGATTATAGCCATGTGCCATGACGCCCAGCTGTAATGGCTTAACCACAGATGATTTTTTTTTTAAATAAGAAGGGAAAATATGGAATCTACAGTGGCTATAGAGGCTATAGATTCAGTATTTCTTTTACTCAACATGTAAGCAGCAGTTAACATATCAAATTTATATGGCTGGCATTGTTTAAAGTGGTATAAAACCAGGACTGTATTAGCCTATTAAAGACACATACACAACTAAATTAGCTACAGTGAATGATCTCCCATGAGGTACTATTCCCAGGCAGGCTTCAATCTGCCACTCATGTTTTGCGGTCACCTTATCCCAGCATTAGTTAATATTATATCATTATAAAAAGTATTCTTGTTTTCAAACAAGCCACTTTTAACCTAATCCCACTATCAACCTGCTGCAAATGAACAAATGCTCAACAGAGAGGCTCTACTGCTCTTCCCCTACCTACCACCCAGCGGTTCTCAAAATTAGGAAACTCAATTCAGAGACAACTATAGTTATAACCACCAGATTGCCGCTGTGGGGAGAATCAGACTCATCAGAGTTGACACATGGAGGGTCATGGAGCGCTGACCCTTGGAGTGCCACGGACTCTTTCAGGTGACAAACTGGCCTGGCCGCCACCCAGCCTGGGCCCTCAGCTGCCCTGAGCAAGGGCACAGTAAGAACTCAGTGCTAAGCTCCAGAGCCCAAGCCACTCTCCCCTACTATGACCTGAAAAATACCTCATAACACCTCACGGTGTACAAAGAAAGATCATTTAATAGTAAGGAACACAGAATTTCCCGAAAGTTAAGACTAAGTCAACTGACTTGAAAGGTATCTTTTTAAAGTATATGCCTGCAAAATAAATTTTAAAAAATAAGATGAAGTATTCAGTATATAGCCATTCCATTCATCCTGGGGAGTGCATACACACATATATTACCAAGATCATGTCCTCCCCGCCCCCAGGTGCTCTGCCCACCTCCACAGTCTATCTCCTTTCCCACACCCTGTCTTGTTTTGTTTCGTTTTTTTGTTTTGTTTTTGCTTCCTTTCCATAAGGGGATAGATGGATCCTAAGACCATAATATTAAGTGAAATTGGACACAGAACATTAAATATTACACGGTTCTCTAATGAGAAATCCAAATTATAAATAATTTAAAAAATAGAAGATGTTTCCTCAAAATGGCTTAACTTTTCTATTTTGTAGCATTAATAAATTTAAAAGTAATGAAAAAGACATTACTTTTTTTCTAAAATAAATACCTTTATAGAATTTCCAGTGTGTAGAAGCTTCTTTAAAGTTGAGCCTAAAAATAAAAAAATGAAAAAAATGAATCAGACATACAGTATATAAGTGAAACATAATTTTAAAAAGTCGGTTTTAGAAAGAACAACTACATTTTGATCAAAGGCATTAAAAATAAAGGTTGCCCTTCAGAAGCAAGAAAAGCAAGTTCGTTCATACAAGAAAAAATATTTTTAAGACAAAAACACTTCAACTATGTTCCTCCTCAAAATCCTTGAAGAGTCAAAATGATTCATATTGTTGCAATACAAATGCCTGGCGTGTTATATAGGAATACCCTTGTCATTCACAACATAAAAGATTTTTGTTTTAATGCTTAAAGATAAAAGCACAGGCTGGGGGCTTGATCCCCAGGCCTGCAGTGCCAGCCCCGCCCCCAGGGCACACTGAGACAGCAATTGAGACTGGGTGTGGTGGTGTGTGTCTGTAATCCTAGCTTTGGGAGGCTGTAAACAGGCAGATCACTACAAGTCTGATCTAGTAGTGAGACCCTGAACACCCTGTACACCCTTCCCTAAAATACAAAAAACAAAAAACAAAAAACAAAAAACAAAACAAAA
>NW_004524649.1:5710300-5720935 GCF_000260255.1 Octodon degus | reverse complement strand
AAAAAAAAAAAAAAAAAAAAAAAAAAAAAAAAAAAAAAAAAAAAAAAAAAAAAAAAAAAAACAGGTAAAAGCAACAGAAAACTGCTGTTTACAAAACATTTTTACAAGAACATTTTACAATTTCTCAGGATGGCGTTTTTCTCTGGTGACAATGCTGAACACATTTGTAGGGCTGGGGCTCTGCATGAATCCTCTAGCACAGTACACTGCTGCTGTGGCACAGCACAACCAAAATGAACTCCGAACTACAAGGACCACTGCAAAACTCTAGTGCTCAGCCACTTGCAGTGAAGAAAGTCTCTCTGGAAGTGGAATTCACTTCATCACAGGAGCCACCTGAAGGAGATCCATCCACAAAAAGGAAGCAACAGGGTAAGGCACTAGGGCCTCTCTCCGGCCATGCAAGTGCTCTACCCCTGAGCCACACTCCAGCCATGTAGCTTTGAGAACAGGAATATCAGGGCAGGTGAGATAGCTCAGTGGACTAAGAGCCTGCCTAGGCAAGCACAAGAACTAGGGTTTGATCCCCTGCACCACAAGCCATGCTGGCCTGGGCCCTGGCCTACTAAGCCAGTCACCAAGACCAGGCATGGTGGTGCACACCTATAATCCCTGGAATGGGGGGCTGAGACAGCTGGATCACTAAGAGTTCAAGCTGCATAGAGAGACACTGTACCAAACAAATAGATTTTTTTAAAAAAGCGAATAAATTCTTTAATAGTATTTTCAAAATCTGCTTTTTTGCTTCTCATTTCCTCATTTTCAGATGTGAGAGTGGTCATGTTTTGACTTTTTTTTTTAAATAGATATATACAGGGTCTTGCTACACAGTCCAGACTTGTAGTGATCCTCCTATCTCAGCCTCCCGAGTGCTGGGATTACAGGTGTGTGCCTTGATGCCCAGTTTGAGAGCGGGCATGGCATGCAGTACTGGGGATTGAACTTGGGCGTTTGTGCTTGCCAGTTAAGCACTTAGACTGCCAAGCTATCTCCCGAGTTGGGAACAGAACACTGTACAACAATTCTGGAAAACCACCAAGTGGTTCAGTATCACCTTTATACGAGTCTGTTCTATCCTTAAGAGATGGAAAAACATACACCCACACCAAGACTTGTGCACCAACACTTTCAGTAGCTTTTGTAATAACTAAATACAAAAAACAACCCAAATGTCTATCAATGAGCAGATGAATAAAAAAATTACAGTAAAACCATACAAAAGGATATATAGTTTAGAAATTTACAAAGCAATGAACTATTAAAATATAAAACAAATTAATCTCAAATAATTACACCAAGTGTAAGATACCAAACAAACAAAAGAAAGCACACATTGCACGACTGTACTTATTATGTAAGGCTCTAAAACCTTCCAGCTAGTCTGCAGTGACAAACAACCCCCAACAGTTGCCTGGAGATGGGCAATGAGTGGGAGCCAAGAGGGATTTCCAGGGATGGGAAACTTTCAGGGTTGGGGCTGAAGCCTGTGCTCATGATCCTGAGGGTAGTGGTGATATCATGGCTATATACCTAGGTCAAAACTTCAGAATGCTCATTTTCAATATATTCAATTCACGTATATTCATTTGAATCCTAAGAAAACTGTTTAAAAGTAAGATAAATCAGGGCAGGTAGCCTTGATATGAGTTGGGGTGAAGGGTCAGGAGGAGGTGAGTTATGGTGAGACAGAGATCTACTCCATGTTAAGGGTCAGAGGGTGTAACAGGCTGATGGGTAACTTGGCTTGAAGTAAAATAACTAGAGGAAAACAAAGCCATGGGAAGTAAAAGGGCCAGTGAGGAAAGATTGGAAGACTTGGTGACAACAAGGGAGAAAGCAGTGGGCACAGACCAAGGAGTGAGATTTCCACAGAGCAGGAAGTGGCTGATGTCAAGACTTGGCATGGAAGACAGACCATGAGCTCACACCCCCCATTCCTGAGAGAGACAGAAGAGCCTCAGGAGAAGCCAGGTTTCAGAAGGCCAAAGGTGTTAGAGGGAGAGGCTGAGGTTGCAGGCTTGTCCTTCAGCTAGGTGAGCAGCCCACACCCCAGGAGGGCTGTGAGTTCATGCCAAGGATCATGAAACTGGAGGCATGGGAGCCCCGGGCTCAGCAGTGTCAGGCTGATGCATCACTGCAGGTCCTGGTGTTAAGAGCATGGGCCTGACTTCAAGGGAGCCAGGGAAGGCTGCTGGACTTGGGCTTGGAGGAGAGGGCAGGACCCTGGAGAAATGATGTTGTGTTCACACTGCAGGGGATATGGGGCCACATTCATGAAAAATTGAAAATAAATGTCAACTTAGTAACGCATTTGGCTTTGACACTATGTATAAGAGAAACCTGGTCGAATAAATCTGTAACAACTCATATATAACAAACATACATAAAGTATTCAGATATGTGAATTTTCTACTGGCCCCACCCCTTTAAGGTTATATTATTTTATTTTTAGGGTCAACTATTTTTAAACTTTTAAAAAAATTTTCTAGTTTATTTATTTATTTGGTACAGGGTCTTACTATGCAGCTCAGACTCACAGTGATCCTCCTGTCTCAGCTTCCCCAGTACTGGGATTACAAGCGTGTGCTACCATGCCCAGGGTTACAGTGCTGGCATGGCATGTGGTACCAGGGATGGAATTCAGGTCCTTGTGCTTGCCAGGCAGTGCTTAGACTGATGAGCTATCTCTCTAGCCTTTATTTTAAAACATTTTTGCTATAAAACATCTCTATTACATGTCTCTTTCCCATTCAAGAAATACTTATTGAGTTCAGACACAGGACTGTACATTTAAAAGAAGCCTTCCTAGAGGAGCAGTATATCCTTTGAAAGTGGATACCCGCATCACTTCAGTCCTGTGTTGCTGACTCATGGGCACATGAGGAGGTACCACTGCCTGCTCTTGCATCAGTCTCTCTGTTTTGCTGCTGGTCCCATTCCCTATCATTTCCCTGTCATGTCTCGTTGTTGCTATGTTGAGCAGCCACCTATTCCCATCATGACTTACTGAACTAAAACGTGATTTCAGGAAATGCTTGACACAATTTATCAACTTGTAGTCAGTACTAGAAATCTGAAAATAGCTCAGTCTTGGATGACATGCATCATTGAGCTCACACATGTGTCAGCCACAGGCCCTCTTGCTCTCCAAGCCTCACTTGAAGAGTACCTGTATGTACTTGGAAGGAAAACCTGTGTTTGCTTCACATTGCAAAACACAGAGTTCAAATATGTTTCCTCACTCAGCGATTTACACCTAAAGCCAGTCATTTAAAAACTCAGCCAAGAGAAACTACAGACTATTTTAACTTCTACAAATCATTTTAAGAGAAAAAACAGAATGGCTCCAATTGACACCAACAAAACAAAGTGACGTGACAAAAAAATAAAAAGACTCTGAGCACAGTGGTAGTTGGTGTCTCAAATTACTTGCCCCTTCTTCAGATAAAATGTAAACTGTTCAGCAGACCCAACTGTCACACTCAATGTGGGACAGGAAGCATGCTGCCCTGGCGGTGTGTTGACCCAGACTGTAAGGTTTTAAGGCAACACTCCAGAAATCCTGGACACTCCTGCTGCGGCCACAGTGAGTGCAGATGGCTGACTCCTGATCTCCAGCCACTGACTCTGCACACAGCTCTGCACAAGTCAAGATGCCAGGGGTGAGAAGCCAGATAGCAGTCCTTTCCTTACAGAGATGGTATTGCCCTAAATATCTTACTGTCCCTATTTTTAAAATTTTTTTTCACATTCTGTAGGGATTTAAAGTTTAACATATCAATACTTGATGGAAAATACCTGTTCCATGTTATGTCTAAGATGTTTGATATTCAGACAGATAGTGAGGTTACACTAAACTGCCTAGGTTATAGGGTAATAATATCATAAAGCTTCTCTTCTGGAGGGTTAACAACTTAAGTTTGCAGACCAAAAATTAGAGAAAAAGAAGGGCTGTAAGGATAGCCAACATTTTGACCCTAACCATTCAATGTCAGTGAAGACTCAGGATATAAGAGAATCTATACCGTAACATCCTGTAACTCAGTTGTGTCCCAAATTTTCTGATCAAGGAGATTATGGGGCCACAGAGGAAAGAGATTGATGATGTACAATGCGCCTAAGGAGAGTCACATGGAGAGAAGACATTCTCTCAGGCTTTCACAGAGAGCAAATTGGTCAAGCAATGGCCGTGACTTATCCACA
The DNA here is from genome assembly GCF_000260255.1 of Octodon degus. Taxonomy (NCBI): domain Eukaryota; kingdom Metazoa; phylum Chordata; class Mammalia; order Rodentia; family Octodontidae; genus Octodon; species Octodon degus. Next base: position 5,716,732 of record NW_004524649.1, on the reverse strand, counting down.
TAGCTGACACTGACAAAGGATCTACAAACTGCGGTACAGGGTTTTAGGTTAAATCCTGAGGGGATTTGACTGACCTTGTCACATACAAAAGTTCCATTTCTTGCAATATAGGTCTTGCTTTAATTTGGTCTTAACCATTCAGCGGAAAAGTATAAAAACGAGGTATAAAAAGTAAAGTCATATTAATATGCTAAGCTATAAAAGGCTCAAGTCCACAACTTCTGACATTGTCAGTCCTATGGATAACCCACTACTATTATGGACTATTAGACTATATTGTATTATTTTGTTGAATTCACACACCTACAATGTTGAAATGGCAATGGAATACCCACCTCTGAGAAAACTAAACAAAAAAAGGGGATATAAATGAAGGACCATTTTGTATCTGTATATACAAAATAGTTAGGATAGACATACAGTTACTTTTTCTTAATTCAATAAGAAGAAAGATTTGTACTAATAGTGTTTGGACAGGATATCATGTCTGCATCTTGTACTATGAATAACTACTACAAAGACAACAATATGCAATGTATTAATTATTGTAACTCTCCTGCTAACCTGTTTTGAAACTGTCTCATTGCTATTTGTTTCTCAATAAAATTAATTTAAAAAATCTTACTTTCTACAGCAAATTTGGTCAAGACTTCAAAAACAAATAGCAACTAACAGTTTTATCAAATCCTAATGAACCAGAAAAACTATCAGCACTATAGCAAGACATGTAAAACAAACACGTATAGTTACTATCAGAGTGAACTGATTAAGTCAATGTTCGTATAAATACCCAACTAAGTTGGATCAGCACAGTTTGGGTGTGGCTGAGGGGCTTTACTAAAGATTTGCTGGGATTTACTGGATGTGAGTGACAGTAACCAATAGACTTGCTGCCTGAATGGTATAAAAGGGAAATTAAGACGGCTCGCTTCTATTTTTCTGGAGAAACTCCAGTCTTCACCTTCACCCTGGAAATCACTCCTGGCTGCTAGCACAGATCCTCCAGCCTTTGGAAGCAGAATCATCAGCCTTGGTGCAAATCCATCAGCCTTCAGTGCAGATCCATCAGACTTCCAGTGCAGACCCATCAGTCTTTGGTACAGACTCATCAGTCTTCAGTGTAGACCCATCAGTCTTCAGTGCAAACCCATTAGACTTCTAGTGGAGACCCATGAGTCTTTGGTGCAGAACTAGCAGCCTTCAGTGCAAACCCATGAGACTTCCAGTGCAGAACCAGCAGCTTTCAGTACAAACCCATCAGACTTCTGGTGCAGAACCATCAGTCTTTGCTGCAGACCCAGCAGCCTTCAGCACAGACCCTTCCACCTCATGATACAGACTTGCAGGGGACACTACAATGTGATCCAGGCCTTCTACTGGATACTTCAGATTTCCAGTACACTCTTCCACACATGACTATGTGGCAAGCTACTACAAATCAATCTTGTAAATTCTTACATATTTGTATGCCATATACCTTGCATTAAACCTTTTTCTCTACTAAGCATTAACTGATGCAATTTTGGAAACTGAAGTGGCTCTAGAGAAATAGAATTCTAAAGATGAAATTCTGTTACAGCATCAGTGATTCCTGGGATCAACCTTCTAATTTGATGAGAACTTTAGATGTCATGGTCTCTCCTTCTGTGGGGAATACTGACAGTCCTTGGCATGAACCATTTAAAGGTACATGATGATGTACCTGTACATGATGATACAGGCATGGTGGTGCACACCTGTAATCTCAGTGCTCAGAAGGCTGAATCAGGAAGATTGCCATGAGTTTGAAATCAGTGTAGCCCCATGGTGAGTTCAAGGCCAGTCTGGACTACACAGCAAGACCCTGTCTCAAAATAGCAAAAGAAAAAAAGTAATATGCAATGTAAATCTATTTGACTATCCTAACTCACCACTTGTGAGATTTAAGGAATGTAGTGACTCCACATATGGTTTTTGAATATTTCTGGCAGAGTGGAAAATACAATGATGCTGGCTGGTTACTCTTAGCATTTCTGAAGAAACTAGTGAAGGAAAACAGTGAGTTCAAAACTTCCATACGATATCTCAAGTCTTCTAACTATGAGGACAAGTTGCTAAGGGCAAATAAGGAACTCAAGATTCAAATTCCCAGCTCCAGAAACAAATTAAAAAATTAAATATTTCTAAGTATGTCTTGAAAGAAAATCTCCTTTTAGATACAAAGCCAAGATTGAAAAAAAAAAAAAAGCCCAATTCAATTGGTTAAAATACAGCATGAGTTTAATGCTCATTCTCCAACAGCATCTGAAGCAAAGGTGAGGGCACCAATTGAAAAAGAATGGAATCCTATAAACTGGGATGAAAATGTATGGGAGGAAGCTGAAGATGTTGAGTTTCTAGATGCTGATGAGATTATTTTGTGAGAGAAGGAGATTTCCCCACCTGCAGTGACAGAGACATCCCCAACCCCACTTCTGGAAGTGTTGGCCTCTACTAGAACAACAGGGGAAACTAAGCCTGTGTTGATCTAACCAGAATAACTCTACACTGCTCAGGACCCATCCTCACCACATATGTTTGCCTCTAGATGAACAACCAGGCTCAAATCACAGAAGGTTCTTAAGGGTGAAGTACATAGGCATGACCCATGAGAAGGTCCACTATTCTCCCAAAGAATTTCTTGAGTTCTTTAACTGTGATAAGCAGAGGCCTGATGAGTGTGGGAATGGATTTTACTGGTGTGGAATAATAAAGGCAAAATACATACACCTGGATCAGGCTGAGTTTGTTGACATGGGCCTGTTCTGAATTTAATGTTGCAACTTGTGGAGGAAAGAAAGATGTTAATAGTTTATTTGACTTGTTGACAGAAGTATGCATCAAAAGATAGCCCAATGTGAATGAGTTAGAGATGCCTGATATTCCATGGTTTTACTGCTGACGAGGGGATTCAAAGGCTTAGTTGAAATCAGAATGCCGGAATGGATTTGTCATGTTAAATCTAATCCTCCACACTAGGATGATCCAGAAAATGTACCCTTCCCTAATATGGTGAGTAACAGACTTTCAAGGTGAGCACCAGCATCTCTGAAGAGCCCTGTCATCCTCTTCTCTATATGCCAGTCCTTACAGTGGACACTGGTTAATCAACTGAAAAATTTAAGGGCAACAGATTGGGTCCTGGAGTGGCAAGGATCAAGTGAAAGCATTTAATGGCTGTTAATCACCAAAGGCAAGGTGCACATACTTATAATGGGCAGCAGAAATAGAACAATGATCAGAATGGTCCGACACGTGTTGAGCTGTGGAGCTGACTGATTAGCCATGGTGTTTTCAAGAGTGAGACACGCAGGAAGCCTACAAAGATTTTACTAGATTTATATAATCAAAAAAATGTAAGGGCAGATGAACAAAAACCTACTTCAAACTGTAGTGATAGGAACTCACAGTTGCCAACTGTATGAACTGATTGTGTCCATTGAGTAAGAAATGCACAATTAAATTGGATCAGCACATTCTGAGTGTGGCTGAAGGGATTTACTGAAGATCTTCTGGGATTTATTGGGTGTGAGTGATAGTAACCTATAGGCTTGCTGCCTGAATGGTATAAAAGAGAAACCAAGAAGAAGGCTCCTTCTGTTTCTTCAGAGAAGCTCCAGTCTTCACCTTCACTTTGGACATCACCTCTTGGCTTCCAGGGCAGACCCTTCAGCCTCCTGAGATGGACTCCCATGGGGTACTAACAGCTCCAGGCCTTCAACTGGATCCTTCAGCTCTCTAGGGCACAGATAGTCCTTTTGCATTTTTCTGCATCTAACTCTTCAGGCAGCCACTGTAACCCAGTCTTATAAATTCTTATACATTTGTATATCTTAATTAAATCAATTTTTCAGGAAGTATTGGCTGATACAATGACCACACTAGAATCTCTTCAATTTTAAAATTGAAAACACTGTGACAACTAAAGCTTTTCTGAGTAAGTCAGTAGTGGACAGAATCTATGGTGACAACATCTGACAAAGACTATTTGCAGTTTCTGTATGCCATCAATGGTAAACTTTAGCATCCACTGTAAGCTCCAGAATTAGCAGTTTTCTTGGTGAGAGAAAGCTGTAGTGTTATACACAGACATATGTGGGGTTGATGTTCCAGATTGTCTACTTCACTGCACAACAGTATAAGTAGTGCTGATCTAAAATTTGAATAAATCTGATTCCAAAACTCATCCAAGCCAAAAATCATCACAAGCAAGAGGTGGACCTGTAAAAACACCAATCTCTACCAAGTGTGATTAATAATGCAAAACTGTATTTATTGGGAAAGGCTCTATCTGACTCAAGACTTAAGTATATAAGCATCACAATAAATAAGGATGATCTTACATCTGAGCAGAGTACAGGGACATCTGCTCCATACACCAAGTAAGTAACACACATGCCACACTGCAGCCCCAGAGATGAGTGCTCTGCCATCCAGTCATGGAGTCTGAGGCCTCTGGTCACTCTTGTTAAGATGCTACAAAACTGGGTAAAAATTACTCATGCCAACAATTGTAACCAGGTTTTGGGGTTTGGTAACATGAAAGTAATACCACTTATTGCCCACCAGATGTGTCGTTTCACAACATAAATGCAAATTAATTTCCAGATAGTTTTAATAAGTGTATTCATGCTGAGGAGATTCATTAAGCTCCAGACATTCTAAAGTGCTAGCTAAGCAAAATGAGTATGGTTTTCACACAAATGATAGAAACAAAATTAAAGTATTACAGCTACCACAGATAAAAACCACTCCACACAGCTAGTTCTTATCGCCACCCATTCCTGCTATACCATGGAGCAGCACAAGTCCCCATGCTCTCTTGCTAAACTAGACATTCAAATTACATTTATAGTTTTTATTTTTACATGAATCTAAATATACAAACTTTACAATTAAGAAAAACTATGGATAACTTTAAGATTTTAAGTAAAATTTTTGTGGCTATTTGAAAGATTTAAAGATCAAGGCACTTTCTTAATGCAATGACTTCTGTACTAAGTATCACAGATGTATCTACTACACAATACTTTATTTTCAATTTATAACACATAACTAAATAATTGCATTTCTATGCGAATCAGCTACATTTTTTACAAAAATAACGCCAAATTCAAATTAAGCTTCTGAAATTGGAAATGTCTTTTGGTCACAGCATATTCTTTGAAGTTTTGTGTCTTTTAATGTATTGATCTCCCACCCAGAAAGCCCATTCCACACTTGATCTGTTCATCTTTCAAGGTTCAGATGGAACCTTCAAGAGCTGAGGCAGGAGGATTGCTGTGAGTTCAAGACCAGCCTGGGCTACACAGCAAGACTGTGCTTCAAAAAACAAAACAAAACCATAATTAAATGGAAGGTGCCCCTCTTGAAGATCCCTCAACTCTTCTAAAGAGAATTTTTCAACTTTTCTTCTTAGCTCCTATTATATTTCTTTTACAGTGACCATCACACTGCAATTATTTTTCTCAACTATCCACTCACTGGGCCAAAGACCTAGCCAAGACAAGGATGGTGAGATAGTCTTTTTTTCTTTCATAAAATTGGGAGCCCATGTCTCTCCCTGCATAAATATTTCAAAGAATGAGTAATCTATAGAGTTAGATTCATCATAAGGTTCATGCTGTCCTCCAATATGACCATTTGGTAAGGAAGAATAATGTTTGGAAATGGCAGATCTTGGGAGGCAGAAGGCCTGAGGCAGATAATCTTTAAGACAGATGGCAGAATTTCCAAACCACGCCCCAGGATAATTTTAGCTGGGCCATGCACAGAATTGGTATGAGAAGCTGTGAGCTGTGAACAGCCCAACAGAAAGGGCAGCTCCGGCAGTGTGCTTTATTTCCAGTTGCCACTGGCTACTGCATCCAACAGCACTCTAACAAAATGACTGTGAGTCCATGGTACAGGCTTAAAGACCAAGATATTTTTGTAAGAAAAATGGAGACGTATTGAGAAAATACTCTAGGTCTGTGTTTCTCAAACTACATGCACAGGAACCCCACCCTGTGACTCTGGAAGTCTGGTGGGGCCTGAGATTCTGCACCCCCACAACTCTGGAGAAGGTCATTGATCTGGGAGCTACACTGCAGGGGACACTTCTGGAGAAGACACACATATTTCCTCCATGGCTGGACTTTTCTTGGATTTCAAGAATGAATCAAGATCCAGATTAATATTCCTTGCTATAAGCTTGATGACATTAATTATATGAAGCACTACTGGAGAGCAGATTTTAAAAGTTTAAATAAAAACTTTTTAAAATTGTTCTTACCTATGCTCTGGTAATGCCATCGAAAGAAAATTCGTTCAGGTAGAAACTGCAATATTTTCTGTAAAATAAGGAAAAAATACTAAGATACAAATGAAAATATGTATTTTCATTATAGACCTATATTACTTGATATATAGAAA
>NW_004524649.1:5698730-5710200 GCF_000260255.1 Octodon degus | reverse complement strand
ATATATCAGTATAGAAGAGAAAAATTATACTAACAGAAATAGTGTACTTGTAGTACATATACAAAAACATCATGTAGGGGCCACAGAGACAGCTCAGTGGTCTAAGCACCTGCCTAGGCAAGCACGAGGACCCTGGTTTGATCCCTGGTACTGCATGCTGTGCTAGCCCCACCCCGGGTATGGTGACACACACCTGTAATCCCAGTGCTGGGGAGCTGAAACAGGCAGATCACTACAAGTCTGAGCTGCATAGTGAGACCCAGTACCAAACACATAAAAACAAATAAATAAATAAACATCATGTAATACTGTACACGCATTTCCACAGGATAATTTGTTTTATGTTGTCCCCAAAACTTTTGTTTCCTGAATTATTTAAATAAATTAGCATCCAGGGCTGGCCAAATAACTCAGCAGATTAAAGCACTCTTAGGCAGAGGCAGCAGCCAGTGCGATCCCTGTTGTGCTGTGCTGACCCTACCTCCGGGACATGCTGAGATGGCAATTGAGACTGGGCATGGTGGCATAAGCCTGTAATCCCAGCTCTTGGGGGGCTGAACCCAGGTGGATCACTACAAGTCTAATCTAGTAGTGAGACCCTGAACACACTGTAGACCCTTCCCTAAAATACAAAAATAAATACATAATAAATAAAATAAATAAATTAGCATCCAAATTTTAATTCTCCCAATGAAAAAAGGAAAAAGCAAAGAAAAAGGGTCAAAAAAACTACCATTCTATCTTGAATACTTAAACACTAAAAGAATAATTTCCAAACGGCCAGAGTCTCTTCTTTTTCACCTTCTTCCTATTTCTGTTATCATCATCATTAGTTCCCAAAAACAGTTAGGAAGAAAGATGAACAAAGAGAAGATGAGATAAAAATAAAACAGTGGGGTGGGGGGGGGTGTCCAAAGTCAGTGGCAGGATCTTTGGGAAAGTAATGGCCTGAAAGTACAAGTCTCAGGGTTACTGTATGAATGGCCCCACTGGCAGATAAAGAACAAATATATGATATACGAGAGTATTTGGTTAATGCCACTACCTTCTTATACTCCAGAAAATCATAGCCAGTGAGAATAAATTTTCTCTCACTCAAGAACAAATTTTGCTGTTATTCTTTGGTAGTAAGATTTCTTATATGTTGGCTACAACTACATTTTTTAAAAATATAGGAAATTCCAAATTCATCAATATACATCTGTAGTATTGACATACTACTTTATAATGAAAATCCCCATTGTAGGTTTAGCTATACTAATTTTCTGGGATTTCAAGAATCTAAGGTCAAATGTGAATAGACTATCATTTTTGTTTTGTTTCGTACTAGGGATCGATCTCAGGACCCTGCACTTGTTAGACAGGCACTTACATTGCAGAGCTATCACCCCCAACCCCAAGAGTGGATATTCAAACCTGAATAACAAAGCCAACATATGCTTCCTGTGTGGCGCCTGCAGAGTCTGTGTGGCCTATTCCTAGGTCCTCGCCTGCCAAAGGGTCAGTGACATACATGTGCGTTCACATCATTGCTCCTCCTAGACAACAAAGGGACACAGCTATTGGAGCCACTGCTGGGCAAAGCCACAACAGGTAAACATCCATCAAACAATAGTGGTTTTAGGTGACAGAACTTTTCAGCCTACAGCTCTGCAGAAGGACAGACTCTACTCCAAATGTCACCTCCTCAGGAGGCTTTTTTGCATGCTGTCCTAGACCGGCCTGCTCTCCTCATAGCCCTCCCTCCATCAAAGGACCTGCTCACCTGCCCCCTTGGGACCACACAACTCCCACCAGAATGCAAGAAGCCCCATGAGGGCAGTGCTTCTGTCAGCCCCTGGAACAACCGCACACCTTAGAAGATCTCTGACATGAATTAGGTACCCAGTGAATACTTAGCAAATGAATTTTGAATTCCTTTGACTTTTGAAGTCATGAAATCTTCAAGTGGTCATGATCTCTGCTATGGTCCCATATTCACACTGACATAAAATATATCCTATCTTTCCTTGGGTGTCACTGGCTTAATGTTTAACCCCCAAATTATATAGAAATTCAAGACAAAAAATAAAAACTGTATAGTTTAAAACAATTTTTTTTCAATATGCTAGACCTGATATATAAATGTACTTAGTTACAAAACTTATTTCAAATTTCTGACATCCATCTACAGGGATGAAATGCTATGCAAATTTATCAAAGGTCATTTCCGTTCATCTATATTAGAAGCAGAACATAGCTCATCACATGCTGAAAATCACTAACGTGAATTTTCTCTATTCTCTTTTTTGAAGGAAAAAATCCATCACTGAACGCTTAACTGCATGCACCTCACATGGAGCTGCTTTTAACTTCAGCACTTAGACCAAAATTGCTCAACCCCCAGCAAGGCCAAGAAGCGAGGCAGCCTTAGTCCTTCAGGTGGAGCCGAGCACCATAGGAATGAAAAGCAGGGGCTGGGAACCTTCTCCAGGGGAGAGAAGAGCATCATGGAGAAGGAGGGACATGCAGAGCCTGACATAAAATATATCCTATCTTTCCTTGGGTGTCACTGGCTTAATGTTTAACCCCAAAGCATGGAAAAGTTTTTCCAAGGAAAAGTATAAGATGAAGGAGAGTGAAAGTTACAAACCCAGGGAGAAACCAGAGAGCAACAAGAGGAGAGCATCCAATCTCTTAATCTGTGCTAATGATATCAAATCCAAAACACTACTACTAATGAAAAATGCAGAGCAGTGGTGTGGCCCAGGCCCTGCCTGAAGAGGACTGCAACCAAGAGACCAGTGGGATGACAAGGTCCTGTGGTGACTTCATGTTCTTAATGGAATGGAAAGACACAGAGGAGACAGACCAGGTTCTTGCAAAAGATGCCAAACTAAGATGTCCACTAATGCAGATTGTGATGGTGTTTTGTGGGAGACTGACTTGGCATGAAAATCTTGAGGATGTGAAGAACAAACAGAATCAGCAGAGCTAAGGGAGTGAGGGTCTCTGCTATTCCTCTTTGTATGCAATGCACTCACTTCCCTGTCTCCTCTCCTCTCTGCCCACCCCTCTTTACCCTAAACACATCCACAGACATTTGTTTAACGCGGGCTCCACAACCTCTAGCAGCCTCTCATAACTAAGAATCTGCCCTCAACTTCCAAATTGAACTTACTTTCCACACAGAAGCAAGGCCCTGCAGCACCTGTCTTCCTGTGCCTGGCTTTCAACATTTAGCATAATATCCTTCAGATTGTCCATATTATTGAACATGACAGGATTTCCCTCTTTTTATAGGGTGGATAATATCCCAATGCTGAACTAAGCCCATGTTTTCTTTAGTCATCCATGTGCTGATGGCCAATGACATTGTTTCCATATGCTGTGTGAATATTGCTGCAAAGAACATGGAGTACAGATGCGTCTGCATCAGTGATTGGTATTCTCCGGATATACACCCAGAAGGGGGACAGCTGGGTCATGTGGTGGATCTAGGTGCAGCTTTTTGCAGAGCCTCCAGTAGCTCTCCAAATGATACTGGTTTCTACTCCCAGCAGTGTGTAAGGGCTCCTTTCCTGCCACTTTCCTGCCAATGCTCATTAACTTTCATCTCTTGGATAACTGCAAACATAACAGGTATGAGATGATAACTCACTGTGGCTTTAATTCTCATTTGCTTGATGATTAGTGATGTTGAACATTTTTCATAAACATGTTGCTTTTTTGAGAAATATTTGTTGCAATCGACTTACTCTTCTTCTAGCCCATAACTCTAGATGGTCTTAGGCACCTGGAATGCTGCATTCTATGCTTGGGGGATGCTCATAATTATGTTCTGGACAGGGCTCATATTAAGCTTTCCATGACTTTCCTATGCCTCCTGACTCCCTTTTAATGTAATGGAAATTAACCTGACAGCCCAGTTTTGACACTGACTCAGCTCCCTTTTTTGTGCCCTTCAGCTGACATTCATGAGTGCCTATTCCAAGGCCTTCCTACACTTCTGTTCCCTTCTCTAGCAGCAGTCCACCTGCCTCAGCAACTGGCAGGACAGGATCTCTATGTCCCTATCATGGGCTCTTCCTCAAGGGGACCTGGCACCCCAACTACATTTCAACTTCATTTTCTGATCTCATTTTGCCACGTAATTTAAAAATGTTGTATATAGAAAGTACTGAGAACATGAATGATTTAGGATGTCTTTTCTTAAACAAGATGAATGTCAGCCACACCCACTGTTCTTCAGTTCTTTAAGTTAGTCAGGAAACCAATGCTGGCACCAAACCATGTTTCTCAGTTTTCCAAAACACATATGGGTGATGTGTTTTGCTAGCATACAACAAAGAAAAGCATCTTTTTACTTTTTAAAAAGTATTTATTTATTTATTTATTTATTCATTTATTGGCTACAGAGCCTCACTTTCCAGTTCAGACTCCCAGTGATTCTCCTGTCTCAGCCTCATCAGTGCTGGGATTACAGGCATATACCACCATGCCCAGTTTTGGGGCTGGCATGGCACCCCCTGGGCTCTGGTACCAGGGATTAAACGCAGGTTCTTATCCTTGCCAAGCAGGTGCTTAGACCACTGAGCTATCTCCCCAGCCCAAGAAAAACATGTTTTTAGTATTAGGAAAGACAGAAAATATGGCAAGATGATTGATGAGGACACTGGTAGTCTGCCACAAAGGTATCTCCAAGTTATTCTAAGGTCAGGCTTCTCATCATCCCCACTTCTGGATAAAAGTTTTCAGATTTATAAAATGGATGCACTTAAAGACACTCAAATGTAAACTCAGTAAGATCTAGATATGAAATATCATAACCAATACTACTAAGCTACTAAGAATATTTCCAAATGGACAAAATCTTATACAGCAATTTACAGACTGAAAAATATCCATCCTAATACTTCTTTTGTAACCAAATATGATAGGGCCATTTTTTTTCTTTTTACATTGAAATCTAAGGTCAATAAAAATAAAGCCCAATACAACCACCTATATCTAAATGTGAAGGCTGTCCCTCAGAAAGTCCCAGACAAAGCCTACCTATACTGAGGCAAATACAATCTGGCATTTCCTGTACTGCAGCTGATATTCTCAGCTACACTGCTGTGAATGCCACATAAGCTATTGACACCTTGTTTGTAGTTTCGATGGAGAATAAAATAAAAAAAATTCAAGAAAGCCACACAGTGTGAATAAATATTACTTTTCTGAAAAACACATGGCTCTATTTAATGCTCAGTGCTCAGCTGCATCTATATGGTAATCCATTACCACACACTTGAAATCGAAATTAGGTATTACTACTGATCAGCACATCAGGGAATCTGTCATTCTTTTAACTGATTATCCATAGCCCTTTTTCTTCAGAATCTATTGCATGACCAGGAATAATGTGAAATGTAAGCTGGAGTTTATACAAGATGCTGTAGTGTACTTTAAAACTGGGGGTTTTCATTCAATTTGTGTGGGATAAACTTTTTTCTGAATTATTATGAAATGATTGCAACACATCCCAGTAGACTGATACCTGATTTCCATTCTTCTTGGAAAGGCAGGACAGCGAAGAATGAAGAAGTGTCATACACTAACTTCTACAAGGTCACTTACCAAAGCAATGACCAACTACAATTGCTGTCTGAAAGAAGATAGGATGAGGAGCAATGCTAAGTAGCTGCATGGCACAAGGGTGTTGGGTAAAAAGAGTGCTGACAGGGAGGAGAAGGAAGAGCTGCTCCCCAGGATGCACCTCCTGGGAACCAGACATCCAGACACTATGATAAGAAGTGGCCATTCGCCCACAGAAGGCATTCTGTGAAGGCCTGTGCTTCCAACACCAGCATAGCTAGTCTCAGAAGAACCTGCAGCAGGGAGCACAGAGACACACAAACTCCCATACAGACCTAAGGAGGACGATTTCTGGTCTGGTATGTGGCCTTTCTTTGACTTCTGCTCTCTGATATAGACAGAATATTTTCACTGGACTCTGACATTTGATATTTATTGAGAACCTTAAAATTCAAGCAAGGAACTAGGTAATGTTAAAAAAAAATAAAATCAACTACTTTGTAGCTTTAAAAATAATGCTTTTCTTCCTACATGACAATTCTTTTCAGTACTATAACTGTCTGATTGCTAGCCAGGTCATTATGGGACAAGGGAAGCACACCACCAGCGTGTCACCTTGCTGTCAGTCCTGACAGCCAAAGTGAAACCTCTCCCGGGGGCAGCCCTCCTCAACCAGACCCTTCCTGGCACACATCTCAGCAGAACAGCACAGCACAGGGTCCACCCTGCCCCTCAATGCTGGACTTTTTGAGACAATGAACCTGTTATTCAGGCTGTGATAGCCCCAATATCAGGAACAGTGCCTGCACACAGTGTCTCCTAGTGAGCACTGCACACACAGAAATAAGTGTGAAAGGGAAAAATCAAAAGGGATTCTGATTATAGTGGCAATACAGAACCTGCTGAGTAGGAATTTAACGAAGATAACAGACTGGGAATGGAACTGTATCTCCAAACTTTAAGTACATCTCATCACATGATTACATCATTGCTTAAGAGGCAACATTTTTTCTTGGATAACGAGAAAAAGAATAAAAGTTTCTCAAAAATTAGACTTAAAAAACAAGGCAGCTGGGTATGATGCCATGTTCCCAGGCAGCTGGCTGTACACTTGTCATCCCAGCACTCAGGAGGCTGAGGCTGGAGGTCTACCGCAAGTTCAAGCCAGACTACACTACCTAGTGAGACCCTTTCTCAAAACAAAACACAAGGCAAACACATCTAGAGGAAATGTGGAATATAAGCTTTAAAGGAAGGTACCTAATTTCTCCCTTCTGAATGTCAGAAGCTATCAATACTAAAATGTTGATAAGACAATGAAGACTCAGAAGGGTGAAAGATCCCTTCTAGGAGTAAAGTTCTACTCGACTCCCCAGTATGCACTTGAAGCAAGGATGCAGGTGCAAAGAAAGATGCTTGGGGTGTGAGGAGTGACTGCAACACTCCCTCCCAAGGCAGTACAGGATACTGAGAATGATGACCCAGCAAATGAGTCCTTCCTAAGGAGGACAGAAATTCTTCCTCGGAAGCAGATTTGCTAAGATATAGGTTAATCTTTTAGAATTTTTTGTTTATGTTCCTGAAAGATTTAAGAGGACAGTGAATGTTTTTTAAGATCTAGGGATGTAGGGGCCAGGGAGATGGCTCAGTAGAATAAGGGCTTACCTGGCAAGCTAAAGGGTCTGAGTTCAATCCCCAATTCTGCCAAAAAATAAATAAATAAAATAAAATGAAATATAAAGATTTAGGGAAGTAAAGGGAGCAGATACAAGATAAGTAACATCTTAAAGTTGGAAAATATTACAGAGAAGTGAAAACCAAAAGAGCTCAAGTCTAGCCTGGCGGGTGCAGATTCTACCTCTGCCCCACCCTCTGCGTGGGAACAGCACAAGGGCTCCTTGGGCCACATAAGCTAAAAGGACAGAGAAACTTGGCCCCAACACAATGAACAATGCAAATTCGGCATGCAGGTGCTATACAGACTTAAACAGACAACACAGAATACATGCACCAAGGGACAAAAATCAGGCTGACCTCAGTGCTTTCCCCTGCAACAAACTCCAGAGGACAGTATAGCCAAGCGATTGCTGCAGGCAGAGAATAGAACAGGCATCAGACCCTGGGTACAGGGGAATGACAGAATCCCCAGGCAGGCAGCCAAGGCTACCTGATGGTACAGGTCATGACAAATACCTAAAGCACACAACAGCTGTTCTCAGGAGCAAAGAAAAGCTGGAGCCTGAAGGGACAGAGATAGTGACATAGAACTGAAGTGGAAAGATCTTCTAGAGCAGGGAGAATATGGGCCACACAGCTCCCTGCCTTGACATGATTCTCATACTAACAAAGACAGATTTATCAAATTAATCCCCAAAGAAGGGTGTGAGTGTGTGGATTCGGTGGCTGTGAGCTGAGTTGCATACATGAAGTTATTGCAGTAATAAAAATAGAGCATATTCCTAAAACAACATAAAAGCAGGATTCTAAAATTTTAATTTTAGGGGCTGGGGAAATAGCTTGGTGGTCTCAGCACCTGTGTGGCAAGCACAAGGACCTGGGTTCAATCCTTGGTACCACATACTGTGCTGGTCCCAGAACCTGGGTGCACTGTGCTGAACACCAAAACCGGGTGTGGTGGTGCACATGTGTAATCCCAGCGCTGGGGAACCTGAGACAGGAGGATCACTATGAGTCTAAGTTGCATAGCAAGACCCTATACCAAATAAATAAATTAATAAATAATTTTTTAAAATAATAAAGTTTTAATTTTAAAAACTCTACAAATATCATCTTAAATAATCTAAATAAAAGCTCCTTAAAATAACTTGAGAAGTAAAGAGTAAAAAAAGGCATGGGGTTAAAGTAAAAGCATGGGGTCATCAACAAATACTGTTTTATTCTTGATAAGCATATAAGACAGTGGTTTAGATAGCATTTTATTAATTTATCAAGGATAACTGTTAGAATAAAAGAAACAGAAAGTATAACCTCTAAAATGCAAACATGGGCTGGGGAGATGGCTCAGCGTTTAAGCACCTGACTGGCAAGTGCAATGACCTGAGTTCAATCCTGAGTACCACATGCCATGCTGGCCCCAGAGTGCCAACCCCAAAACTAGGCATGGTAGGACATGCCTATAATTCTAGTGCTGGGGAGGCTGAGACAGGAAGATCACCACAAGTCTAAACTGTGGAGCGAGACCCTGTATCAAATAAATAAATAAATAAATATAAATGTTTAAAATGCAAAGATAGGGCCGGTGGTATAGCACAGAGGACTAAGTGCTTGCTTAGGTAAGCACAGGGGCCAGGATTCGATCCCTGGTACCACAGGTGGCACCGGCCCCACCCCTGGGCGTGCTGAGTAGATGATGGAGTCTGGGCATGGTGGTACATGCCTGTAATCCCAGCACTATGGAGGCAGAAATCAGGAGGATCACTACAAGTCCAAGCTGTGTAATGAGACCCTGCACACACACACAAAAACAAAAACAATTAAAAAATAAATAAAATGCAAAGATAAAACCAGTAACCTTTCATGCTAAAATAAAGTTGAAGAACCAAAATATTGACTATCTCACAAAAAACAGTAAAAATAAGCAAATGAAATTCCCCTACTAAAATCAAGTCCACTAGAATTTGTTTTCAAGCACAGAAAAATTGCTAATAAAATATAGAAAATGTTCTATGAAGCATCCATAACACAAACACAATGAATTAAGTAAATGGATTGATTCAGAGCATATTTGTTTTAATTTTCTCCTTTACTTAATCCAGTCAGATACTTTTATTAAGTGCCCATTCTATGCCTGCTGTTATGTGAAGGATCAGAGCTACAGAGAAAAAAGACACTGTTCCTGCTCTAAAAGCTTCAACAATAGGGCAGAAAGAGTGAGAAAATCTGTAAAGTCAGCCCATTTTCAGGGAGAGAAGCAGAAAGATACCCTTGCAAAGGAGAACACTTCCTCCGAGCCTGGACAGACACACTGGGGCCCTGGCAAAGAAAGGCCTCCCAGGCACACTGAGCTAAAGACTGGCTGTGGTGCTTCCAAGGCTATCAGTAGGGAAAGATGAGGAGGGATAGAGATAGAAACCTGGTTAGGAAGGGCCCGACACGTGTGCTGGGGAGCGCCACCCTGGTCCTAAGGGCCACAAGAACTAGAATTACACTGCACAGAGGAGACAGCAGTGCAGCCTAGCCAGAAGACCAGCTCAGGAGGAGGGTCTGGTCAGGGACAGGCAGCAGGCAGGAGTGTATAACCAAGCTACCAGCCCAAGACACGAGCACCAGGGGAGAAAATGCTAACAATACTATGCAAGGGTCAGTCAGGCAGACTGGAAACACTCCCATCTAGTACTAAAATGTAGAATTTGCAACATTTTATTAGGTATTAAAACTGCAATATTGAAAAATTGAGAAGCTCAGGCACTTGATAAAGTTCAAGGTTGTTTTCACCTGGCCTCAGAGTCACACAAAGGTCTAATTAAAAAAAAAGTACGTCTAGTGAACTTCACAATGCTCCAATGAGTAGCAGCCTTTCCCTGAAGAAAGCACTCTCTAGAATAGACAGAAGAGAAGTCTTCTAAGCATGCTGCTCTCACCCAGGGCTCAGCCTCAGTCAGCGACAGGCACCTCTGTGAGCTGCTCTTCACTGTGCGAGCTTCTATTTTCTGGTTAGAAACTACTAACTCTCTCAAATCTCTTTGATTTTGGCACCAGCTAGTTGGCTCTGCTGTCTATCATTTTTTTTTTTTTTTAACAAAATGAAACATGTACTTCCAAGGAGCTTCTACACAAGTGATGAGACAGACCAATAGTGAGATGGCACTATTATGACATGACTTGGTTCTCCCATCCCAGAAACTGAAGAGGGCTGAAATGTAGGCAGTCTCCACTGACCTGAGCACATCCTGCTGGTCAGCTGTGCCTGGCTCCCAGCTGAGCCCATTCAGAGAAGGCCCAGGGTCTGCAGGACCAACCCATCTAGTGTCACAAGCACTCCAAACACCAGGTGTCACTCTGTAACAGCTACCACGTTACACATGCAAACAGAAACCAAGCAGTAGGAAATGTGTAAGACAGCAAGTGATTAAATGTACAAATCTCTCCTAAATGCACATGAAAGAGAAACCAAAATTCATAGAGTTATGCTAACACATTCATTTTAATCAATTTAAAGGGAAACAAAAATCTCTTCACATAGCTTCTGCTGTTCTAACAACAACAAACACTGCAGGCTCATGCTTCATTGTGAGTTTCCCATCCACAGTATTTAGCCACGGTGTGGTTTCTGCCATTAGCCCTCAGAGATTCCGGAAGCATCTGCTAGTGCTGTCTTCGGCGAGACCCCCTGGAGAGGTCAGCTAGCAACCAGCGGAAAGCACACTGGTGAGCAGCAGGCGCCAGTGTACCAGAAAGCTCAGGCACCTGAGCTGCAGCAGATAGTCACAAGAGTGTAACTCTAGACCTCCACGAGCATCTTGTCTCCAGTTTTGATCCCTGGAGATAACTGCATAATTCAGTACATCCTGTTGGGCCAATCCCAAGCTTCTCACCTCTCCGTCTCAATCCGTCAGGAAGCAGACAGGCTTGAATATTAAGTTTGGAAGTTAAGCTGTCTGTTGAAAATGGTTCCTTTCAATTTGGAACCTTCCCACCTAATTCAATGTTTCTTTTTTAAATGTATTTGGTTGTTATAGAGTCTCATTACATAGCTCACACTCAAAGTGATCCTCCTGTTTTCAGCCTTCCCATCACAGGGATTACAGGTGTCCACCACTATGCCCGGACTCTGTGGCTGACTCAGCCCACCCTGGGGGCACAGCTGGCATGGTATGTGGTGCCAAGGATCAAACTGTGATGCAGGCGCTTTAGTCTGCTGAGCTACCATGCCAGTGCCTAATTCAATTCA
>NW_004524649.1:5691808-5698630 GCF_000260255.1 Octodon degus | reverse complement strand
TATATATATATAATTTGGTACAGGGTCTCATTACCCAGCTCAGACTTTAGTGATCCTCCTATTTTCAGCCTTCCCACTCCCCACCACTGGTATTACAGGTGTGCATGACTACACCTGGACTCAAGTTTGTTGGCCTGTGGTGCCGGGAATCAAATCCTGGCCCCTGCACTTGCCTAAGCAGGCACTGAATCTGCCGAGCTACCTCGCTGACCCTTGCTTCCATCTTTCAATCTGAAGAGATCATAAACATTTTACAACCAAAGGTAGACACCAGAATAAAATAAGAGGGGCAAGTCTTGTATTTTAGTGTTGTTCCAATAGACAGCACAGGGCACGGGCTAAGGAGCTACTACAGAGCTGCTTCATCACCACAACTACATGTGTGCCCAGAGAAGAACACATCGGCCATGCGACTCTCCTGCAATTCCCACGGATGAGCATCAGGAAGGATCTTGGGGCAGATCGCAGATGCCACGACAGTACTGCTACCATTCAAGGGTATTTCCAGGCAAGGGGTCAACATCAACAAAACCTCAAGTGTGACTAATGTTATGGAAAAGGCCAAAAATAACTTGACACCTCTCTACTAGCAACTAAAGTATTTATAACGCAATACAATATAACTCCTGTGCCATAAATGTGACCCAATAAGCTGGTCATGATGACCAGTGGCATTCATTTTCCTTGCCAACTTAAATTCAGACTGACTACAGGAATGGGAAATGGGTTATCTGTTACCTCAATTCCTTTTAAAATGTCCTCTGGGAGATTTGCATCAATAGTAGTTATGTTTCTATTGTAATCAATCATTTAAGATTATGGCAATGATCCAGGAGCTGTATTCAAAACTGGACTAGGTCTTTGAAAAAAAATCTACTAAAATGGCCAAACATTTGAAATCCTCAATAAGAACTTGAAGTTCAAGGTTTTAGCCACTGTACACAGAAAGGAGAAGGACTGTCACTTATGCGGCCTGAGCACTGGGCCTGAACCTCTTCACTGCCCCTCCTCTCTTGTTTCCCTTTTCCAAGAGTCACAAAAGGTACACAGTTTCAACAGAAGGGAAGCCAAGGGAGACTGCCTGCAACCCTGGTATGTCACAGTTCTAGGTCACCTGCAGGAAATCTATCATTAACATCTGAAGTAGAACAGTGGTACTTAAGGTGAGTAAACAAAAATACTTTTCCTATGGAAATGGACAGACTTAACTTTTCTCCTTAAGCCAGGGATATAGCTCAGTGGTACAGTGCTTGCCCAGCATACACAAGGTCCTGAGTTCAATTACTCATACAAAAATAAAACCAAAAAACTCCTTTCCTTGTATGGACAATAAACCAACATCCAACATCCCAATTACTAGATTGTGCACACAAAGTGACAGCACACAGCATGAAGCCAGCCCTTTGTTTCACACCCTTTTGCACAACTCTGGGAATTGCAATACATTCAGTTGTATTACAAAACAGTCATTTAAAAGTCCTATTCTCCTACTCTGAGGAACAGAATTTAAGGCTAAGCCCACTAGTACAGCAATGAAGAACAAGAGACAAGTGCTTAATTTTATCACAGGACACAGACTCCACTGCAGCTTGCATTCTCCTTCCTTGGTCTAGAGCTTTTCTTCACCACATAAGCAGGCTTCTGTTGAACAGCCAGTGTGGCAGATGGCTCTGTATTGATCACATTGCCTTATTTCCTGTACCCTTAATGCTCCTGCACCTGAGGCCTCACCAACCTGGGCAGAACTGCCCCTCCCCTAAGATGCGTAAGCAGTGTTCTGATATGTGAGCCAACTAATCTCTCAAGTCTACAACCACCACCACCACCTTTTATGGGACACCCTCCCATTCCCTAATCACCCAGGAGCCAGATACCAGACAAACAAGGTCACCCCTACAGCTCAGAGTCTACAGAAATCATGCAACAGTTCAACTCTAAACCTGCCTAGTTTGTTTACCTTGCCTTCTCCACTTCTTCCTGCAAAAACTATGATGGAAGTCCTGCCTCAGGCTCCCCCCTCTGTTCCTCTCTGCTTGGTGCTTCATTGGGTGGCCCTGTGGGACATGACATGTCTGCCTCCTGCTTTGAGGGAACTGTGGGTAACTTAAAACCTTTCCCCACAAAACAATCATTTTTGTTCCTGTCTGTCTTACTGTACTGATTAAAACAAATTCTGGGGACCACTAAAATAACTTCTTAAGAACTGAACCCAGAAAGTTCTCAAGGTCAAAGGAATGATGTGACCTGAGGCCCATCACCAGGTGCCTTCCAGTCCTGCCCCAACTTCCTCCCTGTGCAGGGAACTACCTCAAGGGCCACCACTAAACTGACATTCCTGCAAAGGGCAAGCAGAACTCTGTAGCTCCGGAGGTCATTCCTAGAATCCTGACTTCGCCCACTCTTGTGAGAGGACTCTCCAGCTCACCAATGTCACCATGTGCTTCACGAAGAGAGGGGGCTCTGTCTTACCTCCACTATATCTGGAGGTCTGTGTCTGACAAGAGTGCAGGCCAGAGTTGTGTCTATGCACAAGAGAGCAGTGCAGATGAGTTCAGGCAACCTGGGGCCTGTCTGATGCTGCCAGAGAGGCAGAGCTACATGTGAAGCTTCATGAGTTAAGAACGTAGGCTCTAGAATCAGACCAGAGGCTAACTTACCATGCTACCATTGACTAATGGGACCTAGGAGAGCCCCTAACTCCACAAGCTCCAAATCCTTCTTCTAGAAAAAATGGGAAGACAGAACCTACCTCAGAAGGAAACAGTAAATTTAAATGTACCTTATAAAATATTATATTCCCGTCAAGATGGCAATGTACATTTGTGTTTGATTCCTCAGCCTCTTTTGAAAACATACAACAATGACATATACATAGATAGACAGAAATATAGATATATGGGGCTTTAGTTTTGTTTTGCTTTGCAGGGGAGTGGTTAGAGACAGACTGTGTGCAAACTGGCCTTCATTCAGCCCATTGTGTAGACCAGGCTGGCCTCAAACTCACAGCAGTCTTGCCTGGGCTTCCTGAATGCTGGGATCAAGGGTGTGTGCTAACACACATAGTCTAAAATGTGTTAAAAACAAATAAATGCTATGACAAACACTTCCACACAGCAGCCAGAGAAGCCCCACATAGCCAGGCCCCAGAAAAGGCAGCACAAAGGCCACCTTCCATGGGCACACACCAGCAGGAGGAAAGGTCTGCTCACCGCTTGGCACTGTAGCTTGGGCTGGGCTGCAGCCTGATCTCAGGTAGCTCCAGGAGCACCCTGCATCTGAGAACTACTGCTCCCTTCCCAATTCCCTGTCGGTGCCGACCTGCCTCTCAGGCAGGCAGCAGTGCTCTCTGTGCACTCTCCTTTCATGCCTACTCAATCTCTTACTTTACTCTCTTCCAATCCATTACTTATTTATAGACTATCATTGGTGATTTAACACATCTTCACAGCTCCACTCTAGGAGACCCCTCCGGCGATTATCTGCACATTGGTGAGTACTCACCTCCAACCCCATAAACCACCTCTTCAGACGGTACTAGCACGGAAAGGCGCAATGAAGCTACTCAGTACCCAGAACAAAGCATACAAATCACAGCACCTTTAAAGCATAAAACAAAGGAACACAATCCATTCTTCACTGATATTTATGACACAAAATGAAGGTTTGTGAAGCTTTGAATAATATGTATTTGGGCTGGCAAGACAGCTCACAGGACTAAGCTCCTGCTTGGGCAAACATAGGGACCAGGGTTTCATCCCTGACACCACATGCCATGCAGGCCTTGCCCCACCCCTGGGCATGCTGAGCTGGCCACTGAGACCCAGCGTGGTGGTACACACCTGTAATCCCACTGTTGGGGAGGCTGAAAACAGGAGGGTCACTATAAATCTGAGCTGCGGAGTGAGATCCTGTACCAAATATATTAAAACATAAATTAATAATAATAATATGTATTAGTTCTGTTACCCAGGCAACTACTCCTCTGTGGATAGGAATGGATCCACCCTTCCTGGTAGGTACTGCTGCACAGGAAGACAGGTGTGGAAACTTTCTCTGTGGTGCAGGTCTAGGACTAGGGTCTCTGCAGGGCATCCTGGCTCCAGGGTCATCAGCTCTCGCGTCAATAACAGAAAACTGAGTTCTCAAAATGCTACTGAGCTTTCAAGAACATAGAGAAACTAATAAGGGACTAAAAAGTTAGAAAAGGAAAAGAAAAGCACAGAGGGAAGAGAAAGTAAGCCAAACATGATTCATGAAAAGAAAAAAAAAAAAAAAAAAAAAACGGAGAGTACCAGGGAGATAATGATAGTATCTGCACCAGGGCCCACAGATGGCCGCTGCCTCTGTACTCAGGCCCCACGCCATGGTTAAGTTTGGAGTCCAGAAACTAATACTTCATTAAGAATGGCAGGCTCCTCAAAGAGAGCTATTGTGATCCCAAGCAAGTCCACTACCACATTCCTGGTAAGAACAAAGACCAACCATCTGGAGGAAATGGAACTAACAAATATTAAGTCTGTGTCCAGTTAACATTTATCTCAAAATTAAATACCACAAACTATGAAGGAAAAGAAGGCATAGCTGAAATAGCTAACAAATTCAGACCCCTGAAGGCTTCAGATATTGCAGTTGTTGGATCTAAAGTACAAAATATTACATAGTAATTATTTAAGAAAATTAAAAATGTCTGAAAATGTACATAGATCAAAAGACTATTAAAAGTAACAAGCTACATATGAATAACAAAGCAAAGTGGCTGTTAAAACAGGGGAAAAAATCACTGACATTTACAGCTTAACAGATACACTAAGTAGCAGGTCAGACCCAAAAGAAGACAGGGAACTGGAAAACAGAGTAAAGAGATTTTGCAGAATACAGTACAAAGAAATGGGGAGCAGAAAATAAAACAAAGCTTAAGAAACAGAAAACGACAAGAATGCTAGAAAATATGGCCAAGAAGAGTAAAAAAGTACCAGTATTTGAGAAGACAAAGGCTAAGAATTATACAGATATTTTTCCTTGTCACTATTCCTCCACAATGCAGTATGCCAACTATTACGCAGCACTGACGCTGCAGCAGGTACTGTAAGTAACCTAGAGTGGATCAACAGTACCACAGAGAACATGTGTAGGTTATCTGCATATACAAGTCATTTTTTTCCATAATTTTATTGATAAACAAATAGCAGTGAGATAGTTTCAAATCAAATTGGTAGGACAGTTTCAATAATTAACACATTGCATACATTCTTCCTAGTGGTTAATTGCTGTACAAGATGCAGACATGATATCCTATTTACAAAAACAATTAGAACAAATCACTCTATTCATTAAGAGAATGCAACTATATATCTGTCCTAACCACTTTGAATAAACATATACAAAATGGACATACTTCTGTATACCCTTTTTTGTTAAGTTCCGTTATTTGAATATTATAGGTGTGTAAACTCAGCGAAATATTCTAAAAGAGTCCAGTAGCCCATAATAGTATTGGGTCTTCCGCTTGACTAGCAATGTCAGAAATTGTTGACCTGAGTCCCCTACAGCTCAATATAACAGCATGACTTTACTTCTTATATTTCATTTTTATACTTTTCTGCTGAATGGTTAAGACCAAGGTAAAGCAGGACCTATGCAACAAGAGTTGTAGCTTTTGGTTTTGAGAAGGTCAGTGAAATCCCCTCAGGATTTATCCTGAAAACCTGTACCTCAGATTGTAGAACCTTTGTCAGTGTCAGCCATGTGGATGAGTCACGGCCATTGCTTGGCCAATGTGCTCTCTGTGAAAGCCTGAGAGAATGTTTTCTCCCCATGTGATTCTCCTTAGGCACACTCTACATCATCAATCACTTTCCTCTTTAGCCCCATAATCTCCTTGATCAGAAAATTTGGGACACTGCAGAGTTACATGGCATTACAGTACAAGTTCTCATATGTCCTGACTCTTAATTGACTTAGAAGGCTAGGGCCAAACTTTCCTTGCAGACCTCCTTTCTCTCTAATTTTGGTCTGCAAACTTAGGTTGTTAACCATCCAAAAGACAAGCTTATTGTTATTACCATACAATTTGGGCTGTTAAGCTTAACCTCACTATCTGTCTGCATATCAAACATCTTAGGCATAATATGGGACAGGTATTTTTCCTCAAGTGTTGATATGTTGAACTTTAAGTCCCTACAGAATATGATAAAAAAATTAAAAAATAAGAATATATTTTTAAAATAGGCATAGAGAATTATATACTTCTTATGTTTACACATAAGTCCAAAAATCTAACCATATACAACCTTGAAGCAGGACAGTCCCATGATATTCCTTCTCCTGTCTCTTGCTTTCATTCACCAACCCTTTCTTTTTGCACAACCATCTACCTGAGAGACATCATAACAGCAACTGGCATGTCATGACAAGCAGCCCATATTCAGAAGACCAGAATGACAGGAACTCCAAGCACGAAACTACTATTACAAATTACCATTTGCAGTGCAGTAGCTTAGTTTGCAGGTATCAGTATATATAATTAGACAGGGTGAGAAACTTTCCAATTAACTGCTAGATTAAAAAATCTTCTGAAGATTCTCAGGATCATTGCCTTGCCCATCTTCTACATATAATTGTATGGCTTGACTTATTCATGTGTCCTAGCTCTTCTCCTTTCCCTCTCTTCATTAGTTAGTCCTTGACATACTGCTTTCCTTTTACTTGTATTATACCTTTCTATTATTTTTTCTTTTCAAAGTTTTATTGATAAACATATAGCAATGAGACAGTTTCAAATCAAATCGAAAGTACAGTTTCAACAAATAATACACTGCATAC
>NW_004524649.1:5673450-5677126 GCF_000260255.1 Octodon degus | reverse complement strand
TCTCCACTTGTTCTGGGTGGGCCTTGGGTTTCCTCCATATGTTTCTGCATTTGATTCTTTACTGCAGATGTTATTAATTCAGGGATTTCTTTTATTTCCAATCTGAGTTCCTCTATACCTTTCTGCAGGTGTTTCTTTATTTCAGAAGGTGTTGATTCATTGCTTTCAGCTGTGTGATTCCCACTTTGTTCTGTGTTTGTGTCCTCTGCACTTATTATGGGTGGGCTTGGGTTCTGATGTTGCATTTTGTTCCTTCTCATTTTGTGTAGCACTGTCTTCTGACCTTTGTTGTAGATCTTTGTTGTAGTTATAACCTTAGCAAGTACTGAAGTTCAGGTGCAGATCCGGCTTGGGCTAGGACTGGGTCTGGGGGTTCCCGGAATGCAGCAGAAATTCCTACTGGGCGGGCGGGGTAGAGGACGTGCTGTGGAGTGTTTGGCGGCATCCCAAGGGGGTGGAAGAGATTCTCACCCACACTGCCCCTTCGCTGGGACCAGTAATAGGTCCCACCGGCGCAGGGTAGCCGGAAGCTCTCCCACACACTCACCGGGCCTGGACAAAGACTGGGTCTGGGGGTTCCTGGAACACAGGAGAAATTCCTACTGGGTGGGCGGGGTGGGGGAGGTGCTGTGGAGTGGTTGGGGGTGTCCCAAAGGGGGGAAAAGGGTCTCACCCACGCTGCGCCTGGGCTGGGATCAGTAATAGGTCCCGCTGGCACAGGGTAGCCAGAAGCTCTCCCACACACTCACCGGGCCTGGGCTAGGACTGGGTCTGGGGGTACCCGGAACGTGGCAGAAATTCCTACTCGGTGGGCAGGGTGGGGGAGGTGCTGCGGAGTCTACATGTCATTTTATTAAGGGATATTTGCATACCCATAGCTTTCGGCATCTGCATAGAGGCCTGGACCCAAAACCAAGAGATTACCTGACAGCAGGTCATACAACCTTTCCAGCAAGACCATCAAAAACAGTATGAGGAAAGAACACTTAGGCCAACCTCAAGTGTGAACACAGATCAAATCTTGCAACAAAATATCAGCCTGCCCAAAAATCTAGACCTGCAATGCACCACCTCAGTACTCAAGAAGAACCATTAAATCACCTGATGAGCATGGACTGAAACACTTGAAAAGATCAAAACCCATCTACAATAGTTCTACAAATCTTTTTTTTTTTCATTTATTTTTTTTCAAAATTTTATTGATAAACAGATAGCAATGAGACAGTTTCAAATCAAATCGGAAGTACAGTTTCAACAAATAATACACTGCATATATTCTTCTTAGTGGTTAATTGCTGTACAAGATGCGGACTTGAGATCCTATTGACCTGAGTCCCCCACAGCTCAACATAACAACATGGCTTTACTTCCTATATCTACAAATCTTAACAGACTAGAAATATAAACTTATTAAGTATGATAGAATAGCTATGAAATTCATAGAAAATGCTATTATTAATGGTGATGCACAAATAAAACCTCCCCTCAGAACAGAAACATGAAGACCACCTTCATCAGCTCTATTTACTGATGTAATAGAGGGCCAAGGCACTTCAGAACACAAGAAGAGAAGAACTTGCAAGTTTGTCTACTCATTATTCACAACCAATCTACTTATCTGCCAAGAAAACCAAAAACACCTATAAATAAAATGTAGGAATTAAAGGAGTCACATATATTCATTTAACCCTGCAGTGGGAATGAATGAACTAGAACTCTATTCAAAAACTGGATACAGGGGGCCTGGCCATAGCTCAGTTCTTTAAGTGGCTGCTTCCACAAAGCTGTCAGCCTCAGGTTGCTGTAGTTCGACTCCCACAACACTCCAGCCAGCTAAACCATGCCTAAGGGCATCCAGAGGAAAAAAAAAAAAAAAACTGGATACAGCATACTGCTGTTTTTTCTGGTCTATTGAAAGGAGCAGTTAATGCTTAAATTTTCTTCTCCCTTTTAATTTCTTATAAATTTTTTTACCAATTTTGCATGTTTATATCTGGTAATCTAAACAACTAATTTGAAGATAGCATTATGTACTACAACAATGTAATTCAACAATTGGTTGAATTCATATAAATAAAAACTAGAAATAATGCTGAGGGTAAAAGATAAGTCATGGGTGATATAAGAGCATTTATATCACCCATATAGTATCACTCTTATACTATATAAGAGCACTTCTACTGCACTCAAAACCCAAGAAAACCACATAATGAATTATTTAGGGATGCAAATACACATGGAAATTCTGTTTTAAAGGAGAATGGTAAAAGCTGGGGAGATAGCTCAGTGGTGTAAGCACCTGCCTGGCAAGCGCAAGGACCTGGGTTCGGTCCCTGGTACTACATGCCGTGCTGGCCCCACCCCGGGCCGCCAAGCCGGCCACTGAAACCTGGTGTGGTGTTGCACGCCTGTGATCCCTGCACTGGGGAGGCGTAAGCAGGAGGATCACTAGAGTCCGAGCTGTGTAGAGAGATACTGTATCAAATACATTAAATAAATAAATAAGAATGGTGAACCACTGAGCAGCTGCCTGGAGGTGAGGAAGGAGATAGGGGAGACCTAAGCAGCTTCTGGTCCTCAAAATTGGGAGTGGCATCCAGTGCGCACAGGCTTCCCCCATGCTCCATGATGTGAGTACACATTACAGACTAACAAATCCATCCCCCACCACAGAAGTTCAGTCATTAAGGTATATGGAATAGTTCAAACACAAGATGGTCAGGAGATTGATATCTAAATGACAGAGTTCATTAAAGCTTCTGTTTTTAAAACAATTCCTTGGTCCAAGTTTCATTCATGGAAGAAAAACCACAGGAAACACAACAGCCACCACAAAATAGGCCATGAACTACTGTTAGTCACTCAGAGGAAGGAGTACAGGCTCAGAGGACTGTGGAGAATCCAGGATCAGAGAGCGTCAGTCACAAGGCAAGCTCCATGCCTTCCTCTCCTCTGTGATTGGGACAGCCCCTCACCACTGCCCTGGGCAGCCCCCTGCCCCATACCCCCAGCCAGCTCTGCAGCAAGTACATGCTCAGCTCATCCTGCTGCCACAGCAGTCTATCCCCCTTGCCAACCTGAGCACATATGAACTATGAAACACAAATACTCAACAACCAACCATTAACGTCCAGAATTTGTAACCCAGTTCTGAATGTAAAACCCCAAGTATCCATAACCTGACACCTGTCTAATACATTTGGACAAAAAAGGCCTTAAATAGGTTGGCCAGATAGCTCAGCAGACTAAAGCACCTGCTTAGGCACAGTGCAGCAGCTGGGGTTCAATCTCTGGCATACCATGCTGGCCCTGCCCCCAGGGTGCACTGAGATGGTGATTGAGACTGGATGTGGTGGCGCACACCTATAATCCCGGCACATGGGAGGCTGAAAACAAGAGAATCACTATGAGTCCAATCTGTGTAGTAAGACCCTATGGACCCCGTAGACTCTGTCCTAAATACATTTTTTTTTAAAAGCCCTGGGGGCCAGGGAGATAGCTCAGTAGAAGAAGTGCTTGTCTGGCAAGCACAAGGGCCTGAGTTCAATCCCCCATTCCAGCACAAAAAAAATAGAGAGAAAAAAAAGCCCTAAACATATATTTACAAAAGTCACACCCTTACCAGCAGCTGGAGAAACACAAGGATATCTTATAAAGGAGTTTTTGCATGACAGGA
>NW_004524649.1:5617570-5673350 GCF_000260255.1 Octodon degus | reverse complement strand
ATATATATATGAAAAAGGCAAATCATCTATAATATTAGGGTATAGAAAATTTATTTAAAACTTACAAGTTTACATCACTCTATCTATGGTGAGAAATTCAGCCATGGCTATTACTTTTTTTTTTGTTCCAAATGCCTTCAGGGCAGGTTTGGCTGGCTCCAGTTGTGGGGATTGAACAGCAGCAACCTGAGCCTGACTGCTTGGTCGAAGCAGCCACTTAAACAACTGAGCTAAGGGGCAGGCCCCCACTATTACTTTTTAAAATGTGCAAACTCTTCTGTCCTGCAAAATTTACTACAAGGTGTTTGTAAATAGGATATCAAGTCCGCATCTTGTACAGCAATTAACCACTGGGAGGAATGTGTGCAATGTGTTAATTATTGAAACTGTCCTACCAATTTGATTTGAAACTGTCTCATTGCTATTTGTTTATTTATAAAATTATGAAAAAAAATTTAAAAAATAAAAACGAAATATAAGAAGTAAAAAAAAAAAAAAAATTTACTACAAGATACCCACATAGGAAAAATGTCCAAAAGAGGAAAGAAGATAGGGAAGGGCAGGAATGGAAATGGGAAGAGGGAGAAAATGTTAACTTCAGCCATGTTTATTTGTCTTTAAGTGAATCTAAGCACCTAAAATACCTTATTTTGCATAAGAATCATGAAAATTAAAAGAATTAACCAAAACTTACTTCAAAAAGAAAGAGAATAGAGTCCAGCTCCTCTCTTTGTGATTTATTATTCCCTGGAATATTAAAAAAAAATAATTATAACATGTAAACATTATGATGTTACAAATTGTGCTAAAAAGCATCTTATAACATTTATTCCTCATACATGCATCCATTCGCTCAGAAATACCCAAAGACAGCATGGTACATGGTGAAGAGCGCAGACATTGGGCCTGGCTAGCTGGGGGTACACATAGCAGAGCCTTGCAAAAACAGCTTCCACCTTCCCAAGCCCCGGCCAGGCATCTGCAGGCAATCTCCTTTCCCCATGAGTTACTTACCTCCTCAAGCTATGGCAGAACACCCAACAAATCAGACACGAGTTCTACCTTGGTGCTATGGTTTGTGTCTAGTTGTCCCCACAAAGCCTCATGCAATCATGGGGCAGCTTTTGGAGTCTGTGATTGATTATTGTGGGTGTGGGTGCTGCACCCGCCCTGGGGCAGGTGATACAAATATAGGCACAGAACAGTGGTAGCTACAAAAAGCAATCTTTGGCCAACTGCATAGCAACATCATTATCACCAACTATTATACCTTCAGCAGCAGTTATGATTTATTGTCTATTCTTCTAGACATTCTGCTACATATATGATTGACATCATCTAATTTAGGAGTCAACAAACTTCCCCTGTACAGGGGCAAGTAGTAAATATTTTAGGCATGCAGGCCTCTCTTAGAACCACTCAACTATGTCAGTACAATGCAGAAGCAGCTACAGGCAATACACAGGTGAATGGCTACACCCAAGTAAACTTTCTTTATAAAAACAGGCAGTGAGCCCTAAGCTCTAGGCTCCTGATCTAACTGAATCCCCACAGCGCTACAAAGTAGGTTTCATTCATTCACTGAGAAAACACTGAAGAATGTCTATATTTCAGGGAGTCTTCTAGGCCCTGAGGATATAGGAATGAATAAAAGAAACAAAAATCCCTGCCCTGAGGAAGATTCTACTGTGACAAATAAGGTGCTGCATAAATTAATAAGTAACCAAAACCAAGGGCAAAAGCAGATGGGAAAGCCAAAACTAGGTGGTGCACTATACTGACTAGGGAAGTCAGCGATGCCTTGCTGTAAGGGGGCAGCTTAGCGGAAGCCTAAGAGCTAAGGAGGGAGGCCATATGGAAACTGGGGGTCAGGAAGCAGCCATATGGACACCTGAGGGAGGTGAGTTCCAGGAAGACTAGAGGTACCAAGTCCCAGGGGCTGAATGTGGCTGGTAGGACCAGGAAATGGGCAGAAGTCCTGGTGGCTGGAGTGAAGGGCTAGACTGCAGCAGAAGAGAACAGAGGCGGGGCAGAGGAAGAGTCCTTGAAAGGACTTTGAGAATGTAAAGCTCCTTAGGATTTAGAGCCAAGGACTAGCAATTTAACTAACATTTTTAAAGCACGGTTCCAGTTACTCTTTTGAAAAGAGACTTGAGGCAGGGGAGGAAGGGAGGTTGCAAGTATAGAAGAGAGGATAGGGTCTTCCTGTGGCTACTGAGGCAGTCCAGGGGAGAATCCAAGGAGCCCCAGTGTGGTCAGTGTAGACAATGAGAGGAGACAATGGCTCTGGGTGTACAGAGAACACAGAGCCAATACTCCATGGTGGGAGCCTGAATGACTGGAAGATTGCCATTATCACAAAATGATTTCATTACTCATGAAAGGGACACATCTTACTCTTCTTGGGGGTACATTTGCTTCTCTGTATTCCAAATGAACAAAGATTATATTAAAAGCAAGAAACCTCAAAAGCCGTACCCTGCATTAATGGTATCCTCATTGTCTTCCTCCTTTCTATCACTTGAAGCTGGGATGCCATGTGACTCGCTGGCACCCATCACATCAGCAAATATGCATTTCTCTTCCACCTGTCCCACCTACTGGAAGAAAAATGGGGCTGAAGGTTGACCAACGAAGTGATATGTCATGCCTGTGTGAAGAAGCGTCTATAAAACCCCAAAGGATGGGGCGAGGGCTTCCAGAGCTGTGACTAGGAATATATCTATGTGCCTAGAGGGTGACACACCCCAACTTCAGTGGAAGGAAACACTTGCTATGGACATTTCCAGTCTCACCTAGCATCTCTTTACCTGGCTGTTCCTTTATACTCTTTAAATATCCATTGTAAAACATGGGTAAACATTTATTACAAAATGCAAATAAGCAACCTGCTCCAGCAAGTTAATCAAACCAAGGGCGGGGTCAAGGGAACCCCTCATTATGACCCTTAGGTCATGGGCACACACAACAACCCAGAGCTTGTGGAGGCCATCTGAAGCAGGGGCAGTCTGATGGCAATAACCCTGAAACCACAGGATCTGATGCTACCCCCAGGAATTCATGTCAGAACTTAATTGAGTTAGTGGGAACCAAGGTAGTGCCCGCTGGAGACTCTGCTGCTAGAATGTGGGCTGAGTGGCATGAGAAAGGAGGAAAACATTTTAGTTTATTTTTCCTAACTAAAGTAATTTCCTAAACAGATGACATGAAAATGAAAGATGAATATGGGGGCTGGAGAGATGGCTCAGTGGTCTAAAGCACCTACTTAGAACAAGCTTAGCAAAGCATCAGGGACCGCGGTTCGATCCCCCAGCACCACATGCCAGCCAGCCCCGCCCCCTGGTGGGCTGAGCTGGCCACACACACACACACACACAAATAAATAAATAAATTAAAAAAAAAAAAAAAAAAAGATGAATATGGTACTGGTAGCTAGTGCTCACTGTTCTGAAATCCTAGGATTCCTATTAACTTGTTCACTGCTGATAAGAAGAAGCCAGCCCAGAGAGGGGCGCAGTAACCCACCACAAGAGAACAGCACGATTGGTGGGGCTGCATGGGCTGTACTGCTCTCCCACCCAAATTCCCAGCAGCATCTGCACTATGACATGGTTGGCTGGCTTTTCGAAGAATATGTTTTATATGGGCACAAGCGTGAACATACGTAAGCAGAACACATTAATAACACATAGGGAAGGAAAACAAAGGGCTCTTTCAAAGTGGCTGCCTCTGCAAAGCAGGACTGGGGTCTGGGCAGAGCCATAGTTCAGTTTTCCACTCTTTTAACATGGTCCGGTGGGCTCGAATCACCGGTGGGACAAACACCACTGTCTCAGAAGGCAGTTTGTACCTCCCACGGGACTGTCTCTCGTCACCTGATGGGACAGCCATTCATGTACCAACCATGGTCCTGAGCCACCTGGCAGTGAGATGAATTATGGCCCTGTCCTGAATATGTTAGTGGAACTTAAACTTTTGAACAGTGTGCACTGATTACTTTTCTCTAAGTAAATCATTGCTCTAGAACTTATGCCTTTTGCAGTCTCCTGTTTTCCCATTAGCCATTTATTATTCAGTTAACACCTGCACAAGCAAATGCTCAAGGGAAATAAGCCAAGCAGTCCACTGTGACCTCAGCTTTGCTAACGGCCTGAGAGAAAGTAAGCTGAACAACGCAGAATTTGTGATCCATTATGCAAATAACTTCGAGAATGACCCAAATATTCTTTTAAAAAATTGTAAAAATGCTTACCTTTTAATTTTAAACTATTTTCCAGTGTTATAAAATTTTCATAGAAGATGAAATATATCTGAGAATAGTGGGTCTCAAAAAATGGCTTAAGATCACTTGCATCCACATTATCTGAAAAGAAAAAGGTTTTGTTTACACAATTATCAGAATTCAGAAGCAATCTTTTCACAAAAGAGAAAATATCCCCTTGTAAGACAAAAGCAAACCATATTCCCACTTGTCGTCCTCAGTACAAGTTCTGAACTGCACCAGAGCACTTCACCCACAGGGTGGTCAGGAAGCTGGGGACAAGGACACTCCTCAAGGGCACTGGGGGCTGGGGCTTGAGGAGGAGGCAACTCGGACACAGGCCTTGCACAGCAAAGCGTCTGTAACTCTGGAAAGCAGCTGGGCTGTAAAGGTCCCCATGGACCAATCTCTCTTCACTGACCACCAACACAACTCCCTGGGTAGAAAAGGGACCCAAGCTCAGGTGACCACACACGTGTTCCCAGTACATCTACCCAGCAATATCTCCCCAGGTCCACATGGCTCCTTTCCTCCAAGCTCAGATGACCTGTCCCTGCTCCTGCTCAGAACCATGAAGCCTGCCATGGGTTCCTAGAGTTGTCTCTGTCACACCACACAGTTGTGTTGGGACCAGAACTGCAGGGGGCCTAAACCAGTACCAATACCACCGAGTGAGCAGCAACATGGTACTTCTTCCCAGGCCCTGGTCAGCTCTGCAAACCTCACAACTCTGGGGGTTAGAGTAGCTTCCACTGTCAACATATGCTTGTCTGTTTTCTCAGCTAACATGGTGGCTGTGCCAATTACAGAGTTCTGAGGAAGAATCGATGCTTTGGAGGAATATACTAGTTATGGAAGGAAAATTAAAAACATCTTTCAAATTCTAAAAAGAGATCCTTAAAAAATGTGTTGCTCTTCATTCTGTAAGAAAGTCATATAAAC
Source organism: Octodon degus (assembly GCF_000260255.1). Classification (NCBI taxonomy): domain Eukaryota; kingdom Metazoa; phylum Chordata; class Mammalia; order Rodentia; family Octodontidae; genus Octodon; species Octodon degus. The sequence goes on along the minus strand of NW_004524649.1, from coordinate 5,668,147 downwards.
TGCTTTTGCAGTTCTAAAACAGTGAATATATGAGTGCACACCCATTGCTATTCTATAATATAGTAGTTCAAATTCTGTAATACAGATGGATTGAAAGCACCATTTTCCTTTGGTTACCACAGAAGGGTCTTTCATTCAAAAATCTGTCTAGTTCTGTGAAATAATGCACAGAAGTTACTTATAAAGTCATATGAGGCACCAATTTCACATTATATTTATTGCACCAAGGTAAAACTGAGCACAGACCAGTGGAAATTCCTGATTAAAAAACAAATCTACCTGTGTAAAAGCAGGTAACAATGAATCCAGCATCATCAACAGCACAAATATGTCCTACACCTTCCTGCCAAGGACTCCTCAAGGCCTGTGTGCAGACTCTGCCAGGTGCAAAGGTTTTGTACATCTAAGTCCAGTGCAAACTGCTATTCTACGCAACACTAACCACTATCTCTTCCTGAAATACACCAAGCCCAGTCAACTCCTAACCACCTGCTGTACAGCCTCCCTTCAGTGCCCCAAGACACTCAGAATCCAGGCACTATACACAGAGAACACCAAGGAGCCACACTGAAGACTGAGGTACTCTTAGAAAGCCAGGAGTCCAGGTGACAATCACCTTCCCCGTAGCCACTCAATACTTTCCACAAAGGTGAGGCACAGATGGTGGCTGCAGGTATGGCTCCAGCATGCTTCAGGGCCTGGGCCTGGTCTCCAGCACCTCGACAGCACTCAGGGGACCCCACACAGCATGGAGCAGGGCAACATGGAAGCAGGCTCCAATTCTCTACAAGTCTGAGAACTCCCCACATTTCCAGGGTCCTCGCACCCCCACGGCATGCAGCTGATTGGAATACCCCATTTATTTATACATCTCCTCCTGTTTGACACCCCCACCTAAGGATAACCTGCAGGAGGGCCGCAGCCCTATCTGCTTCATTCACTCCAGCATCTCCAGCTCTAAAACAGAGCCTGATACCTAGAAAGTGCTCAACACTAACGTGTTACATGAAGACTGAGATTAAATGCCAAAGTTTCATACCACTACTTCAAAATCCAGAATCACTTCTTGGGTGTGTGTTCTTCCAAAAACTCTTCAGAAGAATATTTACAGGTTAAGCATAAATCTTGGGTAAGACAACCCCAGGCAATGGAAGTCAGCATCCTACAAAAAGGAACCCAAGAAAGTATCAAAAGCTTGACTGTTAGCAAAGCTAACTTCAAAAATCAAAGATGGAATGGAAGGCTTTGCTGAAGTAGGGAAGTGTAACCACAGACTTTCTTCACAGAGACCTAGGGCCCATTCATGCAACATGTCTTGCCAACAAGCACTGCGCCAAGTGCTAAGAAATGGCAAATGAAAAAGACCCAAGGGCATAAAGGGTGCGCCAGGGAAGAGGCAACAGTACTAAGGCCCTGTGGCTAAGCTCATGTTGGCTCAAAGCAGGGAAGGGACAACCATGCAGGGAGGTGGGAATACAAGGCCACACATCTAGGTCAGTTATTATCATGTGGGTTAGATGTGCTTAAGAGTAAGAACCCCTATGGTCAGGGCCTCGGGACCTGTCTGAGAGACGCATCCAGCTGGCTGGGGCTTCTCTGAGCCAAACCCAGAGCCACATCAAATGGGAACAAATCAATGCCAGAGATCAGATCAGGAATTTAAGCCAAATGAATCATTACCTTGGGGACAAGAAGGAGAGACAGAGAAAAATGAGCAGGAGGGAGAAGCCAGAGAAAAGAAGGGCAGAGAGGCAGTAGGCAGGTGAGCTCACCTAGCTTCAGGTGGCAAGGGAGGACTGGAGAGGGCACATGTCCAGGTGGTTCCTGGGTTCTTAGTATCTGGCAGGGAAGCCAGCATGGTGCCCTACTATCACTGCAAAACTCAAAGAAGCACATCAGATTAACCACAGGGAAACAAGTGGCTGATACCTAGCCGCACTAAGAGTCATTTCCTTTTTTTTTTTTTTTTTTTTCTTCACTGCTGGGGATTGAACCCAGAGCCTTCACAGAGCTGCATTCCCAGCCCTTTTTGTACTGAATTGTGAGACAAGGTCTCACTAACACTCTGAGATAACCAGGCTGGGCTCAAACTTATCGTCCTCCTGCCTCTACCTCCTGGAGTGGCAATACTAAGGGCAATGCCTGGGTTCATTCTCATTTTTGTTGTTGTTGTTGTTCTTATTGTTGTTTGTTGTGAGATGTGGTCTTGCTGTGTGGTACAGACCAGTGTAGAATGCACTATGTAGCCCAGGCTGGCCTGGAACTCACCACAATCCTCCTATCTCAGCCTCCTTGAGTACTGAGACTATATGTATGCACCATCATGACAGGCTCATTCCCAATTTTTAAAAATATTTATTTATTTATGTATTTGGTACAGAGTCTTGCTATGCAGTTCAGACTCATAGTGATCTTCCTGTCTCAGCCTCCCCAGGCTCTGGGATTACAGCGTGTACCACCACACCTGATTTTGGGGCTGGCACAGTGTACCCAGGGTTCCAGGGCCAGTATGGCATATAATACTGGGGACAGAACTCAGATCCTTGCACTTGCCAGGCAGGCACTTACACCACTGAACTATCTCCTCAGACCCACATTCCCAATTTTTTAAAGAAATGTTCAATTATTCATTTTCTTTCACCACCAAAAGCCAGTAAACAGTTTTATTATTTTCCCATTATACCTAAATATATACCTAAATTATATACATAATATATACCTAAAAACAATGTTCTCTGTATCAGATCAAAACCACCCTTTCCCACGCCTTTGTCCACTAACCCTGTCAGTGACAATTATTTCCCTACATCTACTTGAAAAGCGGCAATAAAAGCTGAGGGAAAAAACCTTTGGAGCATACTGAGGGTCTATGTGCAGGAGTTACAGGACCACAGATAAGCTAGTAAAGCACTCTCGTACTCAATTTCACCTGGAAAATGGAGCTGTCAATGGTTCCTCCCTCACAGAGCTGTTGGGATGATAAAATGAACATATGCAAAGTATACAACATGTAAATGTTATTTTCTGAAATTACTCAGCAAAGGCTATCTCACCAGGTAGGAACAACAGCCTCATCTATGAAGGTATAAAATTCAATGACTCAGAAATTCATGCACTTGGGGGCCCAGGAGATGGCTCAGTAGAATAAGCACTTCCCTGGCAAATGCAAGGGCCGGTTTAATCCCCAGTTTCAGGGAAAAAAGGAAGAAAGAAAGAAAAAAAAAAAAAAAAAAAGAAAGAAAAAGAAATTCATGCACTTCATGAGACTAACTTGTATTAAACTGCATTTAACCCCAACACAGCCCTAAACACTATCAACAAACATACCTAGGAAGCCAATGGGATTATCAATTCATCTCTTTTTACATATAAATCCATTCAATAGCAGTTCCGCTGATTTTTAGTTAGAAAGCTCCTAACACACACACACACACACACACACACACACAACCTGTTTCAGCATTCCTCAGGAAGCCCTCAGGAGATGAGAAAGTTTTCCTGGCACTTGTGCTCATGACACAGTGCTGTCATGAGGAGGATCTTGAGTTCAGCTCCCTCTACCCTGGAAGCATTGGTCTCCTGGCACCCTATCCCTCCATCCTGCCCCGCCACCCTGCCCTGGAGTTAAGAGCCATCCCAGCCCTGAACACCACAGACAAAGAGGGTGTTCCTTACTATCTTAACCAAATTCCTTGGTGATCAAAATCACAGGTCGGTGACAGGAAAAGGGATCAGTGAAGAATTAAAGGCAGACGTCACAACTTACCAAAACAGTCATTTAGAAATCCTTAGTAAGAAAAAGGAAAATTATAGTGTAATAAACCAGCCAGACACAAGGCAGAAAGTGTTGTCAAGAATGAAAATCATGGGGCTGGCGAGATGGCTCAGTGGTCTAAAAGCACCTACTTGAAGCAGGCTTGGCAGAGCACAGGGACCACGGTTCGATCCTCCAGCACCACATGCCAGCCAGCCCTGCCCCCTGGTGGGCTGAGCTGGCCACACACACACACACACACACACACTAAATAAATAAATAAATAAATGTTTAAAAAAAAAGAATGAAAATCATTAGCAGCGTATCATTACTTAAGAGGGCAGCAGGACTTTGATACTGTGTTCAAACAACTGCCTAGGCTCTGTCCTTCTTGCAATGGTTTGTAAGAGTGCTATGTATTATTCCTTCCTCTGACCTCACCTCTGAATGATGACCACCCACACTGACTCAGGGCTGAGCTAACAGGCTTTGACTAAAACAGGGCACAGTGGTGGGCTGGGACAGTCTTACAGCTGCTGGCCCAAAATGAGGAGCAGACCTGGACCCCACCTAGGAGTCCAGAGCCAGCCCAGGCACCTGCAGTCAGAAGCAGGGCAGCCCCAGGCCAGGAGGGAAGCAGGTCCTTGCTGCCAGAGCTCCAACAAGCTGCTTCAAACTGGGATGGTTTGATGTGGTGCTAAAGAAAACACTCTGCCTCAAACAGCTTCAGCAGCCTGGAAGGCTACAAGCCTAGGAAGAGATATCTGGAGTATGACACACCATCACCTCCATTAAAGAAAGAAAAGCAGGAAAACAACCCAAATAAAGAGGCTTCCCACTGATAAGAACTTCCTGTCCACAGTGACCTCTGCCAGCCAAAGAACAAGGGACTCCAGCTGACACCACCAGGCTGTGTTAGTGGACAAGTGCTAACCCACTGGATAAATCCCAGAACTTATCCAGGAGGGAAGGCCAAACTACACAATGCAGCCCCACCAGACTCAGTAGGTCACCATTTACTCACAAGACAGGAAATGTCCGGGGGATGTCTGTGCTTCAACAGCTAATCAACACTTTTATCAGCACTACTATTGTCAAAGGAAAGTACCTCCCTTTGAGGTACATCCCTCTATCTATCTATCCCTCTATCTTCTAAAATGTGTCCTCTATACAAACACAAAACCTCTGTGTTGATGGAAAGCCTTACTCACAAGGCAGAAAGCCTGCTAGATGGAAGGCAGGCTAGCCTGCAGGGACTGAAGTGAGGGCTGGTCAAGGACTGAGGTGGTCAGTGCCAAGGGAAAGTCCTTCAGGCCCTTGAGCTGAGCACTCTCACTCCCCACATCTGTATCAGCTGGTAGGTCAGGAACCCTTGCCTGGCCCTACATGCCTAGTCTCAGGCATTCCTCTTGCTTCTGTGCCTCAGTTTCCCCCACTATACTATGAACAAAGATTGTGGGTTTTCACATACCCAAGGCATTAGCATTGAATAAATTCAATAATCAGCAGAATGTAGATATGTAAAGGACTATTATTCTTTCCTATAAATGAAAAGAAAGAATTCCTAAAGGTCATAGAAAACAGTAAGTTTTGTTTCTGTTTTTCTTTTTGGAGGCAAAAATTCTTACAATAATGGGCAAAAGAGTCCTCCAAATCAAGAGGCCAGGACTACTATTTGACCTACAAGACAAATTAGTAACTAGTAATGATGATCCACTCTATACCTGCTAGTCCCTAATAGGAATCTTTCCAAAACAATAGCACCAAAGCTCATCCCTTTAACAATCATGGGCATCTTAAATTATGTAATATTTATAGACCATATATATATATATATTTTTTTTTAATTGTACCAGGAATCAAACACAAGACCTTGTGCTTGCCAGGAAGGTGCTGTGCTGCTGAGCTATCTCCCAGGCCCTCAACCATGTATTATATAACTCTATGTTGCATTAGAAAGCATCTAAAATCAGAAACGTCCTACTCAGTAGTTAAACTTATAAACTTGTCAATAGATACTTTTTAAAAGAATTTGTTATTGTTATCTTTTACATTTTACTGTCATGGTCTACAAAACAGCAATAAATTACCATTATATTTATTTACATACAGTATGTATTTTTATGCCTAGTACAAATCTAAGATTTAGATCAAATTCAATGGTTAGGTTCAATGTTGATCTTATAGAAAACTTGATTTGGTTCTCATTCAATTTGGTTTGTGATCCAAATCATAGAAAGAATTAAATTCATGACCTGAAATACATATGTGATGTTTGAAGGCCCACAGTTCTCTCTGTCTCTCAACTAAAATGAGCAAAACTAGTTGGGATCCCAAAGAGACACAGATTACTATGATTACAAGAAATTCCAAGAAGAAAAAGCGGCATAAATCACAGTATTGGGCAGCTCACCCTCCTGCAGACTCATCCTCTAGCTCAGGCCAGAGGTTCTCAAATGTGACCTCCAGTTTCTGGCCTAAATGCCAATAGCAAATTTCTTTTTAAGCTTCATGGCCTTAAAGTCGGATTTCAAAGCAATTCTCTAAATTAATCTATGTTTTCAATCTGCATCCATTTTGGGGCATTAATGTCACTGGACATATTTGACATGGAATCAAGTCATCCTGAAGTTAAAATACTCAAGAGCATTTCAGCCTCTCCCTGGGCCCACCCACCCCTCCCCACGGGACTGAGGAGAGGTCCTCCAGGAAGATATTCTTTCCCTCTTGCTTGCCTGACTACCATGAACTGCCTAAGAGACCACTCAGCAAGGAGATTGTAATTAGAAGTGTCACAGACCACTCTTGGGGAACATCAGGGCATATGTCTCACTAAGCATGCACTCAGGTTTCTGTCTGTCTCCTAGGAAACCCAGCCTTCCACCTGACCCTCTCCTCTGCCTAACTATATCACCCCAGCTTTCTAACCCAGTCTTTCCATCCACCATATTCAATAAAGTTCACAAATCTCTTCACCTCTGTTACATGTCTTACTGTCCCCCTCCTTTGGTTCTGCCTGAAACCTGGAGGTCCCTAGAACACTTCTCTTACAGTCATTCAGGGAGGGCTCTGTCCTCTGCGTACATACACCTCTCACCTGGCTTAGATGAGGTATGTGGCCTCTCTACTCCACACTGAAAAATTCCAGACTATCCTGGGCCTTTGTCTCTGACACAGAAATATTCTTTTGGTGTTCACAGCTGGTCCACACCAACCCAAGCGGCATAGTGTCCTGCAACACTCGCCAGAGAGTCCCAGGCCTGCTCACTTGTTCTCTCCACCACTAATGCTGTCTTCATTCATGATGATTTCAACATTTACATGGGTAACGCCCAACTTCCTCATCTCTAATGAGGCTGTCTGGCACCCTACCTCTGCCACCTACGTTCACAGCCAGTCCTGGACCCATCATTACTTACAATCTCCACAACGCCAAAGTCTCAGCTGCAAATGATTCACACTCATCTTTCCTGCCCACTCCTTCTAACCCTAATCCCAGCAACTCTCCAACTCTACCAGTTCCTCAAATCCAAAGACTCCAGCATCTAACTAGGATGTTTCTCAACTGCATACCTCCTTTCTTCCCTACTTAGTTTCTATTGCTCATCTGTATAATTATCCCTTCACTGTCCTCCAACCCTCCTACCTTTTCCTGCCTCCATATCCATTCTCAATAGTAGCCCAGTCTCAGCCAAGCACAGTAACACATGCCCCCCAGCACTGAAGGAAGCAGAGACAGGAGGATCACAAGTTCAAGTACTGGATGGGCAATTCAGTGAGACCATCTCAAAATAAAAAATTAAAAAGCCTAAGGTTTCATCTCAGGGATAGATAGCCCTTGGGTGAATCCCCAGGACTGTAAAAAAGAAAAAAGCGCAGTCACAGTCTAAACCCCGACTCAACTGAAAGTATTCACCTGAGGCTAGGTCATGTGCTACATGCAAGAGTTTTTAAATTTTGCATTAAATATTTAATGCATGGGAAACAATACCCTGAGTACAGATGTGACTTATGATATGTGAAACTCCAGGTTTCACATATGAAACCTGATATTTGAATACTTAAATTCACCCTCTAGCAAAAGCATGCTGTCCAAGCAGCCTTCTGCTGCATGACCAGTTTCTGTCCTGTCTAAGGCCAACAGCTCACATGTGTGTGCCCAGTCACCCAAGCACTACTGGCCCAGCCCATCAGCAGGAGGGCCAGACAGTGCACTGGGGCTTAAACACATAGCCCTATTTACAGAAAACAAAGCAAACTTATCTCTTAGCTTCACCCATAGCTTTGTTTTTTACATATATGCAACCATTTAAATTTTTAAATATTCCTCCCTAAAATACAGATTTTAAAATGTATTATAATCGACAACTCATTTCCATAGGAATTCTCCACAGCATTTCAACCTCAAAATCAAGAGCAACCTGGAGCTGACACTGCAGGTCCCTTCCCCTGCTCCCCCCCACCCCACACCTCGCCCGCCCCCAGTACTGACCCTCCCTCTTGTTCACAGAGCCCCTGTCAGGGAGAAGCATCCTCCAGACCAACCCCTCTAGTGGGCCTAGGGGACTAGAGTGATGCTGCTGAGTCCCTAGCAGTGGTGACACAGCCAGTGCTGTGACCAGCATGGCACCAGCCTGTGCCAGTCTAAGCAGGAGGAAGGCTGCTGCAGATATCCAGGGAAAGACTCCTGCCTCTCAAGGGGACACAAAAAGCATCCCATTTGTCTTGCCTCTGGATAGAATTCTATCTTGGGGGCCATGGGCACTGTGTCACCCTCAGGGCAAATATGCCACACTAGAGAGGTAGAAAAGAGCTAACAGTCAATATTGTTGACAATAAATATGCTAACTCTGGGCCTGCCTACTTTGGGCCTTCTTTTTATAGGAGAAAAAAATCTTTATTGTTTGTCTATGTTTTAGTTTTCTGTTATCAACAACCGAAAGCCTCCTTTCAGATAGGCAACCAAAATAAAATTTGACACCAGGAATAAACAAATAATAGTGCCAAATGAATAGGGCACAGGAGTTATAGTCACCCACTTCATTTCCTAAGGTAAACTGTTTTTATTTCTTTGGGTCTGTAAGGTAAATCAGACTAGGAAGTAAAATTCTTAGAAATCAAAAAGATGATAACATTTTGTTGCCCAGGACTGACAGTCTGAGTGTAAAACTATGTCTGTATAAAGATATACTTCAGATGCCTACTCTATTTCATTTTAAACCTTTTGACACATATTTCTCAAATACGTATTAAAAACATCATTTATCAGCTATCAGTATAATAAAACACACCATATACCCTACCAAAATGTTTAAATCAAATGTATTTATATATCTTTTAATATACTCATTCTTCAAGTTCCATTTCTAAGTCAATGCACCCAGGCTTTTCCTTTCCTTGATCTGAATGGGTAGGAGCCTGTATTACATCTGAACCACTCACTAGGGAAAACATCAGAGAAAGAAATAAAATGGCCGAAGCTGGATCTAAATGGATGCCTCGACCTTCCATTCTCGACTAAGTAGCACTGCTGAAGAGGACAGAGCTGGCTATCAAATAATGTATCAAGTAATTAATATTGATAATAACAGCTTACAAAACAGCTTTGCATACAGTGATTTAATGAACCCTCAGCAACTGTAGGAGGTGGGTGGGGTCCTAACCGCCAGGAAAAAGAAGACAACGATGGAATGACCTTCCTCCTGCACAGGTGAGAAGGGTGGCTTTTCTGTGAAATTAGCTCCACAAAGACTGAAATGTCTTCCCCCAAGGGGCTGTCTCTGTCCCCGGAAAATCACCATGCTGTCCCCTGTGCTGTTGGTAGCCTCAAACACAGCCACCTCTGCTGTACCCCTTACACAAGAAACTAGAGGGTCTTGAATCAGTTGCAGGGAGCTAGGCCACATACACAATCTGCTGACATACCTGAGGGACTAAAACTCACGACCTGAAGACAGCTTGCTATGACAGTCCAGGGGAACATGATGCAGCCACTTAAGGGCTATGTAAGTCTTTCCTTACTCACAAAAAATGTTCTTAGCTAGTTTAATCGAAACTAGAGTGTCAGACTATGTATAATGCCTATTCATATAAAACCCTGTGTGCACGCGCGTGCGTGCACGTGTGTGTGTGTGTGTGTATGGGAGTGTATGTATGTGTGAGAGAGAAAAAACACATGTAAGCAAGAACAAGCACAGATAGTCTGTTCATCAGAATGTTAATAATGGTTATCAGGGACAGCAAAATCTGAAGAGTTTTTTTTTATACTTTAGGGTTGTTGCATATTCATATTCAAATTGTTATCAGTATGTAGAATTTTAAAACCAGAAAAAAAAACAAAGCTATGCTTTTGAGAGGAAAAAAAGTTTCCATAGTATTTTAGAAAAAGAGTTTTCCTGTCCAGAATAAATACCATAAAGAATAAAATGACAACTCAGCAGTTATGATGCCAGATCATACTTTCCCCTCAAACTTCCCTTACTTCAGTTTAGAAGAAAACTCAAGACCCAAGTAAAACAGAAAAACAATAGCTCTATCAGTTCTAAAATGCTTTAATATAAAATAATTTAAATTTCTTCTGGCCAGCATCTGTAAACTATACTTCTATAGTGGCACATGGTAATGGATGATCTACTTATCTACAGATTCACTGTCTTTAGGAAAATCTCTATGTTGGTATTGTTCACCGAAAACCACACAAATAGAACAGAACTGGCAGGAAGAAACTGTCTCTGTCTAGCCATTCAAGAGCGTGCACTGAGTAGGGAAAAGCAAATGTGTGACATTCTTGAATGTAAAAGGTGATGAAATTTCTAACCATAGGAAACTTCATCTACAAGCCATGGAGGCCACAGTCCACATGAGTCAACCTCTCTCTCTCTCTCTCTCTCTCTCTCTCTCTCTCTCTCTCTGCTTAAACCTGGCACTAGCAAACAACAGAACGGAGTAATAGCATTCTGTATTTTTTATTAATTTTTAAATTTTATTAGTATGTGATAGCAGCACATGCATTGTAGGAAGTTGACACATGTACGTAACACATCTTAATCCTTTTTACTTCCCGTTCCTCTCTCCCTTCTACCTCCATCTCTTGATTTCCTTCCCACTTGCAAAATATCTATCTCTTTGTTTCCTATTATCTTTTATTCTGCTCTTTAAATTATTTATACTTTGAGTTTCTTATATAAGAGAACCCATTTGAGTCATCTGTAGGAAAATGGATGCACCTAGAGACCATAATGGTAAGTGAAATAAATACGACACATGAGCTTTAACAGCACACTTTAAAAGCAGTCAAAAGATGCTCCACACTCAGAAATTATTTATTTGGAAGAATATCATAAGCCTTCCCCCATAGCTAACCATCTAATGCCTAATGCTGGTTCTGAATCACCACAGCTGCCTACCTAACCAAGGCTTGGTTAGTAACATTGGTTCATGAAATCTCTTTTCAATTAATACTGAGCCGAAGATCAAGATCCTCCAGGTCTTTTCATTAAGAAACACACAAAATGCAGCAAAGTAGAATTCTAATCTAGATGGGGGCCTACAACAGAGCCAATAGGCAGCACTTGCTGCCTTTTGCAGTCATTCATATAAATTGTCATTGTACTTAGCCATCCACATGTCCTGTATTCACTCTATGTCAGTCACTGGCAGATTTCCAGTTTTTATAAAAATGAGGGATAATTTCTAACGTGTCTGTCCTAAGCTACTGTAGTACCAGGTAACAGCAAGCCAATCCCACACTGTTGGTCACACGCTCACTGCTCTATGAGGGGACCGGCTCACGGCCCCACACTCCAGCAGCAGTGTCAGAGGCTACTGATAGGGATGAGCTTGAGTGGTGCTTGGCCAAACACTCCAGATATTCTCTCATGGAAACAAAAGGAGAGAGGCATTATTGTAAAATTTTAAATTTACAGAGACCAAGGGTAAAGCACACTGGGTCTTTTTACTGCTCCTACCCCTGGCCATGGTTTACTAACACCTCTGGTTTCCATCTCTACCCACAGATATGGTCCTTTCTTACATCTACTCTCCACTGGAACCCAAGGGGTTCATCTGATAATCAAGGCACACATGCAAAGCAGAAGGTTAAAGAGCTCTTTCAGACGATCCCTTACTCTTAAATCATGGTCCTAAATCAATAATGATAAAAACAATCTTTGGGGCACAAGAGTTCTCAGAAATTTCCTAAAATATACACATGGGTAGCCAACTACTTACATCCAGCTATTCTGAAGTTGTGTTTCTGTTTGTTTTTAATCATTACCTATTTCAGACTTAGATCATAAATTCTCACTGCATGCATTATCTGGCACATAGTTGGTGTTGGATATATAACTGTCAAACAAGGAAATTCTACAGCCAGCTGCCTTGGGTTCACATCCTGACTCTGTCACTAAGTATGTCACCTTGCACCAGGTTCTTGTCCTCTCTTGATCTTATCTGTGAAATGGGGATAATGCCACATCCATCTCATTTGAGATCATTAATCAAGTCAATATATGTGAAAATATTTGTAGCAATGCTTAGAACAGAGGTACTGCTGAGTATATGCTAAGTGGTATTATTCCAAATAAGGAAGCACAATACCAAGAAGACTCAGGAAGCTGTCTGTTTGCTCTATAGGTGTCATCTGGTGAGGCAAGGCAACAGAATAAAGACTGCAGGTCATTTTATAAATGTCAAAAGCAAGGTATAGAGTAATGTTGGAATTGGAAAGAAAGCTAAGGACAAGACGACAAAGAAAGCTGACACAGAAGCTGTAATGTGCTTGTACTGTGTCCTGGGAGAATCTGAGATGGCAGGATGGATCATGCCTTCCAGGAAAGGAGAGGTACCTTGGTTTGGGTTCTTTAAGAAGCTGGGAGAAGGTAGGGGAGACTTTGGGCTATAGTGTAGGAGGGGAAGGAAGTGAAGGATTGAGCAGGAAGCCTCGAGTTCAACGCAGTTCTGAGATGGTCCTGGCCAGGCCAATTCAGAGCCTTCAAGCCAAGTGGCCCTTCCCAGGTGATGTCAAGAATGAAGGCTGGGCACCAGAAGATGAAACGTTAAAAGACTTTTTTCCATTTGGAGACAGTGGCTTCTCCAGACTTCTTAAGCCGAGGGCATTAGCAGCTCACATTCCCTCCCACCCAGAGAAATGCACAGAACACGCAGGTGCCTCACCAGGAGGCAGAGCTCAGCTTCTTTTCTAGTGGGAAGGGAGGAGTGGTCTGAGACACAAAAGGACGAAACCAGTGTGTACACATCCACTGACTCACTGTAGTCCCTCCCATACTGTTCCCTGCTACCAAAGACCCTGATACACTTACATATGGGGAGATTGTGATTAGAGGTAAACATGTCCCTCCATCCCCTCGAAGCTCGTTTTAAATAATTCCTTCATACCAAATAAATAAATAAATAAATAAAATAAAGTGGCCCTCTGGAGATATCATCATCTCAAAAACAAGCAGCATTAATATTGTTCCTGTGCTCAATAACAGGCTTGGAAGCACCCATGAGGGGCTCAGACTTGGCTAGAGATGTGTAGGGGCAGGCTGTCAGGGCATTGCACTCCACACAGAGGGAGCTGAAGCAGCACACACTCATGGCTCTTCACTGAGGCAAAAGCAACATCAACGGTGCTCTGTGTACACTGGGAAGCAGGAATGAGTGCTGCTTAGGCAAGCACAGGGAACAAGGTTCGGTCCCCAGCACCACATGTTGCACTGGCCCTGCTCCCAGGCATGCTGAGCCAGCCCTGCCCCCAGACGTACTTAGCTGGCCACTCATGCCTGTAATCCCAGAGCTGGGGAGTCTGAAAACAAGAGGATCACTGCGAGTCCGAGCTGCATAGTGAGACCCTATAGACCCTGTACTAAAATACATTTTTAAAAAACCCTATAAGGTAAATCCTTTATAAGATACAATTTTTATAAATTCCTCCTCTAACTTCAAATTCTCTAGGTTTTGCCATAAAACATTTTGGATCCCTTTACCTTAAAAAGGGATTTGAACTGACAGATCCTAGAGGTGTAACTAGGTAAAATACATAAATAAATAATTTGCACTGCAAAGTAGCTACAATTCAAGCCCAGATATTAAATTTCTTTTATGATTTACATAAACTGATTGCTTCCAATGGTGCTCTAAGAACATGAGAAGACATTCTGCTCAATGTAAATTCCCCAGGAATAAAGCTGTCACCCTGTGGAGTTTTGCTTCATGTGGGATTAAGTTACGTGATGGGCCCAGTGGAGAAGGTAAAAATGACACCAAGGCACTAGTGTCATGCCAGCAAGCAGAAACTGGGGGCACAGTGACACCATCACACACCAATGGCAGGCGGGTGTGAGCAGAAGGACAGGTGGTCCCATAGAACCTCCTGCTTCCAGCTAACCACATCTACAAGATCACACTCAAAACACTGCTTCCTCTCCATCAAGGGGGTACCCTCCATCAAGAGGGCTCCAGACAGGCCAACTCCTACCCAACCAAGGCCACGAGCAAACTGGCTCCACAGCTGACTCTGCTGCTGCCCTCCAGGGAGGGCAGAACCCCAGAGTGGGCGCTGCCTGTGCCCCACAGTTCTGTCACACCTTCCTCCTTCCTCCATGTGGCCTCAGAGAAAGAGATGTCCCCTTATCACTCTGGACCCTACCCCAGATCACACCTCTCTGCACTATCTCCCTCTCAAATGCTTCTTCACAATTTTGCTTTTTATTAACTCCTCCCACTATATGCAAATGAAGTTATGTTCTTTAGTTCTCATCTCTCCCTAGCATGTTCACTGGTGCTCTTTGGCTGCAGAACCCAGTACCGCCACTCTACCGCAAGAGCAGAATGCACTTCAAACCCGAGGTCACACAGAGCCCATGAGCTCCCTCACTCTGGATCTCTCTCCTACTCTTCCCTCCAAGTGTGGGGCTCATGTGAGGCAGGTGCTCTCCATACAGAAGAAAGATGATCACCAGGCTACATCCTCAGAGCTTACAGTGCCACAGAATGGTGGCACCCTCTCTCTCGGCAGCTCAGCACGGTTCAGACCTCAGGACAGAGTGGCACTCCCTGGCCTTTCCCCAAGGATGTGGCTCCTCCTCCACCTAAACCTCCAGGAATCAGACATCCTACCTACACACAGGATAAAAGCTGCTGCGTGCTTAACTCCAGAGTGCCTCAGAGCTACCTTAGCTGAGCTCCTCTCTCTGTGGTGCCCTCACTCCCAAAGCCTTCAGCTGGCAAAGCCCTTTACCCCTTATTCAACGGACAAGTTCATGGACAGCCCAGACTGCCCTTTGCAGGGAACATGTCCATCTTCAGGTGGCCTTGCAGCTGCTCCTCCGCCTCTCAAGGAACCCATTCCACCCTGCAGCTAAACACCTTAAAGGTAAATTTCACTGTTTACACATCTGCATCTCCTTTCAAATTCCAAGTCTAGGACTTGTGCCTTATTAACCTCTGAATGCACAACGCGCGCGCACACACACACACACACACACACACGTGCACGTGCACACACACGCGCTCACACACACACACACACACTCGAGAATAAAAATTGCTTGCAATCTGAATTTTTTAAAATTCCCAGGGTGAGATGGTTTACTGCATTTATGTATTAATTATTCTTAACTTTAATTTTATTCTCCCTTTAAGAATAATGTTGGGGCCAGGGAGATGGCTCAGTGAATTAAGCACTTCCCTCGCAACCTTAAGGACCTGAGTTCAATCCCCCATTCCACCAAAAAAAAAAGAATAATGTTAAAGTTTAAATGGAATCAACTCCTACTTTGAAAGTCATTTTTTTTTCTCAAAAAACAATTCTATACAGTCTTATCTATCACTAGAGACCAAAGATACTATAAACACCTAGTTAATATATTTAAGCCTGTCTATAAATAAAGCCCTTAGAAGCAAAATAAAAACACAAATTATAAAACTTATCATCAAAACATTCTGGACCTATCAATTATCTCCTTTCTCAGAATAAAAGGTGGAAGTCCTTTTCAGTTATCGCAAACAAAACATCTGAACTCAGACATTGCCCTTACCCTTAACTTTCTAAAAAGTCTAGACAACCTCAAGTCCACAGGACCTAGGCATTTGTAGTAATGTGTCCAACGTTTGCCTTACAGTCCAGACGCTATGAATATAAATAGTTGTAACTGATGAAAACTTAGCCTTATGACAAAACCCACTTTGCTTCAGAATTAACAAGGGAGACCATACTAGTACCATCCTAGAACTGCATAAAGAAACCGGAAGTTACGCCTCTCCTCACTGGGTTCTGGCTGTAGAACATCCTGCAGCCTTAACATCCATACAATATCTTGCACCTGTTAGATCTGCCATGGGCCAGGTGAGAGTCTTTAACCTGTTGCCATGCTCAAAACGATTTTCCCTGTCTTCCCAGAAGAATACAGAGGAACCAGGAAGTGAGCTACAAAGGTCACAACATTTACAGATATGCAAAAACTGTCAGGGCGTTGTTTATCTGTTAACATTCATTCTGATGGGTAAATACTCTTTTCTGATGTGTAAACATCCTTTTAAATCAGACAACTGGCAGAAGCAAAACAATGGCTTTACAAACATGAATTCCAGCTCTGCCACTTCAAGGCAGGCAGATTATAGACAAGTAGCTAACCACTGTGCCTCAGTTTCCACTTCAGTAGGTTGAGGCAAGAGCACTACCTTCATCATAGTTGTGGGAAGAGGCAGTGAGATCATAGTGATAATAAACAGCCATACCACTGCTCTCTATATTCTCATTAAGCTCCAAACCCGATCCCACAAGCTCCCTCCCAGACATGCCCCTTGCATCTCGCCATTTCTCACACTCCACATGTAGACACCAAAGTCACCTTCTGCACCATTAGCTCAGTCCCCTCCCAAATGTCTGGCCTAGTCTGAGACACCCATCATACCAAGCACTCACCACCAACCATCAAGTGATAAAAGAGTACTGCTAAGGCAGCACTTGGGAATGTTCTAGAAATCACATCATAACCATTTTGACTTCAGTAAAACCACCTCTATGAAAACAACAAAAAATACAGAAGCTACTGTTTCTCAAGATGAGTATAAAGGTGCAGAGAAAGAACAAAAACAAGAAAGATAAGGAGAAGCAATGTAACCTTCCTTGTAGGAAATGGTAAGCTGAATTATGGTACATTTACAATACAAATGTGACAGGTGAGAGGAACAAAACACAAAAGAATGTTAATAGTAAGATAAAGGTAAAGAGGAACATTTCAAACTGTGAGTGAACTTGTTCCTATCTAAAGCAGCCGGTGCACAAGAAAGACTAGACAGGTATGTGCAGCTCTGCCAACACATACAGCATCAGACAGAGCATCGCTTCTGTCTGGTTCCAAATCAGTGGTCTGACCTGGTCCCTTGATTTGACTTGACTGTGATAGCATCTGATCCCAAATCTCTTCTCCATGACTGGTGCTCGCTGGCCAGCTCCAAAACCCTAAATTTCATGGTTACGCATAGAGAATTATCCACCAGGCCCCAATGCTGTCCCCCGCTCAAGATTCCAGGAAAGGAGCCAAACAGAGCCCTCTGGGATCTGGCTCCACTCTATGTGTTAGGCTGCTGCCCCTCTGCTCCTCCCCCTGCCCTGGACTAAGCAGGGCACACTCAGTGCCCAACACTATCTCTTGTCACTCCCATGGCAAGTGAGAGCCATAGCCAGTCTCCTGTCTTCCTTTGGCCTATCCCTTTACCTTCCCAAGTGCCCCATGTGTAGCCACCAGTCACATCTGGTTGCTGATTATTGGAAATGTGGCTAATGAGATGCACTATGCACGCT
Organism: Octodon degus; assembly: GCF_000260255.1. NCBI lineage: Eukaryota > Metazoa > Chordata > Mammalia > Rodentia > Octodontidae > Octodon > Octodon degus. The sequence continues at coordinate 5,650,583 of NW_004524649.1, read as the reverse complement.
CAATATACAATATACACTAGATTCCAAGGAATAAATAATGTAAAAGTGTCATTAATATTTTATATTGACTACTGATTGATATAAAACATAAGATACTGTACATGAAATGAAATCAAATACATTATTAAAACTAATTTCACCTTCTTCTTTTCACTTTTGAATGGTGGTAACTAGAAAATTTTAAGATAAAAATAGGGCTCACATGACATTTGTGCCGGACAGCGCTTGTCCAGCCTCTTCAGGGCTCAGCAAGAGCGAACTCTTTCAAGGTGCCCTGCTTTTACATCCTTGTAATGATCTCTTCTGCGTGGCAGCACATGCCTGGAATCCCAGCACTCAGAGGCTGAGGCAGGAGAATGACCTCTGTAACCTGAGCTACACAGCAAGACCCTATCTCAAAAAGTAAAAATTAAATAACCATCTCTTCTGCCCTCCAAAATTCTATCATGGAGTCTGCCATGCAGTCATCTGTCTAATTACATAACAGCCACCACTTATTTAGCATTATTTCCTACTGACTCTTCTTGCTATGTCACTGTCATTCTGATTTCTAACCTAACACACCAGGCACTGGTAACACACAGGATGCTTGGGCTGTCTTGGTTCTGTTTATCCATTTACATGTCCAGTGATAGTTTCCACAGTGTGAAGAGACCTGGAAGTTGGTCTTTGTTCCTCCTATAATTAGCACGTAAGCCACTGAGTGCAAGGTTTGGGCCCTTGTAAGGCCTACCTACCTCAGTTCCTCCTCTGTAAAATAAAGATAATCATATTTTCTGTTTTGTGACACAGGGTCTTGCTAGGTAGCCTAGGCTGGCCTCGAACTCATGGCCATCCTCCTGCCTCAGCCTCCCCAGTGCTGAGGCTATAGGCAAATAAAGTTAATATCAGGCTCATTCAGCACCTCATTCAGCCAGGCCATGGTACCTGCAAGTCTGAATTAGCACCACAATCATGACTCTAGGACTCTACTTTCCACAGCTAACTGTGTGTTTTCAACCAGTTGTCTTAAATACAGACTACTTTTTAAGAAGAGAATAAATTCATTAGAGTTATCAAAAATAAGGGCCAGGCAGATAGCTCAGCAGACTAAAGCACCTGCTTAGGCAGAGCTCACCGGCCAGGGTTCAATTCCTGGCATGGCAGGGCATGGTGAGACTGGGCGTGGTGGCACGTGCCTGTAATCCCAGCACTTGGGAGACTGAAAACAGGAGGATCACCATAAGTCTGATCTGTGTAGTGAGACCCAGTAGTCCCTGTAGACCCTGTACCAAATGCATTTAAAAAAAGTAAAGTTATCAAAAATAAGAAAGAGGGTTAGGGACATTAACTACCAAAATGCCTGTCCTATCTCAAAGCAGAGGGAGAAAAGCTGAAGCATGTCCTCTCACACTCAGGGCAACCCTTCCTTACACTGGGACCTTGCAACAGCCCAGTGAGAGTGTCAAATTGAGCCTCAGGGAGAGGCGAAGTAAGAGCCCAAGGCATGCTGCTGCAAGTGGCAGGGACAGGCTGAAAGCTCAGCCAGTGGGACCACATCTGTGTGTAAAACTAACATCTTTACTGTTGCTTGAACATGAAATATGGGGGGGGGAGAAAAACATATAAAAATCAGAAAAACACAATAGCAATTATTCATTTCCTTTGATTTCTTTGATCTGGGTTTAATTTCAGTCTTTCAGGTATCACTATGTAGAACAGGCTGGTCCTGAATTTGCAAAGATCTTCCTGCTTCAGCCTCCCAAATTCTGGGACTATAGTCCTGTGCTATCAAACCTGCCAAGACCTTTGTGTTCTAAGCAAAGTTTTTTTTTTTTTTGTACCAGGGATTGAACTCAGGACCTTGTGTTTGCCAGGCAGGTGCTTAGGGCTCTGAGGTATCTCCATGGCCCAAACTTTTTTTAAAAAAAGTAACAATCAAATAGGGCATGTGATGTAGCAGAAACAAGCACTTTAATGTTATTTATCTTTACTGCCTAATCTCAGCACTCAGGAGACTGAGGCAAGAGGATTACCACAGGTTCAAGGCCAGCCTGGGCAATACTGAATTAAAGGCCAGCCTGAAGGCAGGGTCTCTACATAATGAGACCCTGCCTCAAACAATCTTTAAATCATAGTTGTAAAGTGAATATTTACCTTAAACAGACTGATTAGAACACCTCAAATAAATTTGATGAAAATGTAATTTCTACAGGTAAAGCATCCAGTGATAATTTGTTTAAAAAAAAAAAAAAAAGACATTCCACAAATAGGTGGACAATAACAAAAAGCACACCTAAGAAAATATCAAAGAATTTCTTCATATTACAAAACAAAGGTCATAAGAGTTCAAGGAAATGATAAAAGAAACTTCCTTAAGGCACACATCTTAGACTAAAACCATAATTACAGACTTGAAAAGTATCTGCTTTCTCAGAATAATAACTATGAGCTGTGTAGCTCTAAAAAAAATCCAGTCTGATCTAGTTTTAATGGATTCTGCTTTTGAAAAATGTAGCCAACTTAATCTGGCAGATTTGGGCAGGACAAAAGTTTCGATCCATAGCATAGAAAAAGTCCCAAAGTATCAAATGCTTTAAAAGACTTCTCTATTGTCCCTTATCAAAAATGTTCCAGCAGTAGGTGTTAATCAGTCACTGCTAAGAATCCTGCACAAAGCCACCTGTGTGGACTCAGTGTTTTACTAGAGGAAGTAGAAAGTTTAGTTTACAAAGAACACCACTTTTCATTTTCAAGTCTTGAAAACTAATCCTTATAACAATAACTAATTTACATTGCATTCCAATCAGGTTGCACAAGTAGGCAGAAGAACCTCTAGGAATCTTAGATGGTCAAAAACTTCTCTCTTGGCCAAATCAGGTGTTGGGTTGGGGGTTTCCTATTTTACCCTCGAAGTAGCTCACAGAGTATAAATAGATATGTTTAGCAAATTTTAACCTCATGAGCGAGGTCTTTACTCACAATTCTCACATCTAAAATTAATTTTATGTCACATTTTCTCAAATGACACAAACATTAAAACTCCGTGATTTTGTCCTATTAACACTAAGTGACATCTAGAAGAAATTTATGTCTCTTCTTCTCAGCCCCCAAATACACAAGGACAAGTCTGTGGAGAGACAGACCAAAGTGTCTGCGTCCTAAACAAAAGTTAAAACTAAAATGATTGTGTGTGTGTGTGTGTGTGAGAGAGAGAGAGAGAGAGAGAGAGAGAGAGACAGAGAGAGACAGAGAGAGAGACAGAGAGAGCAAGCGAAACACAGTCAGCCACATACTGCAATCAGCAGGTGACAGAAAACCCTGAGGGAACTTCATAAATTAGGGGTGAGCTTTGCCAGGGTCAACCCGGCCAAGGCCACCCCAGATCCGCAGAACCCCCACCCCCAAAACGTGCTACAAAACGGTGGCCGCACAGGACCAAGGCAGTCACCCCGTCCTGGAGGAGAAGCAGCCGCCTGAACCGAGAGCCACCTCCGCCCTCGGGAAGGCAGAGGAGTCCGCTTCACCCCCAGACACAAAGAAAGCGAGCTGGCCAGACCCCTGAGAAGATGAGATGTTGGGCGGGGGCGACAGCTACATCTGTGCTGGGTCTCAGCAACCACTGTAGCTGCTGTCTCCGCCTCAGAAGTGATTTCAAAACGTGAGGGGAGGAGGTGAGGGATGACAGCTCCAGCAAGGGGCGCCGCGCCACTCAGGGAGCAGTCACGCGGGGTAGGGTGACAGCTCTCGCCGCCCGGAGCCCGGCCGGGCCCGCCCGTCGCGCTCACCCAGCAGCGCCCGCAGGTGTCGCAGCCGCGTCGCCGCGTCCTTCCTAGGGTCCAGCGCCTTCTGCGCCGACTTCCTCACGTCCCCGTGGCTCCTTCGAGAGAACATCCCGCCGCCGGGCGCTCCGGCCCCGCCGGCGGGGCTGCAGGCGCCTGCGCCGCGCGAATGGTCACCGCATCGGGTCGCGGCCGGCGCGTGTCGCCTGGGCCCCAGCCGCCCCCTCCGGCTGCGCCGCTGCTGCCTCTGCTGTAGCTCAGTGAAGTAGGCGCGCGCGGCGCGGGGCGGGGACAGGAAGGCGGTGAGGACACTGAACCGACCGCCCCGCCCCGCGGGAGGTCCGACCGGCCCCCCTGGGCGCAGCGCACCCGCGCGCGGCTGGGACCCGCCTCTCAGGGCACCTACCCACTAGTTCAGCCTCCCCGCGGGGACGCGCCCGGAGCCTGAATCGGCGCGGCGAATCACAAAGAAGCGCGCCTCACGCGACCTTGAACTACAAATTCCGGGATGCTCTGCGAGATCACCGTCCAATCAAACTGGGGAATTGCGGCACGATGAACGCCTAGGGCCGCAACGCCTCTTGGGAAATGTAGTCTTCTAGTAAGGGGGCGCTGCGACCTCCTGCCGTGCTGCCACCAGAGAGCCCGTCGCTGCAATAATTTCATTCTCCTACTTGTGCACCCACCCCATTTCCCTCAGGTGCGTCGGGTATCCCCAGAAAAACATTCAGGAAGAGTTCGTAGGCTTTTTAATTGCAAACTATTTTTAGGTCTAGATTCTAGATTCACACTAGGTGACAAGAAGAAGCCCTTGCTGAAATCGGAACTCCTGTGTGCCAACCTCGGCAAGAGCCCAGGCCATGCCCTGAGCCTTGGGACGCAGCCTGTCTTGGGAAAACGGAGGTCGCTCGCCCAAAGAACTTGTCTCTTGTTTTGTAGGGAATGCATGTGCCCTGTGTTATGCAAGGCTGCATAGCAATCCAGCAGCAGAACCAGAAACAGAACCTGAGGGACCTGACTCTCAGGCCCATATGTTTTTAAAGGCCAGGCACTGGTTCCCTGGAGCAAGACCTGGAGGTGGAAGATGGGCAGATTTCCTCCAGGATAACCGTAGGATTATTTACTGGCATCTGAATACTCCAAGCCTAGATATTTCAGCTTTTGCAAGAAATACATGTACTTAAGGTGGCTGTTGAGAATCACGTGGTTTCTATCCAAAATTGGGACAACTCAATTGTCCTTTTCTCCTCTAGCTGAACTGTACCTTAAGGAAAAAGCCGGAAATTTAGAACCTTGTACTCTCTTCAATGAACACATTATTTGGTCTCCACAGGCACTCAATGCATGTCATTAAATAAAATGGAATGAGAAACTAAAATAGTCCTACATATTTTAATTATTCATGCAGAAATCTTCATATTTGTTAGAGATTCTCTCTATTTTTAGAGTTGTCCAAGCAGCATTGATAGAATTGGAGCACATTCATATAAAGGCTATTACTCAGCGATAAAAAAAAAAAAGAACAGACCACAATAAACTCAACGTGGATGAAAACCACAGATCCAAAAATGAAATCCTTATGCTTAAGACAATGGCAGAGCTGTCCTTTTAGATATCAATAACCACACACTCATGGAAGAGAAATAATGTTCTCTCTTAAGTCAAGGCAAGAGTCTTTTAAAGTACCTTAGCCTATACTTAATTACAGATAGCATATCATAATGTTTACTGCTCCACTCCTTTGGAAGAGAATACTTTTCCTTCTACCAAAAAAAAAAAAAAGGAAAGGTACTCATCTTAGAGCAGTGATGGCAAACCTAATAGAGCTTTCAACGATAACAAACAGCCCCATGCAACACACCTGTCTTAGGTTCACCACCACTGTCCTAGAGATCCAGCTTTTCTATCATGATGCAAGCTCTGATTGTCATCAACATTCATAACATTCACTGAGCGCCTGCCATGTGAAGGCATGATTCTAAGCCTTGCAGATAGAAAGAGCAACCTCATACCACCCAAGCTTTCTATCTACTCAAAGAGCCTGAAGCAGTAGACAAAGCAAGAGGTAGACAAGCGCACAATGAGCAAGCAGGTGACACAGTGAAGAACTGAGAGTACAGAAAACCTACAAGCACCAGAGTGCACAGATTCTTCTCACTGGACTCCCAATCTTCTCTTAAAAAAGAAAGAAATGTGTATTATTTTAATATTTTTTCTGTTTTTTGTTTTATTGTTCGCTTTTTCTTTTTTCTCAAAAGCCATGCCTGCTGAGCTATGGACTCCTTGAGGACACCACCTGTCCATAATTTTTTTTTTTCCTGGAGTATTAGGGTCAAGTATTTTGCAGACACTAACGTAATACTGAATAAGTACCCCACTTTAATCTATAAATAAGGATAACAAAATCAAGAGTTTAAAATTTGTAGTGAACATTAAAATTACCCTGAAATACTGCTTGAACTAAAAATATATAGCCCACATAGCTATTTTTAATTTTGCTTTGTTTGTTTTTGCCCCCACAAAGTTTGATGACACGTTCAGATGCCAAAGCTATAGAAAAATATAGCTGATGGGAGTATAAAAAGATACAACACTTACACTGGGAAATTCGGTAACGTTGTATGTTATTTGACCTTTGGCTTGGAAATTCCAAGAATCTACCCTGAAGATACTCAGTGTCGCCACAAAAACAAAAGCACATGTAGAAGGTGATTATTTCCAGCAGTGTTTGTAATAGTCAGTGAGGTGGGTTGAGGAGTGTGTCCCTTAGGATCTCAAGATAAAGTCATTCCTGATTAATGTATCCGGGTGGGTCTCACATGGCAAGTGACCTTGTAAGAAACAGGACAAGGAAGATGATAGCATACCCACAAGCCCTAGCATCTCTCAAGCCATCAAAACTAGAAAAGACAAGAAAGGGTTCCCCAGGACCTTTCCAGTTGGTACCTAGGCTGCCCACAGCTAGGTTGCCAGTGGGAAAATGCATTCCTGTTGTGTTAAGCTGCACAGCGTGTGGGAATTTGTTGCAGTTGCCCTGGAATGTGAGTTCTGCCAAAGACTGCAGAGAGCCCACATGGTTGCCCAACAGAATTGAACTACATCCATGCCTTTTTTTTTTTTTTTTTTTTTTTTTTTTTTTTTTTTTTTGAGAAAGGATCTCACCAAGTGGCTCAGGCTAACATTGAACTCACTATATTGCCCAGGCTGGCCTCAAACTCACAGCAGTCCTCCTGCCTCAGCCTCACAAGTGCCGAGAGTACAGACAGATGCCAGAAGGACGAGCCATTCATGCAAGTCTAAAGGGTCTAATTCAATCGAGGATACCTACAATGGTAGTGCTGTGAAGCACCATATAGCTGTTAGAAAAAAGAGAGGGAGAGAAATTTTCCTTTGTAGTGCTTTGACTGACTCACCCTAATCTACTAAACATAAAAGCAATAGACAAAATAAAGAATGTATATTTATGTGCTTATGTTTTCAAAAAGAAACATTTTTGGATAGCTATAAAACTAACCTAAGTGGGAGGTACATGGGTGGAAAAAAGTAAGTTGGGGTTCTCTGAATACATCTAATGTTATTGCTTTTCACTATTTTAATGTCTCATATATTCAAAAGTTAAGATAAAAACAAACTTGAAAAAAAAAAAAGACTTGGGGGCCGGGGAGATGGCTCAGTAGAATAAGCGCTTTCCTGGCAAGTGCAGGGGTCTGAGTTCAATCCCCGGTTCTGCAAAAAAAAAAAAAAAAAAAAAAAAAAAAGACTAAACCCAACCACACAGGTAATTGGTAATATGCCTAGATAGGGAAAATAATTATTTCAAGTGACTTTTGAAAGCAGTATTCCACTTGGGTGTGGTGGGTCACACCTATAATCCTAACACTCCAGAGGCTGATGCAGGAGGATCTTGATGAATTCCAGGCCAACTGCATCTACATAGTGAGTTTAAGACCAGCTTAAACAATAAAGTGAGACTTTATGTCAAAAAAAAAAAAAAGCATAATTCTACTTGTACATCCTTAATGCAGTTTAAGTGCAAAAGGATCTACAAGGAAATAATTAATTCAATTACTTCAGGAACCAAGATTTTTTAAGAGAAGATACACAAATACAAAATCAAAGTAATTGAATAAGAACTAAATAATATTAATCTTTACTTGAAAATATCAGTTTGAGCTCACGACTTAAAAATGCATGCGTGTGTCAGGCTCATACTGTTAGGTAGTTGTTCCAGCAGTGTTTTTAATAGGACTTTCCTGGCCGCCAATAGCTCGGTGGATTAAAGCGCCTGCTTAGGCAGACACAGGGGCCAGGGGATAAATCCTGGGCCTGCCGTGCCAGCCCTGCCCCTGGGGTGCACTGAGACAGCGATTGAGACTGGGAGTGGTGATGCACACCTATAATCCCAGCACTTGGGAGGCTGTGAACAGGAGGATCACTATGAGTCTGATCTACATAGTGAGACCCTGTAGACCCTGTAGACCCTGTAGACCCTGTAGACCCTGTCCTAAATACAAAAGAAAAGGACTTTCCCACAGTGAATTAACCTGCCACATGGCCAATTTTCAGTCAACTCCTTGTATGTTTATTTCTGGACTACCAATGTTGTTTCATTGATTAATCGTTTAACCCTAACCCATAGCTGTGCCAGCTTGACTCCTGAGTCCTGGATCTCTTCACTTAAAATAAGTGTGGCTACCTCCATTCTCACAGTGTCATGTGGATTCTTATTTTTTATTCATTTATTTATTTTTTGGACAGGGTCTTTCTGTGTAGTTTAGGCAGGGTTTGAGTTCACTATGTAGCCCAGGGTGGCCTCCAACTTACAGGGATCTTCCTGTCTCAGCCTCCAGAGTGATAGGATTATAGGCATGTGCCGCCACACCCAGCCTTCAGAAAAAAGCCTTCTCCATTTCCTTGTTCTAATCTCTGAAAGGGCCTAAGCAGTGATCCCCAGTGGCAGCAGCACACCAGCACCCAGATTGCTTCTAGATATTAGTCCCTGCCCGGAGCAATCGTGGTTCTTTGGAGAAATGGCTGATTCCAAGTCTAGCACTCAGAAAACAGCAGTGCTTTAAAATCTATGAGGGAGAGGCTGGGGAGATAGCTTGGTGGTGTAAGAACCTGCCTGGCAAGCACAGGGCCCCCGAGTTGGATTCCCGTAACACATGCTGTGCCAGACCAGGAACTCCAGGCTTGCTGTGCCACCCTGAAACAGGGAGACCCATGCCTGTAATCCCACACTGGGGAAGCTGAGGCAGGAGGATCAACAAAAATTTAAAAAAAAAAAACTATGAGGGAGGCAGGCAGATCATTGTAAGTTGGAGACCAGCCTGGGTTACAAAGTGAGCTCAAAGCCAGCATGAACTGCATAGCAAGACCCTGTCTCAAAACAACCAACCAACCAAAAAAGAACAACAACAAAATCTTTGGGGAAGTCTCTCCAGTAAATCAGCTTGAAATAGCTCCTTATGACCAAATGTGAGATAATTTGATCATCAAAAAGAATAATGACTGATTGATTACAATACTTGAAGTTAATAAAAATCAGAAATCCATAACAATATTCAAAACAACTTACTGTCTGTGTGCTGAGTCAGTGTTCCAAACAAACATTTTCTTATACCTTTGGATGTTTCAGGCCACCTGCACGTTCACACACACATACACACACACACACATGCACACACAAACATGTCCACACAGTCCTCCAGTGGCTCAAACCCTTTCTCAATAACAAATTGGAGAAGCCATCTGAATGGTGTGTGGGTTTCAAAACCCCAGTCATGGGCCGGGAAGATAGCTCAGTAGAATAAGTGCTTGCCTGGCAAGCACAGGGTCCTGAGTTCAATCACCAGTACCACACACACACACACACACACACACACACACACACACAAAACACCCTGTCAGGGGAAAGTTCAGGGACTTCCCATCCCACTCTGGACCAGAGCCCACAAAATGCCTTGCCTTGTTGTTGACTCTGCTCAAGCCAGGCTGTGCAGGTACTCGGAAATGGATGGTGGTGGCACGTGGGCACAGTGATGAAATACTCATGAGTTCCTGCTGCGACCCATCTTTTTGTATATTGTTAATATAACCTCAAATCAGTGAAGAATGCCTGCACAACTAGTATGGTTCAGTTGTGTTGAGCATTATTTTGCAGCTTTCTTGTCTTTTCTTTCCGACAGTACTGAAAATTGGTTTTCCGAGGGCTTGTGTGAAAACCGCAGCTCACCTAATCACAGGTGTTACATATTTTTCAAATAATTCAAAATCCCTGTTGCCAGATTTGTGCCCCTCATGAGGCCAGGGTCATCACTCAGTCCATACTTGTTAAGTAAATGAATTATTCACTGATGCATTCATTCATCTTACCATAATAGGGAATGTGTTCACTACGATGTATATATATATATATATATATATATTTTTTTTTTTTTTTTAAGAAATGAAAGGTTTATTTAGCTCACAGTTACTAGAGGTTTCAGTCCATACTCAGCTGGCTCCGAGGCAGAATGGCACAGGGCAGAGAGCATCAGTTCATGGTGGGGGCAAAGGGCAAGAGAGCCAAGGGAGGAGTAGCAGCAACAATGGCAACAGAGAGCATGATGTTTACAATTAACCAAGATATTTAGCACATGAATTTTAAAATTCTACCCTATTGCCTGGTGTGGTGGTAGTGCACACCTGTAATCCCAGCACTAGAGAGGCTGAGACAAGATGATTGTCAGGAGTTCAAGGCCAGCCTACACTACGTAGCAAGACCCTAACTAAACAAACAAACAAACAAAAAAACCTATCTGTATTTTCTACAATAACTCCTTTTTTTTAATTATTTATTTATTTATTTATTTATTGTGTGTGTGTGTGTGTGTGTGTGTGTGGCCAGCTCAGCCCACCAGGGGGCGCTGGGGGATCGAACCGCAGTCCTTGTGCTTTGCCAAGCTTGTTCCAAGTAGGTGCTTTAGACCACTGAGCCATCTCACCAGCCCTCCTTTTACAATATACCCCAGGCTTCTTCTTAAATATCTCTCTCATCATTTATAAAAAAAAAAAAAAAATCCCTTAGCCTTCCTTCTCACTCCACCCACTGCCCCATCTCTTTCTACACTGTTGTTCCTAAGAACAAGGAAGAACTTCCTGGTACAACCTCTGATTTCAAACAACTGTTGCCCAAATACTCAATACCTACTACCCAAGACAATTATTTGCCTTTTAACTTCAATAATTGGAATTTTTTAAATAGAGGATCTCACTACATAGTTCAGACTCTAGTGATTCTCCTGTCTCAGCCTCCCCAACCCTGGAATTATAGGCATGTGCCACCACACCCGGTTTCAGGGCTGGCATGGCATGTGGTACTGGGGATTGAAATTTTAGACCTTGATCTTGCCAGGCAGGTACTTAGACCCCCAAGCTATCTCCCCAGCCCAATAGTTGGAATTTTTTTCTGTTCTCCAGATCATACTAGGCTATATCCCCAGGCCTTTACTAGTTTTGGTTTGTTTGTTTGTTTGTTTGGTTGGTTGATTGATTGGCTGGTTGATTTTTTTTTTTTTGAGACAGAGTCTCTCTCTATGTAGTTCAAGCTGGCCTCCAACTCTTGGCACTCCTCCAGCCTCAGACTCCTGAATGCTGGGATTACAGACCTGAGCCACCCTGTTTAGCCTTATAGATGTTTAGATTGCCCAGGACTATAATTTCATTGGAATCTAATAGCTTAGTTATTCTACAGCTATATTTCCTATTTTAAATCTTTAAATTCAAAGCTGGACATGGTGGCACAGATCTGTAATCCTGGCAATTCTCCTGAGGCAAGAGAATTGCCAGGAGTTCTAGGCCAGCCTGAACTACATAGAGAATTCAAAGCCAGACTGAACTACATAGAGAGACCCTGTCTCAAAACCCTCTTTCCAAAATTTTAAATCTATCAAAGATTTTTCAGTTGAGGAGGATATGCTTTTTGAGGTTGACTAAAATGTGTATGCTTGCACACTCATCCTAGTTTTCATGAATATTATACTAATTTGAGTGTGGGAGAAAATTCAAAGTTTAGGTACACACTTTCTCATTAGATAATCTTTGTTTCTATCCTCCCAAGGGAGACCTTCATGATGTCGGGGATGCTACAGATCATCATTTGAATTTTAAAATTAATTTATTTATTTATTTGATGCAGGGTCTCACTATGCAGTTTGGTCTCATAGTAATCCTTCTGTCTCCACCTCCTCAGCACTGGGATTACAGGTGTGCACCACCATACCCAGAATCAGTGTCCCACATGGCTGCATGGGGTCCTGGGGCCACCACGGCATGTGGTACCAGGATCAAGCCTGACTTCTTGCACTTGCCAGGCTGGTGCTTGGACCGCTGAGCTCTCTCCCCAGCCCCCAGATCCTCATTTGGATTATTGCCACAAAACATCAGCTGTAGGTGACATGGCAGCGGCAGTTGTTTTTATTGATCACAGAAACCTTTGCATTCTTGTTTCCTTATACAAAAAAAAAAAAAAAAAAAAAAAAAAATGATGGTGGCACACATCTGTATTCCCAGCACCTGTGAAGCTGAGGTTGGAAAATCTGAATTCAAAGCCAGGCTGGGCTACATAGTGAGACCCTGTCTCAATAAACAAAACAAAAACTCCAAAACAACAACACAAAAAAAGAAAATAAAACAGATTAAAGTGCCTGCTTAGGTAGAGCACAGTGCCCAGGGTTTGATCCACGATTGAGACTGGACGTGATGGCATGCCTGTAATCCCAGTGCTTGGGAGGCTGAAAACAGGAGGATCAGTACAAGTCTGATCTACGTAGTGAGACCCTGCAGACCCTGTATCAGAAAAAAATACAAAAATAAAATAAAGAAGAAAGAAAATGAAAAAAAAATCCCTTCAGTCTAAAGAATGAAAGTTTCTTTCTTGTGTCAGAGTTCACCCAAAATTCCAACCGAATATTCATACTTAACAGATATGTCCTGCCCCTGAGAATCTAGAACTGCCTGCAGCTTCTGGATCAAGATGACAGCCCTCCAGCACGATGAGATGTGAACCTTGATCTTAAAGAACGAGGAACTCAACGCCTGCTCCCCGATGATATATAACTGTGTGTGCAGAAAACATAGATTACTTTCTCTCCCAGATGTATTTCCTATTAGTTTCTTTTCTAATGCAAAACTATTAGTTTCTTTTCCTTCCAAATATCTGTCAAGAAAAAGCATTTTAATACTTAACTTTAAACTTGACCATAAATCATTTTATATGAGAATTTCACTTAAGGACAGACTTTTAAAAGCTTTCTAACTGTACCAGCTATTTTTCTATGCCTGACGGATGTCTGGTAACAATGTAAAGCCTAAAGTAAAATAAATGCAATCATTTTTCTAAATTTATTCGAGGAGACGTTTTCCCAGCTGTGCGTTTCAAGCATGAAGTCATGTGCTTTGGTTATATCTATTTCTTTTTTACTCACCAAAACTAATATTTCAGCAGCAGATCATGGATGTACATAGACATTTGAACAATATAAACCTGAAGGTAAATGCCGTGAGAGCTTTCAAAAGTTAAAAACAAAAGATATTTTCATGACCATTTGGAAAAAAATCAGAAATCATGGAAACCACCTACATGATAGATTAAACTAGGTAGTGCTTCGGTTGGGCTTGGGCCTGGGCATTGAACCCACAATGATATGCACGCTGCGCTGCACTCTGCCACTGTGCTTCTTCCTCATTCTACAGAACCTGAAGCTGATGATCAAAAGTTTGGGAGATGATGGTACTTTGGTGAGAAGCCTGCAAACTTTTCTCATTGTCTCATAACCATTCCTAGTGGATGAAGCACTACTAAGAGGCTTAACAGCAGGCCAAATTTATTCCTTAATTTAGAACTGAGTGTGGGATTTTTTGTTTGTTTGTTTTGTTTTTTTGCGGAACCGAGGATTGAACTCAGGCCCTTGCGCTTGTCATTTTTTTTTTTAATGAATGAAGATCATAGAATATGAACAGAAACTATGCATTGAAAAGGGAGAAATCTATCACACTCTTATCCTGTAACTTCTATGATTTTCTAGGGGCAAAAAAACGAATCTCAAAGTAATGATTAGGAAATAATAATTCTTGGGATGAATAATACAAGAACACATATTCTTTCTCTAGTCCACCTATGTCCTTAATTGAGACTATTTTGACCTGATATTTCAGGCAAGATGTGGTGTTGTGAGCAATAGAAATGGGCATTGGCTGACTTTAGGTTAGTGAAAGATAATTCGTTGGAAGAATATCAGACTCAAAAAAAAAAAAAAAAAAAAATCAATGAAGAGCCAGGCCTGGGAAATGACTTGAAAATTAGAAACTGAGGAAGCGCTGAGAGGTCTAGACAGGTTACAAAGCAAAAGCACATGGGTCAGCACACTGCAGTTTCCATGACAATGAGGACCTTTAACTGTGTTTCCTATTTTCAAGTTCAAAGTCTCGTGAGAAAGAGTCCAGTGGGATAAGTCTTGGGAAGATGCCCTGTCCACCTCACTTGCTGTCCTGGGGCAGAAAACAAGGTGCAGCCCTCCCTTGTCTGGCTGTAGAAGGCGAAAACCACCTTTTCTCAGGGCATATCAGATAGGAATCCCCCAAGAAAAAGGGAGGGCTTCTGTGGAGGAAAAGATGTTAGATGCTACACATTGGCAATGGCAATAAATCAGTGCATCTTCCATAGGGTAGTAAAGACAGGGATCATCATTTGTCTCCACTGCCTTGATGTCCACTCATATAGTGTCCTAGAAAATGCAAGGTACCCACCTGGAGGGCCAATCTTTAATTAACAGTTTACCTAGGAAATCATGGAGGAAAAATTTTTCCAAATTTTAACTGACAGATTATGAAAATTTTAAAATCACCATAATGAATAACTGAGAAGAGTTGAGCTCTATTTTTGCTTTTGTTTAATTGACATTTGAGAATTCTAATACCAGAGAGAGGATTACTAAAACAGTGTCAGTCTCCTGACATCAGAATATATTTGCCTCCAGGAAATGTTATATTATCCTTCTTCATACAGTGGGTTTTTTAAAAAAAATTTGTTCTTTTATTTAAATGTATTTGGTTGTTGCAGGGTCTCATTGCACAGCTCAGACTCGTGGTGATCCTCCTGCTTTCAGCCTCCCCAGTGCTGGGACTACAGGCATGCATCACCAGGCCTGGTCTCTGTCTGGCTCAACTCTCCCTGGGGGTGGGGTTCGCATGGTATGTGGTGCTGGGAATTGAACTGTGGTCCTGCCCTTCATCTAAGCTTGCCTAAGTGGGCACTTTAGTCCTCTGAGATATCTAGCCAGCCCTACAGTGACTTGTATTTCCCTTTCTCCCTTTGGAGTGAAGCATCCCTGTATTCCTCTGTACTAATACTCACCATGCTTTGTTCTTCTCTGTAATCTTTTTGATCTAGTCAATACATATAACTAATCCCTTTCTGTATTAGATTCATGCATGGCAATGAAGTTATAAGCCTATAATTTCAGTATGTGACAGGCAAAAGCAGGAGAATGGCAAGTTCAAGCCCAGACTGAGTAACTTAATGAATGACTTTGGGAGACTCTGTCCCAAAATAAAAAATAAAAGGGCTAGGAAAGTAACTCAGTGCTAAAGCTCTGGGTTCAATCTCCAGCACAACCTCCAACACACACACACACACACACACACACACCCCTCCCTGGTAAAGTACAGACTAATAGAGGAGAGAAACAGACAGGCACAGCCCTGACCTCAGAGAGTTCTGTCTAATGGGTGACACAGAGTTTAACCAGGTAGGAGTAATGAACCAGAGTGGCTTGTGCAGGGCATTCCAGAAAAGACAAGGGGTGGTAAGAATAAAGGGAAGGGTCCGAGATGGCTTCCTAAAGGAGGAAAGAGTGAGTATACAGGGTGGGCATGGGTGGCAAGGTTCTCTGGGCCCAGCAGAGACCAGTGGAAGTGCATGGCTCTGTGTGGTTATTATTACTAGGGCTTCTCCAGGATGGGTCCTACTGGCTCTGGGATCTGCAGCATTGGCTCTGTGTTCTTGCAGCCCTAGAGGACAGAGGACATGAGGGAAGCCAAGGCTACACTAGCCAAGTGACAAGGCAGAGTAAGCCTCCTCTGAGCCTGCTCAGGGCAAGAGGGCAGGAGGTGAGCTGGTTCTGGTCCTTTCCCTGACCTGGCTTGGACCCATGGCCCCCACAACCCTTGAATTGGAGGCTCAATCCCCAGCTGGTGGCAGGACAGGGAGGTGGTAGAAACTTGTTTAAGTTTAAAAATTTGTATTAGTACATATTTGCAATATATGTTCACTACGGGGGAGTGATACATGTGTATAACACATTTTAATTTTTATGTCCCCTTTCCCGCCCATTCACTCCTCTTCCCTCTTCTCTGGGTCCCCTTCTCATTTGCAAAAATCTGCCTCCCTGCTTCTTTGCTCTTTATTTATACTTCTGGTTTTTCACATAAAGAGAAACCAGGGGTTGGCGAGAGAGCTAAGTGGACTAAAGTGACTGTTTAAGCAAGTGCAGGGACTGCAGTTCAATCCCTGGCAGCACACGCTGCACCAGTCCTTCCAGTCAGGCCCCAGGGCTGGTTGAACTGGCCAGAATCTGGGCATAGTGGTGCATGCCTGTAATCCCAGCACTGGGGATGCTGAAAGCAGGAGGTTCACCATGAGTCTGAGCTGTGTAGTGAGACCCTGTAACAACCAAATATGGGGGGTGGGGGAAGGGAGAGAGAGAGAGAGAGAGAGAGAGAGAGAGAGAGAGAGAGAGAGAGATTTAAGCTCACATGTCTGATTTATTTCACTTAACATCATGGTCTCTAGGGCCATCCATTTTCCTACAAATGAGTCAAGTTTGTCTTTTCATGGCAGAGTAGTGCTTCAATGTGAGTAAACCACTTTCTCTTTATCCATTTATCTGTTGTTGAATGCATTAGCCTTTTCCAAGACTTTGCTATTGTGAGTCGTGCTGCTAGAAATGTGGATTGTGTGGACCACAGAGTATGATGCCTTTATAGCTCTTTCAGAAAGACCTTGAGAAGAATTCCTAGGTTGAACAGACTCCCCACCGGAAGGTGGGCTCCTGTCATTGTGGCTGTGCCCTTCCTCTTTCTTATCCTGGCTATGAGATGAAGGTTTTGTCATGTACCCCACTGTGCCATGCTGCCTACTACAGGCCGGGGAACAACAGGACCAGCCGATCCTGGACTAAAACTGTGAACCAAACCAAACTTTGTTTTTTAAGAGCAGATTCTCTCAAATATTTGTTACCTTAACAAAAATACAACATATTCCCTTACTGGTTGTGCAATTTAAAGTGGGTGACTTAATTCCCTAAGCCTCCGTTTCCCCCATCTGAGATAAACTTGTGTTATGTTATTCTATGGAGTAAATGAGCATAAAAAAAAAAAATCGAGGGTGATGCCTGGTACAAACACAATCAGTAAATATTATTTTTTTTTCCGTTTTCTTCTTTCCTATTTCCCAAAAAACATGAATGGGGTCATTCCTGTGATTAAGGTTGCTCATGTGTGTGCTCTCTTCATTGCCCATGTGTTGAATGTGAGGGGTTTGTATGTTGGGCTTTCCCACAGTTTCGCAGAACCAAAATTGTTCTCCAGTAGTGGAGGTTGGGGCAGTGCCCCAGAGCCCTTTGTCCCTTGGAGCACTGCTGGCATGGAGCAGGCTGTCACTAATGCTCCTGGTTCCCAGTGAGGTACCTGCTTCTGTCTGGACCATCCGGATGCTGAACCTGGGAAGCTGGTCAGGGGTCCCTGAACCTACTTCTGTGACTCAGCCATTTGTTTCAAGCTGTATTTTACCCATCTAGTTCCCACAGGACAAATTCGTGCACAACATTCCAGGTCTTTTCAAAGGTCAAAGTGATAATTCAGATGATTAATTAGATTACAAATAAGTGAGATTAATAACTTCTGGCATCACATTAAGAAAAACAGCAAAGTAATGCTGGGAGACTAAGTTGGGAGTAACCTATCCAAAATACTCCAAGTTACATTTTACCTTGTCATTTAACTGTTTATTTTAAAAATAGAAATAATACTCCGTTTTCTAGAGTATCCTCACAGTCTTGGATTTTGCTCATTCATTCGTTTGTTTATTTATTCATTCAATCAAAAAAACATTTACTGCACTGGTGATACACAGTGCCAGAGCACTTGCCTACCATATACAAGGTCACAGGTTTGATCCCAGCACTGCCAGGAACTTGGTCTAGTCACTGAATACACAACAGTAAGATCTTTGTTTTCTAGGAGCTCGCTATCTGGTAAGTTATTTGAAGATAATACTTGACAAAATAAAATCATTTTAAGTTTTCATTTATGTTTGAGTGAAACATAATGTATGAAATATATGAAAAAGAAAATTCTTCATTTGCTTTTCTTTTGTATATTTCAGTCCTCCACTACTGTAGCCCTGACCACACTACCACCTGGGTTAAACAATTTAACCTAACTATCAGGAGTACTAAGGGGCCGGGGAGATGGCTCAGTAGAACAAGCCCTTCCTTGGCTAGTGCAAGGGTCTGAGTTCAACCCCTGGTTCAAAAAAAAAAAAAAAAAGAGTATTAGCAAAAATATTCTGCAATGTTGAGATTAAAACAGGACTTATTATAAAGATGAAAAATAACCAAAGTTGGCTAGGGATTGTTTATTACGAGAACTAGGAATAAAAACATTTTCTCAATTCTACCAGTTCCCATTGCTCTGACCTCATCCATCATTCACAATTTGAGTTTGTCAGTCACGGGCCAGTTACCCAGTCTTGGGAACCACAGGAAGCTATGGTAGCGTCAGTTTCTAGGCCTGAATAACCAAATTCCACATAATTCATGCATGGTGATCATAGATCAGATCAGGCCTTGAACTGCAGACCAACATCTCTCTTTCTTGGTAGATATTCCTCTTACTGAAAAGCATTAACACCAACTAAGGACAGAATCCTGATACCTTCTAGGAGCCTTGACCTATAGGAGGTTGACTGGTATCCCAGTAAAATGGAATTTTCCAATAAAAATGTGATAATCAATGCAATGTTCATGTAATTCATATGTGTCTTGTTTTGGAAAGTAAAATCCCAGAAAATAGCACCTTGTACTTAACTATGGTTTAACTATGCCTCCTGCTAAGTTGGGACTTAATTGGGAAATACCAGTAGATTTCATCTTTCTCTGGCAATCTTGAGTCAAGAAGGTCAGCAGACACCCTTTAGGGGTCCACTGAATCCCTTCTACACTTTCCTGTGTATCTGAAGACCTTGACTATGAGTATCTAGGACTCTTTCACCCAAAGCTTTGTTCCTTATCAAGGAATAAAGTAGATTAAGAGAGAGTTCCCAACCTATGTACAGGGCAAGCCAAATAGGCCAAAGAGGTAGTTCTCTGGACCCAGGGCAGACAGGGAGGGGGTGGGTAAGAAGCCCAGTTCCTGCATGTTGGGACAAGCAAGGATATGAAGTATTTTTTCCAATCCCCTATCCTGGGTCCCAGAGGGTTTGATCTCTTGTCATCCATAGTGGTAACAGTCATCCCTTCTTTCTGCAAAGTTTGGTTCCAGCACATCCCCTGAGTCCCAAAGTCCAAAGATGTTCAGGTTCCTTATGTAAAATGCTATGGTATTTGCTTATAATCTATACATATCCTCTGGTAGGATATTTCTTGCTTATAATACCAAGTACAATGTTAATGCTGTAATAATAGTTATCCTGGATTAGCTAGGGAATAGCAACAAAAAAAAGATGTGTGTGTGTGTGTGTGTGTGTGCGCGTGTGTGTGTATGCATATGTATATGCAGTACAGATCTAAGTTATTAAT
Organism: Octodon degus; assembly: GCF_000260255.1. Taxonomy (NCBI): domain Eukaryota; kingdom Metazoa; phylum Chordata; class Mammalia; order Rodentia; family Octodontidae; genus Octodon; species Octodon degus. The sequence goes on along the minus strand of NW_004524649.1, from coordinate 5,630,983 downwards.
ATTGCTCTGTGGTTGTTTGAGTCCATGTTTGTTGAATGCATGGATACAGAGGGCCAACTGGGCTTGCTTGACAATGAACCCCAGGAAAGCTGCTTTCCCTTTTCTGCTCCCCATCCCTATGCCTGTCCCTCCTTCCCACTCCACTGCCAGTATGGGCTGGGAACGAGCCTGCAAAATCAACTACCTGCTTGCACGTTTGTGTTTCATCTCAAGATCACATTCAATGTCTGAAGAAAAAATAATGAGAATAACAAGCAGAGGTTGGTAGCACAATAAAACCCAGGAGTTTTACCAATTTTTCTTGCTAGTGTTGAGTTGAGTCGATCAGGATTCATTGTTCTAAAGTAAGTGAATGTGGTCTTAGTTGAGGGATTCAAGATTTGCTTGCTAATAGTTTTTCTGTAGCTGTACAGATGACATACCTTGAGTATGTGCTAAAGAAACATGGTCTCAGTCCCAGGCAAAGTTAGCAAACCCATCTATAATCAAAAGGATTTGTATATTGATTGTGGTCGACAGAAAATTTTTCATTGCCTTTAAGCTTTCTTTCTTTCCTATTTTCAAAATGTTAAGGTCCATGCTCAGCATACGGATCACTGAAAATGGTCCTCACATCTTGGGGGTTCTGGGGTATGCTGTGTGCACTTGGCACCAAGACAGAGCCAGCAAGATGATCAGTTGGGGCTCTTGTCCTTGTTATTTCACACAAGTAAAGCATTTGTGGGCCAGGGAGGTGACTCTGGGTGTGGCTTGCTCTGGCTTACTTGATTAAATAAGACAAGAATAATTTGGCTCATCTGATATTTTTTCAACTCCTTATTCTTGCTGGAAATTAGATTAAATGGCTAGATTACTGTTCTCTTGCATCTAATCAGTGGGACTCTGAGAAAAAACAAAAACAAGCAAACAAACAACAACAACAACAACAAAAACCCAGTTCTTTTTATCCCTTTTAAGATTTTTGAACGTGATAGCCCTTGTTTTCTTCACTTCCTCACTAAAAGTCCCATATATGAAGGTGTATTCCCAAAACAGAAGGTGAACTGTGCGCGTGTGTTTGCACAGGAGGACTCGGGCTGTGATTCAGCTATTTGCTGGCACCGATGAGCTAATGAAGGTGGTGACAATACTGCTCCTCTTTAGAGGTGACACCTGAGGAATGGAAATGTGCTTTTTTGGACTGTTCCCTCTAATTTAGAAATCGTGAAGTGTTTTTAAAATATTTGTGAGAGGAGAGGGTGATGGATATTGAGAGAACGAGGAAGGAGAGAAAATGATGTCCATGAATTATAGTACCTATAGCCAAGCTGCAGCCCAGCAGGGGTTCAGTGCTTACACCACCAGCCAACTCAAGGATATGCACGGACCACCCAGCATATGGGCAACAAAGCTATGGAACCTATGGGCAGCCTACTGATGTCAGCTATGCCCAAGCTCAGACCACTGCCACCTATGGGCAGACTGCATATGCAACTTCCTATGGACAGCCTCCCACTGGGTTGTACTACTCCAGCTGTCCCCCAGGCACATAGCCAACCTGTCCAGGGGTATGGCACAGTGCTTATGATACCACCACTGCTACAGTCACCACCACCCAGCTCAGTCTGCATACAGCTCTCAGCCTGCTTACTCAGCCTATGGGCAGCAGCAAACAGCTACTGTGCCTATGAGACCACAGGATGGTAACAAACCTACTGAGACTAACCAACCTCAGGCTAGCACAGGGTGTTATAACCAGCCCAGCCTATGCTATGGACAGAGTAGCTACAGATATTCACAGGTTCCTAGAAACTGCTCGATGCAGCCAGCCACCATACCTCCATCCTGCCCTCCTACCAGCTATTCTTCAACACAGCCAACTAGTTATGATTAGAGCAGTTACTCTCAGCAGAACACCTATGGGCAGCTGAGCAGCTATGGACAGCAGAGTAGCTATCATCAACAAAGCAGCTATGGGCAGCAGCCTCCTACTAGTTATCCTCCCAAGACTGGATCCTACAGCCAGGCTCCAAGTCAATATAGCCAACAGAGCAGCAGCTATGGGCAACTGAGTTCATTCTGACAACCACCCCAGGAGCATGGGTGTTTATGGGCAGGACTCTAGAGGATTTTCTGGACCAGGAGAAATCTGGAGCATGAGTGGCGCTGATAACTAGGGCAAGGAAAGAGGGGGATTTGATCGTGGAGGCATGAGCAGAGGTGGGTGGGGAGGAGGATGCGGTGGAATGAGCAGCGCTGAAGAGCAAGGTGGCTTCAGTAAGCCTGGTGGACCCATGAATGAAGGACCAGATCTTGGTCTAGGCCCTCCCGTAGATCCTGATGAAGACTCTGACAACAGTGCAGTTTACATACAAGGACTAAATGACAATGTGACACTTGATGGTCTGGCAGACTTCTTTAAGCAATGTGGGGTTGTTAAGATTGACAAGAGAGCTGAGCAACCCATGATCCACATCTACCTGGACAAGGAAAGCCCAAGGGTGATTCCACGGTGTCCTATGAAGATCCACCGACTGCCAAAGGCTGCTGTGGAGTGGTTTGATGGGAAAGATTTTCAAGGAAGCAAACTTAAAGTCTCCCTTGCTCAAAAAAAAACCTCCAATGAACAGCATATGAGACGGCATGCCACCTTGTGAGGGCAGAGGGATGCCACCACCACTCCATGGAGGTCCACGAGGTCCTGGGGGACCCATGGGTTGCATGGTAGGTCATGAAGGAGATAGAGGAGGCTTCCCTCCAAGAGGCCCCCAGGGTTCCTGTGGAAACCCGTCTGGAGGAGGAAACACCCAACATTGAGCTAAAGGTTGTCAATGTCCAATCCAGGCTGTGGAAATCAAAACTTCACATGGAGAACAGAATGCAAACAGTGTAAGGTCCCAAAACCTGAAGGCTTCCTTCCATCACCTTTCCCACCTTCAGGTAGTGAACATGGCAGAAGTGGCACTGGTGGCATGCAGGGAGGAAGAGGTGGCCTCGTGGACCATGGTGGTCCTGGTGGAATGTTCAGAGGTGGTCGTGGTGGAGACAGAGGTGGTTTATGTGGTGGCAGTAGCATGGACCGAGATGGCTTTGATGGAGGAAAACCAGGTGGTCCAGGGGGCCCTCCTGGAATTTTGTTGGAACAAATGGGAGGAGGAAGAGTTGGATGTAGAGGACCTGAAAAAATGGATAAAGGTGAGAGCACCATCAGGAATGCAGAGATTGGCCCTGCTAGATGTAGAGACCCCACAGAGCTGCATTGACTTTTTAAACCAGAAAATGTTTTAAATGTATAATTCCATATTTATAATGTTGGCCATAACATTATGACTGTTCCTTATCTGTACTTTAGTATTTTTCACCATTTGTGAAGAAACATTAAAACAAGTTAAACAGTAAATAAATAAAATAAAATATTTGTGAGACCCAAAGTCACCTCTGGGTGCACAGATGCCAGGCCATCAAAACTTCATCTTTACTCAATAGCAATAATACTTGTAAATGCTATTAGCTAAAGTTCAGAGCACACACAATCCGAGTCAGATGCTGTTGTGGGATTCTTGCACTCTCCCATTTTAACTCCCGCTGTCAGTAGATGCTATTATTCCTGTGGTACTAATCAGTGGGCGGAGATGCAGAAAGGTTAAGTAACTTGCCTAAAGTTACACAACTAGCAAGTTCAAGTGCCGGAATTTGAACTAAGACAGCCTGAGCTGACCTCTATCTTCAGGGCTCCCCTGTACCATAAGGCCCAGAGAGAACAGGTAATATGGAAATAGTCACACAGGGCCAGGGAGATGGCTCAGTGGACTAAGTGCCTGCTTAAGCAAGCACAGGGATTGGGGTTCAGTCCCTGGCACTGTGGAGGACCACCTGAGCAGCTCTCCTTGAAAGAAGAGCAACTATCTCCATTTTGACTGAGCCTGACCCTACTTCCCTGTATTGATATGTACAGAGCTGGCTAGGACTTCTGTTTATCTTTTCAATTGGCCTTAAGCAATGTGTACTGGTCTAGCTGAGGTTCTGGTGATAGTCTTTGAAGGTGGTATGTGTGTTTTCCTGGTAACCTACACCTTCTGCTCTTTAATATAAGCCATATCGAGATAGGAAGAAGAGCCAATGCTCCGTGCCTCCAACAGGGATCAAGCCTCGAGATAGAGGCTATGACTTCCTGGGGCTTGAAAGACTATATCAAAGCTGAAGCACCAGACCCTCCAAAACATTAGATACTATCTCAATAGCATAATGCAGATTACTTTCTCTGCATATGGCAGAGGTAAATGTAGGCCACCCACCTGGCTCAGCTCACAGTAGCCACCTACTTACCACAATTCTCAGTCATTCCTCCTCAAGCCACTCCTCCACTGAATAAAACCAGGTGAGGCCCTGGGTTAGTCTTTTTGTTCCAGAAAACCATCTTCATGGCTGGACTTAGGGTCCCTTGGCTCCCCAGTAATTATAAATATGTTTTTGTGTCTTTACTTTCACCATGGGTAGCACTGGGAGTGGTAGATTGGAATTAACTTGGTGGGATTCCAATAATGTATCTTTGGGATTACAAATATTAACTTCTTGGGCCGAGAGGAGTACCTGGAGGGGATTCTTACACGGCACCCCATGTTGCACCAGCTCAGCCCCCCCAGATGCACCGAGCCATGACCAAGACCTGGCATGGTGGTACACACCTGCAATCCTAGTGCTAGGCAGAAAACAGGAGGATCACTACAGTCCAAGCTTCATAGTGAGACCGGTACCAAATACATGAAAGAAAGAGAACTAGTCATACAGCAATTGGATGATAGAACAAAGTTCAAGCAAATCTCATCTTCTTTTGTAGCCTCTGTTATTCACTACTTTTCTAGAAAGAAAATGGAAGTTTTAATTCTTTATCAAAGACCCAGTTTTCAATTATTGGCCATTCATACATTACTCCCATTTCGCTCAGCTATCAGGAGACCTGAAGTGCAGGTGCTAGTATCAAATGGTAAATGTTAGAGGGCAAAGATATTTGTATCTGTAGAGTCCCTGGCCAAAGCAGAGCTAAAAGCCCTTTGAAGGTCAAATCTTGAAAGAGTCCAAATATGCCCATAGCTCCTGGGAAAGGGAAGAAAAGAGAGCGAAGTATCATTTGTTTTACGGGGGCTTGGAGTTAGAAATCATCTAAACCCTTCTGTTTTCATGCAGAAAGATAAGATGTAGGCAAAGCCCCTAGAGTAAGAAGCTCTAGGAACCTGGATTGCCTGCCAGAAGCACCAAGCTTCCAATACAACTGAGTATAATACACAGCAGAAACTCAGACCCTGGATGCAAACCCCCAGTATGGGGCTAGAAACAGGAAGCTGGCAGGCACAGGACCTTCCTATGGGTGCCCAGCTGAAGACTATGTACAAGCCCCCTGCAGGACCCCAAAAGCTCATGTGCTTCAGGCTCAGTTCTCTGTGGCTGGTGCTACTGGGAGGCATGGGACAACCAGGGGACCAGATCTAGTGGGGAAATTGGGTCACTTGGGGCATGGGCTTGGAGGGAACCCTGGGACCCAGGCCTCTGCTCTCTCTCCACTTGTGCCTGCCTTGAATTGAATAGTTCTGCTGTCCAGGTGTTCCATGCGTAATTCTGCCTGGCCACAGGCCTAACAGCAGTGGGGCCAGCCAACCATTGATGGAAACCTCTGAAACTGTGAGTCAAACCTTTTTTTGGTTTAAGCTGTTTCTCTTAGGCATTTTGTCACAGTGTCGCAGAGCTGACTAACACACTTGTGTGGAGGATATACTTGTGCTGAGGGTACTCTCACCTGTTAACCATGGAAGGTGGTATGTGTGGTACGGGCCTATAATCCCAGCACTCAGGAAGTTGGGGCAGTAAGATTGTTGTAAGTTGGAGTCCAACATGTTACATAGCAAGCTCAAGGGCAGCCTGAACTACATAGCAACACCCTGCATCAAAAATCAATCAAATCAAACCTGAAATGGTTTCCTCACCAGGAAAGCAACCTCTGTAACTGTTGTCTGAGCACCTGCACCTATGCGGCACTCGTGAGTTTGTGTTGGTAACTGAACCCTTCCTGCCTCTGCAGTCTTGGCTGTGAGCTTTCATGTCTGTGCTGTCCCAGGTCATACTTTGGGCTTTGGAATTTGTGTGACATGAAAACAGATGAAAGATAGCCCCAAAACCACATAAAATATCCACTAACAAGAGAAAGGGTGAGCAGACTCTACCTGCATATGGCAGAACACAATGCAGCAAGAGCACAGGGAGGACAACTGAGTCACACACCAGCAGAGGGGTCTTCGGGATGTGACACTGAGTGGAAGAAGCCAGGCGCTAAGTGTCTGAGCCCATTTGTATGAAGTTCTAGGACTGCCAGAGTCAATCTCCAGGTGGAGAAATCCAAATGTGGCTCTCCAAGGAGCTGGTGGAGATGGACTAGAAAAAGAACAATGCTGGGTGTGAGGAGCGGCGCAGGTCTATAATCCTTAGTACTCAGGAAGAGGAGGCAGGAGACCTGTCATGAGGTTGAGGCCATTTTGGGCTACATAGTGAGATGCTGTCTCAGAGAAAGAGAGAGCAGGGACAGAAACAGAGAGAGAGAGAGAGAGAGAGAGAGAGAGAGAGAGAGAGAGAGAGAGAGAGAGAGAGAGAGAGAGAGAGAGAGACAGAGACAGAGAAAGAAGAGTGAGTAGAAGTGGGAGACCACTCCATAGAGGATAGAAGAACTCTATTCTTTGTCTTGGGTGTATACATTTGGTAAAAATCACCCAATCAAGGGGCTGGGTGTCTCAAGAGTAGAGCATTTACCTAGCACATGCAGGCCTTGGGTTCAACCTCCAGTATAACAAACAAAGAAACACACACATCCAAGTGTATATCAAGGAATTGTATAATTGTTGTATATAAAAAAGTTTTTTAAAAGTCTCAGGTTGGGCTTAAACTCATAGTTATCTGTCTGCCTCAGCTTCCTAAATTGTACTCTTGGTGAGATTACAGGTTTGCACCACCACATTGGCTAAAAAAGTTATTTTAAAAGTCCAGCCTCAAGCTTTTCATTGCAGTTGAAGTCACGAGTGTATACAGAATGAAACAGCATAGTATTATCAGAGAAATCCCTGGTGCAGCCCCCAGGAGGACCTTCACAAGCTGTGTTTGGGTGGAAAGCGAATTTTTACTTTATATAGCACAGAGGTTCAGGTGGAGTGGCTTCCCAGTATGTGGCTGACCCTGCTCCTCTTGGCAGAGTCCCCCAGACCCACCAGGGACAGGGCAGGGCTGTGCATGGCCTGGTGGGTAAGGGAGGAAGAGGACCCTGCAGGAGAGACCAAAGCCAGGAGGCCTATGGGAAAGTCAGGCCTCCCTGGTAAAGCACAGGGAAGGAGGTTGGTCAGGAGCAAAATCCATAGAAGTCTATGACAATAGGACAAAACAGATAAAATGATGATGGAAGTTGAAGCCTCAAGAGCTAATGAGATGCCACCGTGTGGCTGCTGTATCGTGGTCTGGAGAACGGATGTTCTGATGATTGTAACTACCAGCAAGTTGGCTGGGATGTCGTTTGGGTGAATAATGTTTTTAAAAGTCTTTTCTTGCTGAAACATCTAAAACCTTCCAGAAGCGAGACACGAACACAAGGTCATCCTGTTGGCTGCTTCCTTTCTACACAAATCTATCATCACTCCATTGTAAGAAGAGCAACTGCTTTTGTAGCTGACAATTTCCTGACAGAGGGGCTTCCCGAAGCCCTCATGGTAGTGGGGTGCAGCCCACCACTGGAGGAAGCCAAGGAAGTGGGGTTGCAGGCCTCCTGCTGAGGTCTTCACCCTGCCACCCACAGCAAGGCCCAGATCAAAGTGTCTGAGAAAAACAGGTCCTCTGGAAACATTTCAGCTTCTACCCCTTCTTTTTGTTTGGAGACAGGGTCTTGCTGTGTTGCCCAGGCTGGCCTGAGTTCCTGGCGATTCTCCTGCTCCAGCCTCCCCAGTGCTGGGATCACAGGTGTATGCCGCCATACCCATCTGAAACATTTAAGATTTCAAAACATTGTTTGCTCACTTTTCAAAATCTGAAGCAGTAGAGCCAAAGAAACAAAAGGCATCAGCAGATTCTTCCTTTGCTGACTTTAGACAAAGTTTAACTTTATTTGTTCAAAAAACATATACAGCTACTTTCTCTTAATTCAATGAATAGAAAGATTTGTACTAACAGTGTTTGTGGACAGGATATCATGTCTACATCTTATACTATGAATAACCACTAAGAAGACAACAATATGCAATGTATTAATTATTGAAACTGTCATACTAATCGGTTTTGAAACTGTGTCATTATTATTTGTTTCTCAATAAAATTTTTTTTTTTAAAAAAATCTAGTGCTTTTTACTAGATCTTTAAAATACTTACTAGATTTTTAAAATACTTAACCAGTTGGCTTTTAAAATAACAGAGGTAGGGCCTGGTAATATGCTGGTATTTATTTTACCAGCATATCTTCTAGAGGGGGTAAGGAATTAAATGTAAAGCTTTAAGCATGTTTCAAAACTAAAAATACATGAAATAATTTTTTTAAACTGTAGCAAACTCAAGTCTGATTATAAACCAGAAAAATGCTTGCAGTAATTATGACAGAACACAGGCTTCTATTTCTAGGGTATAGCAAACTTCCTCCCACTGAGAAGAAAGTTACCAAATTTCCAGTGGCTACCAAGACAAAGGCTGTGGTGATCTCTCCTACCGCATGATGACCATAGTCAATAATATCCACTTTAAATTTCAAAATTGCTTTAGAAAATATTGTTTAACACTATTGTGAAAATAACATCAGTGAGATCAGACAGGTTAATTAGCTTGTTCTTTCTACACTGTGTACGTAGGTCAAAATATCACACCATGCCCAATAAGCAGACATAATTATTAGTTGCCAATAAAACATACAGGGCTGGCCAGACAGCTCAGTGGACTAAAGTGCCTGCTTAGGCAGATGCAGGGACCAGGGTTCGATTCCCAGGATGCTGTGCCAGCCCTGCCCCCAGGGCACACTGAGACAGCAATTGACACTGGGCCTGGTGGTAAATGCCTGTAATCCCAGTGCTTGGGAGGCTGAAAACACAAGAATCATTACAAGTCTGATCTACGTAGTGAGACCCTGTAGACCTTGTACTAAGTACCTTTTTTAAAAAGTAAAAATACATAAAGAATAAAAAATTAAGGAAGGAAAACAAGCAAAAAGTTCACAGAATAATAAATTATTGATCACCAAGCAAACAGCTTCAAATTAATCAAAACCAGGATGCTGTTGCTCAACAATCAAGTTAGGGTAGCAGATTTTTTTTTTAATTCATTTTGTTTCTGGTGCCAGGAATTGAACTCAGGACCTTGTGCTTGTGAGGCAGGTGCTGTGCCACTGAGGTATATCATCAGCCCCTAGGAAAGCAGATTTTAAATGAATAGTTAAGTGAGGTCCTGATAGACCACCACTCTGAGTATAAATCAGGACAGCTTCTCTTGTAAGAAACTTGAACTGAAATAAATGTCTCCTTTGTCCCTATATCTCCCGATGTAGTGAGCACTCTTAAGGAAATTGTAGGAACATTGGAGTGTGTGTGGCTATACCTCACAGAACTGTTCCTATGCAGAATACAGTACTGTTTAATGCTGTCAAAAATAGAGCTAGCTTAAGTGTGTCGTGGAAATATAGAGTGTAGATTATTCATGCGATGGAAGATCATGTGTGCAGCCACAAGAATTACTTTATAGATCTATTATGCCAAGAGAAAATGTTACCTTTTTTGGTTTTTTACTTTTTTATTTAATTTTTTGGGGCTGGAGAGATAGCTCAGTGGTTTAAGCACCTGCTTTGCAAGCCTAAGGATCCAGGCTTGATCCCCAGTACCACAGGCTGTGTTGGGCCCAAGAACCCAGGGGGTGTTGTGCTAGCCCCAAAACTGGGCACAGTGGAACACACCTGTAATTTCATAATCCCAGTGCTAGGGAGGTTGAGACAGGAAGATTACTGAATCTGAGCTATGTAGGGAGACCCTGTATTTTTTTTTTAATTATTACTTTTTGAGACAGGGTCCCAGGCTGGCATTGACCTTACAAGTGATCCTCCTGCCTCAGTTTCTCAAGTGTTAGGATTACAGGTGTGTAAGTTTTATGTAACTAACAGCCATATTAGTCTTATGTTAGATTTGAAAGAGGAAAATATGATACTGATTTTACGGCTTTACCAACATATTCTTACATTTATAATTCTATATAGTGAAGCAAAAGAAAACAAGACCCCAAATATTTACCTGTTTACCATGCACATGATTTGTGTTTTCATGGTGGTGCCCTTTCAGATTTAGTACAAGAGCAAGCACTACTTTTGATCATGAAAAATGTAATTTAAAATAAAGCAGATAAGGACTTGAGTGGTACTCACTTAAATGAACAAAATAATTTTGAAGGCTAAAGCTTAGCACTTTTTATCTAGATCACTCAGCTTCTTTGTTAAAATAGCTTCCTTCTCAGGCCTGTACAAGTCCACAAAGAAAACTAAACATTTTCAAGCAATTTAATAAAGCAATTAGATGTCTCTGAGAGGTTTGTATTAATACCTGCAGATAGGAAGTGGGTGACTCACTGCTAGCCCCAGGCCATGGCTCTGACCCAGGCTGGCCTGACTCTGCTTGTCCTCAGGTTTACTCTGTGTGTGTGTGTGTGTGTGTGTGTGTGTGTGTGTGTGTGTGTGTGCAGGGATTAAGGAGTTCAGGATAACTGAAGTTCTCCAGGTAGCTTGTTAGCTTTCCCTGTACTGGGTTTAGTAACACGAGCCCCACTTAGCTTCCGGGTTGTGTGTACTTAGAACAGTGCGGCTGGGCAGAGTCTAGTCCCTTCAAGGGACCCAAAGGGAATCCAGTTCCTCAAAGAGTCAACTCTCTCTGTTTCTCAAAGTTAAGGAATGCCAGCAGCCAAGCCCAAGTGCCTGGTCCGTCCTCGAAAGACCTTGAGCATCAATTTTTGAGAAACTGCAGGGTCGGAGGTGGCCTTTCCGTGAGAGCTCAGACAGCACCCAGGGCAACTATGTGTCTGCAGGTGGCCTGCAGCCTGATCCCCGCTGGGTCTTGGCCTCTGTTTTCCCCACAAGGTGGATCATGAGATAAGGATCTGGTTGCAGGTCACTGATGTGGGAGGCAAAGACTGGTGGGTCACAGAAAAAAAAAGGAATGGAAAAGCAAAGAAGGGAGGGAGGAAGCCCACTAGGAGCTGTGCCAAAAGCAGCTCATAGCTGGGCATGGTTGTTCAAGCCTTCAGTCTCTGCGCTCTGGGGGGCTGAGGCAGGAGGATCACAATATCGAGCCCAACCTGGGCAACTTAGCAACTAAGAAAGATCCTGTATCAGAAAGGAGATGGAGGATGGGCTGTAGCTCAGCACGAAGGCCCTGGGCTTATCTTTCTCTGGAATTCATTAAGTCTTGTGTGGAGCACAATACATTATTATTTCCCTACTGAGAGTTGAGGGAGCTGGATATTTACCCATTGATTCCCATCCCTTAGTGGTTGAAGTTTGGGTCTTGGGCATTAAGGTCATATCCCTGGCACTTGTGAAACACCCTGTGCTGTTCAGTTATCCACCAAGCCACCAAGCCTGGGGCATGGCTGCGGGGAGTTGTGGGTAGAGCTGGAGAGACCGCTGCTTCCTGAGGGAACACCCAGAACCTGCTACCTCCCAGACCACCAGGAGGTCCTCTACTGGGAAGGATCCCCTCACTTCCTCCTAGGAGCACTAGGTCACACGTTCCCTATTCCTGAGGATTGGCTCTTTGGCTTTCTTCACCCATCCATTCATCACTCATCTAATTCTTTTCATTAGGAAGGATGGGAGAGATCTGAGAAAAAGAGGAGCAGAAAGGGAGAGACTTCAGTCTATTACCTTGTGCACAGTTTTGAAATTTGCTTCCATAGAGCAAATTGGAATGGAAAGATTGAGTGTGTAGGGAATAGATTAGATGAAAGAAATGAATACGAAATACAACAGAAGTGTTTTAAGTGATTGTAGTGGATTTCTAACTGGTAACCAACTTATTACACCAAGCTGAACTAAAATAGTGTGGTGCTGGGTACGGGAGACCCACCTGAGGACTGTTACTGGCAGCATAAAGGCAGAACAGGAGAAGCTGCTGGAACGCTGTTAGGGATGCTGTTTGAAGAAGCTGTTGGAAGCTACTAGTGCTCTTGGACTGTTCTGCTGGAGGACCTTATCAAGCTGGCCTTCCCGATGAACTTTGGAGAAACTTGGGTCCTCATCTTGAGCATCGATTTCTGGCTCTGGAGGGGAAGATGGTGCACTGCTCAGCCTCATGAAGCTTGTGGCATTGAATTTCCTGATGGGAACTCTGCTTTCCTCATCGCTGGAGGAGCTCGGGACCTCACTGTTGCTGAGGACGGCTGTGGTACTGTTGGGGAGCTCTGGTGCTTACCTTGAGTGTTGCTTCCTTGCTCCAGTTCAGATCCCTCAGTTTGCTAGCACAGATCCTTCATCCCGCTGGCATGGGCTTCCTAGCTTCCACCACTGACCTTTGGGTCTCTCCAGCACAGATTCATGAAGCAGGCCTGCATGAGACTTTGTTGTGGGTTGTAGGCCTCCAGTTGGACTTGTAGGAGGCATTATTATAAGCTCTAGGCCTTCAGCTAGATTCTTTAGTGTTTAGTGTGTGGATAGGTTTCCTTTACATGTATATAATTTCTTTGGATTATCCATTATAAAATGTGTCCTGTATTATATTGTTTCCCTTGAAAAAAAAAAAAAAAACCCAAACTACTACAGTGATGTAAATCCACTTATTAAACCTAATCATGTTTCATTTATTTTTTAGGGCAGGGTGTACAGGGTCTCACTGCATAGATCAGACTCATAGTAATCCTCCTGTTTTGGGCCTCCCAAGTACTGGGATTACAGGTGCACCCCACCATGCACAGTCTCAATCGCCATCTCAGTGTACACTGGGGGCAGGGCAGACACAACACGCTGAGGATCAAACCCCAGCTGCTGCGCTCTGCCTAAGCAGGCGCTTTAGTCCGCTGAGCTATCTGGCCAGACCTTATTTGGTTTTTTTCAATTGTCCCACTAATGTCCTTTCTTTCCTCACCTAGGACCCCATCAAGAACCCCATTATATTTAGGAATCTTATCTTCTTAGGAGCCTCCAATTTGGGGTAGCTCCTCAGTTTTTCTCTTCCCTCTTACAGCTTTCACATCTTAGGCTTTTGAGAAGGTTGTTTTGGGGACTGGTGATCAGTTTGGGTTTGTCTAATGTTTGCCTGTGATTAAATTTAGGTCTCACATGTTGGGTGAGAACATGCAGGCTCAGCTCCACACCTTGTCTGTGTCAGAAGGCACAAGATGCCGCCGTATCTCATTGGTGGCGATGCTCCCTCTGACTGTTTCTTTTTTTTTTTTTTT
>NW_004524649.1:5569022-5613000 GCF_000260255.1 Octodon degus | reverse complement strand
GCGGTCCAAGGGGCTGGGAGAGGGTCCGGCCCACTCTGCGCCTGGGCTGGGACTGGTCCCACCGGCGCAGGGTAGCAGGAAGCTCTCCGCACACTCCCTCTGACTGTTTCTTAAGGGTAGTGTCTGCCAGGTTTTTCTCCACCATAAAATTCTACTTTTGCCCCTTAAAATTAGTAATTATCTCATGGGAAGATACTTTGAAGTGATGCAAGTAATTTGTTGTCCCATTTTTACCACTTAACTACTTTTCCATGGATGTTTCCTGTCTGGAATGATTATTGCTATGGAGCTTGCCGAATTGCGAATTTCTAACTGCCTCTCTTCTTTTACTTTTATTAATTGGGTTTCTGCTGTAATGATAAGCTTTCTCTCTCCCTTGTTTATTTATATTTTCTATTTATTTCTATCATATGAACTCATAGGCATTTACTGTATTCTAAAGGTTATGGCTCATTACCATTTTTAATTTTCTCACTCAAAGTTTTCTAGATTCTGCCTGAGGAGATAGCTCAGCAGTCTAATTGCCTGCCTGGCAAGCACAAGGACCCGAGTTTGATCCCCGGTGCCACATGCCTTCCTGGAAACCCGGGCGCGCTGTGCCGTCCCACAAAACCAGGCCTGACGGTGCATGCTTGTAATCCCAGGGCTGGGGAGGCTGAGACATGAGGATCACTATGAGTCTGAACCATGTAGCAAGACCTTGTATTAAATAAATAATTGTTTTTTTAATTTCCAAATTTTTAAAATATATTTACCACAAAAACTGCAACATCTTCCCAAGTTTGGTGTGGTTTCTGCAATGAAGCAAATCCTTGGAAAGGCTAAGGTAGCAGAGGAAGACTGTCCAAACAACCTGAATCAGTCAGAATGGCCAGGTCCTCTCAAAGCTGAAAAGCCTGACCCGGCAGGGTTAAGTCTGAAGTGATGGAGGGAGTCTTATTTCTTGGTGTAACTGCCTCTGTGCTTCTCCTGCCCTACACAGCAGAGGCTGACTCAGTCAGAGAGTTGGCTTGACATGGGGAAAGAAAGGGTAGTCACAGGCTCCTACGCCATGCACAAGCTGTGGGTATCTAGAGATGACATCCACAGGACCTCCCAGCAGGAACACTGGCTGCCCACCCAGTAGGCTTCTGCTAGGGAGAGAATCACATGTGAAGTATTGCGACAGCTTGGATTTTTTTTTCCCCCAGTACTGGGGTTGAACCCACGGTCTTCATCTGTGTACTTTTTTAGAGACAGAGTCTCCCTAAGGCTTCTTCAGTTGCCCAGATTGGCCTTCCTCTCTGACGTTCCCAGAGAGCTAGGCCTACCAGTTATGCTTTGATTGTGTTTCCCGCCCCCCAAGTTTCACACATTAGCATGGTGACATTAAGAAGTGTGATACCTTGTGGCTGGGGGAAGGGGGGTAGAGAATAGGGGGAGGATGGTGGTTCCCGGGGACACACCCTTGGAAAGTAGGTGACACAGGTTCTGGGGGAGTGGCCTCTGGCTCTGACTTCCTGTCACACTGTATGACCTCTCTTTCACACATACAGTTCTGTTATGATGCCACTCATCATGAGGTGACACGATCAGAGGCCCTGACCAGAGTTGGTGCTGGGCTGCTTGAACTTTCAACCTCTAAAACTGTGAGGCAAACAGATGTCTTTTCCTTCTCAATTTCTCCACCTCAGGAATTTTACTATAATAGTGAAAAATCAGCAGACACAGGTGTCTTCCCACAGTGGCTCACGAGGTTACGTAGGATAAAGCCAAAATCAGTTCAGTTCCAGAGTAAGCAACAGAGATGGTGACATGTTGCAATTACTTTCTTGGAACATGGAGTGGGCTGGAGAAGGAGGCTCTGGGCTCCATGTTGCTGCCACAGGAGAAATAAATGGTTCAGAGGCAGAGCCATGATCACCTGTGGACCATGGCAACCCCATCTTGGGGCTCCTTGAACCACCACTGGCTGTGAAATTGGACAGCCTTGGCTTTGCCACTTAACCAGGCCCACTACTGAACCCCTAAACCTGGTTTCCTATCTTTTGTGTGGACATTTACATGACTGGAAACATGAATAACTACATCATGGTGGGTTGCCTCCACTTCTTTCGCTGGCTCCATTCTCCACCCTTCGCAGTCCTGTCCTATGCCCAGGAGATTGTGTCTCCAGGGAACCCTGCCTGCCCATTGAGCCACCAGCTGCCAGAGAGAGTTGTCCCTCTGCCACCCTACTCTTACATGCTCCTTCCTGGCCAGGTTGCTGCCATGTCCTTGGCCAAGGCTCCTGTTTTGTGACTCTACCTCTACCCAGACTATTCCATCCTCTGCCCCTGCAGGTTTCCTCCTGCTGTTCTTCCCTGGTACCTGTGGTGGCCTCATTGCTGGTGACAGACACAGAGACACTTTAGAGAGGACTAAAAAGCATGCTGGTATGAACAGGGCCAAGGTACAGGATCTCAGCGCTGCACCAGTAAGGTTCAAGTTGGAGTTGTGGGGTTCTAGCCCAGCCCTCTGGGCACTGTGTCAGAAGCAATTAGTGCAAGTACAGTTTGGCAAGGACCAGGGAGACTTCAAGGCAGCGGAGCACATTACATAACCTGATTTCTGAAGAAAAGCACAGCTGATCTGGCTCAAGATTCACTTTTACCAACAATACCTAGGGTTCTGTTGTCTGGTCTTACCCTGGACCAGAGGGAAATCCAAACAAGGTATCTGTTTTCTTTTGGAGGCCTATCAGGGTGGATCTCCTTGAAAGAAGAGCATCTATTTCCATTTTGGACACACCAGGCCCTATTTTCATGTATTGGTATTACAGAGTTGGCTAAGATATTTCTTTCTCTCCTCAATTGGCTTTAAGCAATGCAAATGGGTCCAGCGGAGGGGCTGATGCATAGTCTTTGAAGCACTGCAACAGGTTGGAGATGTCCTGCCATGGACAGCTCCCAAGCAGTATGTGTGAGCGAGGCTGAGCAACACCACACTTTTGGCTGGGATCGAGCTTCAAGAAAGAGGCCATGACAACTCAGGGCATGAAGATTCCACATCAAAACGGAAGCATCAACCCTAAGACACAAGATCCTTCCTTAGGCTGTGCTAAACAGATTACTCTTTTCACCTCTCTTTCTCTGCATATTGCAGAGGTGACTTCAGGCCTCCTACCCAGCCCAGCTCACAGCACTCACGTATTTCCCTCCACTCTCACAGTCACTCATCCCAAGCCACTCCCCTCTTCACGAATTAATAAAACTGGGTTTGGCCCTGTGTGGAAGACTATATTCAGGTTAGCCATTGTTCTAACTGGACTTAGGACCCCCTTAGCTCCCAACATCTACAGACGCGTGTTCATTTCTTTATTCTCACTGTGGATTGCACCAGAAGTGGTAGATGGGAATTATTTATTGGAATTCCAGTAACTTTTCCACAGGATTACAAATATAAACCCCACTGGACTTTGACGAGGTCTGGAATGGGTTGTCTATATTTCCTGAGATGTATAAATGTTTTAGTCACACCCCAGGGTCAGCTGTTCTAGCAGGACCAGCTCTGAGAGGTGTCCCTGTGGGGTGCGATGGGGGTGCAGAAACACAAGTTGTGTGAAAGGGCTGTCCCTTAGAGACCTTAGTAATGGGATATGGGAATCAGTCACCTGGAGCAAATGTCACATAAGACTGATAGGACTAAAATGTAACTCAGGTACAGGTTGGAGGGGCCAGAGCAGAATTTCAATTTGCCATTTTTCAAATGGTGCGTGGAAACAGAAACTGGGCATGGACTGCCCTTGGGTGGGTGCTCCAGGGAATGCCCTCCTTTGAATCCCTCCAGAGGCCTGGTTTATTTCACTGGGGGAGCAGGAGCTACAGGCAGATCTCTTCCCCACATGCCCTTGTTTCCCAGCTGCAGTGCTAGGACTGGAGCAGGTAGCTGTGCTGGGAGGTAAGTGGAGAAGTCTGTCCTCTCCAGGAAGATTTCCCATCTGGGAGATGGCAAAGAAAGGTCCCCACATTTTGTTTGCTACTGCAAAGGGAAAGCAAGATTGTGCACAAAGGTTCTACTGAAAAAATGTTTCAATAAGGGGGAAAGATTACTACCCATCCTGTTTGTCTTGTGTCAAGCAGGAAACCGAATCTGGGAGATAAACATCCAGATTTCTGAGCCAGTAAGGCGGCTTCCTGGCTTAGTCACTCAGCCATTGTAGGATGAAGGTTTAGGGCAAATCCTTTCTCTTAGCCCTGAGGTTCTTGCCATGAGCCATGGGCACAGTACTAGAAAAGGCTCCTCTGGGTGCAGGAAGCGGCCCCTGCAGCCTGGCACACAGAAGGCCCCCCAAAGACTCGCACCAACTCCACTATTGGTACTGATCCTGCTGCTGCTATAGTTACAGCCCCCCACCCCCCGCCCCCAGCTGCAGCCTGGCCTCTGGCCCTTACACATTGAGCTTATCCTTATGAAAAGCCACTGTGCTGCCAGGAAAGGAAATGGCCCAGAGCCCTGTTCTCAGACAGTGTGCAGGACATCAGCCTCCCTGCCGTTGACTCAAGTGAGCAGCTTCAAACTGCTGCCCCTAACGGTCCCTGGGAAGAGCTGAGTCTTCGTCAGCTGAGCCTCTGAGATCTGCTTGGCTTCAGATAAATAATTAAACTCCTCCCAATGCAAAGGTACTGTGTGAATTCCTTAAAGCAGTCTCTTGCTTTTTCTACAAGGGCACCCTCTCTCCCCACTAGCCAAAGCTGTGTTGTTTAGCCTGAGGCTGGAGCTTTAAAGATGGACAGCTACTTGCTCCCTCCTGAGCTGCTTCTCAATAGCAGCCAGACGAGGACCTGTCTGGGGCACTGGAGCAGGTCTTGCACATGGGGGAAGCCGGGTCCTGGTTTAGCAGATAGCAGGAAGAACCACTTAGGGCATTCTGAAATGAGGGGACAGTGCCCTTGTGCATAACTGCTGTCCTCTGGGAGACAAAGCCACCCAGTCTCTTGGAAACCTTGTGTGATATCCTGTTGCTAGAAAGAAGGCCAGACTTTCAAGGGTGGAGAGATACTTTTAAACAACAAAGGGAGAAAGGACCACTCCTAGAAGCATGCAAGGGTTGGAAAGAGGCCAATTCCAAGCCCAGTGAGCTCAGAAGATGTAGTTATGCGTGTCTCCCGACTCCAGTAGTCAGCAGAAGCATGCTGTTGTGCCAAAAGTACTGGAGTCTGTGGGGCTGGTTTCTGTACTGTGACCTGCTGCTCAGCTCCACTTGCTGCTTGCGGCACTACACAGCTGGTCTGTGTAACACAGCGGGTCTGTGCAGAGATGGGAGAGCCTTACTGTGGCTCCCCCCACCTGTGAGCAAGAGAAAACAATTAACTTCTACTTCTTCCATCTAATCATGAAATGTGCTACAATGCAGCGTTCAGCCTTTCTGATTTTTACCTTCTTCCTTCCCAAAATCCTTGATAAGATGGCTGTTGAATGGGGAGGTGGCTTCATTGGCAGAGAGGATATGCTCAGCTGTCTCTGGGGTGAGACCTCCTCCTCTTCCTCCTCCGGGCCATGGGCCTTGTGGCTCTAGCCTCTGGGGCAGCAGCAATGAATGACTGCCTCCTGCCCACGGGAATTGTCACCTGTTGTTTCTGACTGACCAGCCTCCAGTTAGCTGCACCTGCTTACCGATTAAAGCCTGCCTCTAGGTCACCAGGCTGCCTCTTCTCTCATGAACAGGACCCAGGAGGAGCTAGAAGAACTTTACTCTGGGTCTCCCTCCCCTCTTTAGCCACAATGGCACAGCTGAGGCCCTGGGCAGGGTGTGAGTGTGAATAGCTTATTTAGGAGGTGGAGCTGGGAAAACACTGGGAGGGTGCAAGGAAGTGCACTGGGAAAGAAGCCTGCATTAGCCTGCAAATTGCCACCACTGGGACAACCAGAGCTTAATCACGCAAGGGCCTCTGGGAAACCAGGTAGGATGTCTGTTATGAGATGCTGATCACACAGTTAATTGTGAAGGTTAAATAGAATATGCTCACAAAGTCATTAGCACAGAGCCCAGCACATAATAAGCGATCAACAGGTATAAACACACCCCTGCCCCCACGCACCTGCCTGCCCCAGCCCCTTGTTAGCTCTTTCTATGACTTCTCAGGCTGTTTTTCTTTTTTGCCTTCAACTATTTCTTTCCGTTCTTCATCCACTTTTATTTTTATTTCCAGGTATTTCCCAAGATCCGCCCTCAAACTTTTGGCTCTTTTGCTGTTAAGCAAATTCATCCACAGGCAGTTACCGGAAAAAAACACTTAAGCCTCTTCAAACACAGATCCTGCAGGGTGCATTCCATCCAGGCCACGCAGGGCACTGGTGCAGGCCATGTTCAAATGTTTTGTCATTTCAAATGCTCTAGAAGCACAGTGAAAGCAGTTGGGGGGAACGGTTTGGTTAGTTCCATAATATGAAGAGTCATGGGTATTTGGGGGAATTGAGTGTTACCATACTGTTTTGGTTGGAGTGCAAATTTGCACGGCCACTTTAGAGGGCAACTTAGTGGTATTTATTAAATCTCGTATTTATTAAATGTATACTTTACCATGAAATAATTCTGCTTTCATATAAACATCTTAGAGAAGTTTCCTCAAATATATATATATATATATATATATATATGCATATTATTATTTTTTTTAATTTTATTGATAAACAGCAATGAGACAGTTTCAAATCAAATCGGAAGTACAGATTCAACAAATAACACACTGCATATATATGCATATTATTTTTTAAAAATTTTATTTATATATTTGGTATGTAGTCTCGCTACTCAGCTCAGACTCGTAGTGATCCTCCTGTTTCAGCTTCCTCGGCACTGATTACAGGCATGTGCCACCATGTTTGATTTCAGTGGTTTGTACAGCATGCCCAGGGCGGGACCGGCATGGCATGTGGTGCCGGAGATTGAATCTGGGTCCTTGCACTTGCCAGGCAGGCACTTAGATCACTGAGCTGTCTCCCCTGCTCAACTTCCTCAAATTTGCACAGTGCTATTATTCATTGTTCTGTCTATCATATTAGTAAAGGATTGGAAACAGTCTAAATGTCTGTCAGTCAGGGACCATATGTCTAAAAAATGATATATTTATATAATGGGAGAATTTTATATTGGCTAGAAAGGAATGGGCAAGAACTCTACATATCAACGGAGACAGAGCTACATTAATAGTTGGCAAAAATTAGTGACTAGAAATCATTGACATGTTTTCTATTCTTATAGTTTTATCTTTTCTAAAATGTTGTATGAATAAAAAGATACAGCGTACAGGCACTGGAGTCTGGTGTCTGGTTTCTTCTGCTCTGGATAGAGACCAAATTCACAATCACAGTAACTATGGTAATCTCTGGAAGAATGGAGCAAGCTGGGGTTGGAGAAAAGGATGGTAACAGGGTTACCTGGAACTTTGATGTGCAATCTTTTAAAATAGATTATATATATATATATATATATATATATATATATATATATATATATATTTTTTTTTTTTTTCCAGTACCAGGGATTGAACTCAAGACCCGACACTTGTTCTACTGAGCTATCTCCCCAGCCCAATAGATTCTATATTATATGTGTGATTAAGAACCATATTTATTAGTAAGGGAGATAAAATCAATAATTGCACAGGTTATATGTGAGAATATTCCTAAGAAGAGAGAGGATTGAAAAACACTGCCATCAGTGTAAGAGAAAAGGAGGAAGACTTTTATTTGATTGGAAGTTGAGACTGGTAGAGAAATTAGCTGAGAGAAACAGAGCAGAAAAATACAAGTCCACATTCCACGAGGCTGGAAAAGAGACAAATTGGGAGAAGCACCTGAA
This sequence comes from Octodon degus, assembly GCF_000260255.1. NCBI lineage: Eukaryota > Metazoa > Chordata > Mammalia > Rodentia > Octodontidae > Octodon > Octodon degus. The sequence continues at coordinate 5,605,178 of NW_004524649.1, read as the reverse complement.
TACCACATCAGAGAGAGAGAGAGAAAGAGAGAGAGAGAGAGAGAGAGAGAGAGAGAGAGAGAGAGAGAAGATGGAGGAGGAGAGGGCTTCATTAAGCCTCAAAGCCTTGAGGATCAGGCAGGCCCCAGGTGGGTGAGCTGGTCTCAGCTGCCACATCAGAGCTCAGAGGCTGAGGGTCACTGTGGGTAAGACAGCTGGTACAGCTTCTACCCTGTCCTTCCACCTGTGACTGTAGCTGGGCTCAGTTGTCACTCATTTGAAACTGAGAATCTTTCTTAGAAGGCCCCTCAGTCTTGCATCCACAGCCCTGCTGACCTGGGAACCAGGAGAATGCAAAGGTTAGATGTGCTGCACAAGCAGGAGCCTGCTGGAGAACTCAGGAGCATAGGGGCAAATGCTATGGCCTCCGGGTTCCCTATGTTACTCTTGACTGATGTCACTTCCTACCCCGTCATTTTGTCCTTGGCTCTGGATGCTAGAGCAAACCCAAGTTGGCCCAGGTGTGAAGACTGGTGCCCCATCTCCTCTGGTACAGGAATTCAATGCTGAACAAGGTTCTTGATCTTTGATGTCACCTTACCTGACTTCTCTCCCTTCCTGGAGACCCTCCTAAGTATTGCCACAGAGCACCTGGAGTTACCTTAGGCTTGGGCTGCATGATTCAGCTTCCCGCACAGGCCTGCCACCCCTCCTCATTTTCTTCTTTCTATGGATGGTGCCAGCATTTGTGAAAATCCAGACAACTTACTGTGTCTGTATTTTTTCTCAGCTGAAACTCTCATCAAAGCCCATCTTTCCTGCCTTGAGTTTCCTCTGAGGCATCTCTTTATTTCAGCATCTGAGTGACCAAATTGGGACACTATTATCTCTCCTTTCCTCCAGCCTTTCCCTGTCCATTGCTCTGTGGACAATGCTGTCCACCTCTGTTCACTGCCTCCATGGCCTACAACAGCCTCCTTGGCTCTTCCTGTATACGCTGAATTGAATTGCCCATGTCACTGCCTATAAATCTTTCCTCCTTTACATTGTCTCAGGCCCACCTTTTCTGTTGTAGCCTCCATAACTCTAGCACTCATCACCCAGGAGCTCAGTAACTACTGGCCTCTAACTTTCTCCACTCTACCCCACAATCCATTGCTGCCCTAATCTTGCTTGAACATCATTTCATCAAGATATACCTCAATCCAGGGATGCATGGGGGCTTAGCCTTTCCTAGCACATCAACCTCTTGGCTATTATCACCTGGCACTGCACATCAATCACTCTACTTACTTGTACCTTTTCTTTCTTCACCCTCTGAACAAATTTCCTCCACCCTCTGTGTCCTACAAATATCTTAAGCTTAGTTCTAATTACACAGTGTCATGACAGCTCTTCCCTCTGCTCACTCAAAGCCTGTTTCATTTCTTAAGATCTATGGGAGTTTTACCACTATCTATCCATGCCCATCCCATTCTCTATTAATTTTAGAACCTGGGTGTTGGGAGCAAGAGGTTGAAAGCTACGTGGACAGTATGGGACTGAGACCATGAAACCTGCAGAAGAAATTCACAGGCCCACAAGAGAACCCATCACACCGAGCACGTCCTTTGAGGCCAGGAGAGTGGGAGATGAAGGTCAGGCCTGGGGATTAAGTCCATGCATGCTAAGGGCTTTCAGTCCCAGGAAGATGCACATATCTTGGTTTGGAAGGAGCCCAGAAGTTACAGTTTCAGTTTACACAGGGAAGACAGGATTGGAAGAAAGCGTAGGTGGGAAGCTGGAGCAGATCTATGCAGGAAGATGACAACCCATGTGGCCATCTTGGTTCACTGTGCACATCTTGCGTGTTTTCCTGAGCACTGTGTCTCCAATGATGAACATTCTAAGTTCTTTCCCTTAGGCCTGTTCCCATCATCTTGCTGTAGAAATACGGCACTCATGTCTCTTCTTACACATGGGCTGGCCTGCTTTGGCTGGTAGAATATGATGGCAAGTGATGACCTAAGACTTCTGACAGCCAGTGTGAAAAGGACTAGAAGCTTCTGTTTCTTTCATCCTGGAACATGGTCACCTCATGCTGTGAAGACCTGACTCACAAGGAGAGGCCATAGGCAAGAGGACAAGGATGCACTGTCTGTGGCCCCAGGCCAGCTCTTGGCCAAGAAGGTCAGCAGCAACTACTAGACAAGTGCCTTTTCCACCAGGTCACCCTGCCCAGCCAGTGTCATCTGCTTTCTGTGTCCCAACCAGCACCATCTGGGACAGACTGCACAGGGGAACTGGGTCAGCTTTAGAATCAGAAAGACAGTAAAGCAGTGGTTGTTTCTAACCTGCTAAGGTCTTGGGTAGTTCATTTTCCTTTTTCAACAGATACTGACAACAGACTCTCCAGAAAGTCCCTGACTTCTAAAACACTTCTCTTTATTATCATCTATGACAGCTGACCTGAGAGAATTCACAAGACAACGTATTCGCATTGATAAATCTTCCACTAGGCACAGCACAGATAGATGATCTCGCCTATCAACTAGTTATGCTCCATTCAGCACTTTTCCAGTTAATCTTTAGAGTTAAGCTGCATGACTAATGGGCAAGAGAAAACAGGTACTTCAAAGTATAAAGACTACAGTTTTAAAAAAAATTAGGAAAAAAATTGCAGTTTTGCTATCCAGGAAGATACTAGACCTCCCAGAAGCTGTCTACACCACCATCACAGTGGCTCCACAGGGCTGTACGATGTCCAAAACATGAGGTTCTGCATATTCCACCACCAAACAGGGCTTCTGCAGCAGCTGGCATATTTACGAAGGAGGATTCCAGCAAGCAGATCCTATCAGCTGGCACAGAACGAGTGCCAGATGTGAACTCCCAGGTTCTTTTGCAGAATGAGGAATAGTCTTGTTCCCAGAGAAGCAGACTGAACCAGAGCTTTGTGGGCAAGAGGATTGGGAAGCACTCTCAGGACCAATTAATCTTTAAAGGTTCTCTATTTTGTGAGCATATCTCATCGATGCCCAAATTAATCATCTCTGTTTTTCCTCTCTCATTGCCTACTGCAAAGTAAACCTGCAACACGTATTGATGAATTGAAAGCTCTTCTGTATATATTCCTTTATGCACACAGGATTGCCTTTTCAATGTAGTTCAGGTCACCAAGAGACAGCACCCACTGGGATTCAGCATATGTGTGTTATAGTAACCACTTACAGCTTCTTCAGAAGAAGAAACAAAAATTCACAGGCATGCACTGGAACTGTTAAATATATAGCAAAATAAAATTGGAGAGGTTCGTGGGAGTGAAAATACATAGTGGCAAGTGACATATGAGTCTAAATCTGGTTCAGGAAGGAAAGGGGTCTTGCCTTATCCCTAGTGCTAGCAAATGCTTCCAAAGGTGAGTGTGTTTTTCAGTAATGAGTCTGTTTTCTCTGTTGATGCATCTTGCGATGAAGACCAAGTGTGAAATGGAGCCTCATAAGGCACTAATGAGGCCATCCAGATCCCACAGATGTGCTCAAGGGCATTAAATTCTTCCATACACTGTCTTTTCTGGAATCTGTAGGTAGACGATTATTATGTTGCCAATATGGGCATTTATAACTTTTAGTTGGTGGGGACGTAGTACAGAGACTGGCAAGTGAAAAGCTTGAGACAGAGAGAGCAAAGGTCAATTTAATCTAAACACACTGTACCTGTTGATGAGATAAGAGACAAGCAGGTTCTGCTACAATAAAAACCAGCATATGCTTGAATCTATGAATTATAATTAGGGACGGCTGAACCTGTTCGGTCAAAAGAATTTGCCAATTCTTTTCTTTCTTTCTTTCTTTCTTTCTTTCTTTCTTTCTTTCTTTCTTTCTTTCTTCCTTTCTTTCAGTACTGAGGATTAAATCCAGGGCCTTTGCACTGAGCTTCATTCCTGTTTTACTTCTTATTTTGAAACAGGGTCTCAGTTGCCAAGTTGCTTAGGCTGGGCTAAATCCTCCTACCTGAGCATCCCACAGTGCTGGGAATACTGGGAATGTAGGCTGATGTCACCAGGCCTGGCTAGAATCTGCCACTTCTTTAAGCCAAAGCCTCCTGCTTTGCTGGGGATCTTGCCCTTCCATCAAGATCAAGGTACTTCGTCTGATGACTTCAAGCAGTTGGAAAATCAAAATCAATATTTCTGGTTCTTGAGCACTTTAGGATACTTCAAAGTAAAGAAAAATGAGATCTATATAGTGTTTGTTTTTTTTTTTTTAACTAACTAAAAAGCTTTCTCTTCTCTGGAGAAAAATGATTAGAAGAAACAGAGATGCACTCCTGGGCTCTGCCACCAGCCACATGCTGGAGTCTGGGTGACACACCTCACAGAGTCAAACCCAAGAGCTGGTTCCTGAAGGTCATGGCATGTGCGTGACCAAGGCAGCCTGTCACCAGATTGTGACCTTGGATAGGTAGGCCACATGCTCCCTTGAGCCTTCTTTTGTGTTTGTCTTTCCTGCTTACCTGAGAAATGTCACAAATCTCTGACAAAGCATTCTGGAAATGAATATGATGTTCTAAAAAATGTAAGATTTCAAAATGAATGTATTGGGCTTCTGGCTACACATTAGGAGAAGGAACCTAGATTTAACAAATTAGATGATTTTTAAAAAACTATTTATTTATTTATTTATTTATTTATTTATTTATTTATTTGGTACAGGGTCTTGTTATGCAGCTCAGACTCATAGTGATCCTCTTGTCTCAGCCTCCCCAGCACTGGGATTACTGGCATGTGCCACTACACCTGGTTTTGGTAGCCAGCTTGGCACAGGGTTGGCTGGCATGCACTACCGGGATCCAACCCAGGTCCTTGCACTTGCCAGGTGGGTGCTTAGACCACTGAGCTATCTCCCAAGCCCCAAATTAGATCATTTTGAGGCCAAATTTGTGTTCTTTTTCCAATAGCCAATCTTTATAAAGTAATGGGACACTCCAGAAGTCCCAATGTGGGTGGCAGAGTGGTAGGACAGGAGGAGCTGTGGTTAGAGAAAATTCCTTTTCTCTATCACCTTATTTTGATTTTGAGTCACCTGAGTCCTTTCCAATTGCTTTAATGTGATCATCTGCCAGACTATAATACTTTGTTTTTCCCTCTCTCATTCTTCAACACCAACAGAAGAAAACTGCCTTCGCCTTTTCAACACACAAGGAACAACTTCTTAACTATTTACTTCTCCACCCGAAGCACCTCCTCTGGAAATAAACACATTACTAATGCCAGAACAGCAGCATGACCAGAATTACGGGACGAGCCACCATAGGAAATGATATTGCAAATAGTCAAAAGCATGATACACACAAGAGCTTAGTCACGTCCCCTTGCCAAACTTCCTCTTACCAGTGTCCTCTGGTAATTGGGACATGGTGCCATTGCCCAAAGGACCCTTTAGGGCTGACATGGAGATCCCCTGCTTTTCAGTAGAATTAATTGGCTGTGATGGAAACTTGAAACAATCGACCACATGATGTAATTATGATACATACTTCCTGTGATGAAGTCTTCCACCGGCTGCAGGAAGTAGGTCATTAAGGAAGTAGCTGGGCACCAGGCACACAAGATGGACCCAAACTGGCAGCTCTGGCTGCTCCACCCACACATCAAGTCAGTGCCTTTGGTGCCTTCTTCTTGTCTTGTGAGAATGCAAAGAATTAAGAACTCGTGTGTGTGTGTGTGTGTGTGTGCGCGCGTGTGTGTGTTCATGGGGCTTGAACTCAGGGCCTTTGCACTAAGTTCCAGTCCCCCCACCATTGTTGTTGTTATTGTTGCTGGTTGTGTGTTTGAGATAGGGTCTCAGTCTGTGCACTTCATAGTACAGGCTGGCCTTGATCTTATTCATTGCATAGCCATCTTGGCCTCTCTGCCATCCTTGTGCCTTTGCCTCCTGAGTACTGGAATTGTAGGCCTGCACCACTATACCCAGATCAGACCTTTTTAAATGTTTTATTTTGAGATAGATCTTGCCAAGTTGTTAAATTGCCCAGGCTGGGCTCAGACTTGTGATCCTCCTGCTTCGGCCACCCAGAGTGTTAAGATTACAGCTACGTACCACCATACCTGGCCATGAGCTAGTTTCTAAAAAATAAAAAAAAATAAAAATAAAAAAAAAAACACATACGACAATGTCACCCAAGATGTAAAACCAAGGTTTTCAGAGCTTTTCATGACTCTAAACACTAACTATTCTTTTCTGTCTCCTTTCTTTCTGACTTGAAGTTAAGCGGTGGAAAGCGATGTTGTCACTATTACAGAAGCTGAGCAGCCTAGGGTTGAGTTCCACATTCTGCGTTAGCCTCTCTCCCTGAAATTCCTTGCTTCAGGGAAATGGAGATGAGGTCCAAGACCTGGGGAATCACTGCAGTCCTCCTGGGGCTGGATGCATCTTTACACATGGCCTTGATTCCTGCAGCCCTACACCCCTCCTCTTTCCTTGCAGGCAACTAAACTCTGGGGTCAGTCTAATGACACCTCAGCGCAGACCTTTGCCACCTTTGCCATCTTGCTCTTCAGTTTTCTCCTGACAGTACCCACATCCCCATGAATCCCAGTGCCCCACTGACTGTTGTTGCTCCCATGGGCATGGTTGGACCACATCACCTCGCTGACCTCTCCCTTTGACCCCCATGACAGATGGGCTCTGACCCTGCCGGCTATGCCCACAGGTTGGCCTGGCTACCATGTCTCCCGCATCACAGCCTCAGAGCCCCTCTCCTAACTCTGCTTTCCTCTCCATCTGCTGTTCCACTTCTCACACATGTTTCTTAACAAAACTCCTGGAAGCAGTGGTCATCCTGGGCTGTTTCCAATGTCGTCCGTCCCCATTTCTTCTCAGCTCACCCCTTTCAGCTTCTCCCTCGGCACCCTGCAGAGTTGTGATACCTCCACCCTGCCTCTGGGTTCCTGGTTCTCAGCCACCTTGGATGCTTCCTGCAGTAGACGCGGACACAGTTGAGTGCCTGCTCCTCTGAGACCTGCTGCTGCACATGCTGTTGCTTTCCTAGGGCTGCAGCACAACCTGCCCCAAACGAAATGACCTAAAACCGGCACTGCATCTATGTTGCTTGTGAACCTGCAAAGTGGACATCCCATGGTAGGGATGGCTCATATCTGCTCCATTTTGTATCAGCTGGGGGTGGTGCAAAGGCTGGGCTTGGAAAGACTTGAGTTCACCACTTGTATGCCAGGGGTCAGGGCTGGAGAAATTAAATGTCTTGAGGCTGGTGCACATGGCCTCCTTGAGTACTTGTCTGTCTGTCTGTCCGTCCGTCCGTCCGTCCGTCCGTCCGTCTATCTGTCTGCTTGTCCATCTCTGTGGTCCTCCCAGCTCAGCTGCATTGGAATCCCCAGATATCTTTCCTGTTGGCTCCCAAGACACATGTTCTAAGAGAAAGAGGCCAGACAAAAGCCTTGCTTTGCTTTTCAGCACCATGCCCTATAAAAGATCCAGTTCCACTTTCACTGTAGTCACAGATCTGCCAACTCCACAGGGAGGGAATGTGGTCCCAGTCAGTGGATGGAGCAGATTAACATCACACTGTGAGGGGATGGTGACTACAGGGAACACTGTCTGTCCCTGGGATGCTGGCTTCTTTCATCCTGCTGTAGTTCCCCCTCACCTGCCTTGCTGGCTCTGCTTCGTCTTTTCTGCACCTTAAATTTAGAGTCCCTGGGGCTCTGGCTTTGGATTTCTTCTTCACTTTCCTCTGTTTCTCATGAATGTCAGAGTCCCAAGGCTTTAAGAATTACCTGTATTCTATGTGCCGACTGAACCTGTCCCACGGATCATCTGCCTAATATTCTTATTCGGAAGTCCAATAAGTAGCTCAAATGAATAAATGAGAAGCAGAACTGCAGGTCCTCTTCCCCACCAGGTTCCCCTGCATCTGGGACTTTGTTGCTCACCCCTTCCACCAGCCAGTAAGCAAATACTGCGGACTTTTCTTCCAAAGCACATCCAGACCCTAACCTGTTTCTGCCATAATAACTTCTATTGTCCTGGTCCAAGTCACCTACATTTCCTCTTACAATTACTTTTTTCACTCAGTGCTAGAATGCTCTTTGGTTGCTCTTGTGTTCTGCCATAATTTCAATGGACAAGTTGGGAACAACTCAGGAATCTGGCTGGGTGGTGTGTACACTTCATAGCTGTTGTAGCTGTCCCAGCAGCCCTGAATGTGTGGCCCCTTCACAGTCCAAAGCAGCCCCTGGTGGCTTGTGACAAGGTGGACAGTGGCATCCCTCATCCAGAGTCCTGAGGCTGGAATGACTGGGGTCAAACCAGGGTGAAGGCTCAAGGTCATGTTCTGTAGAGTAGAACTGGGAAATTCTGATGTAGGGTTTTAAGCCAAATGCTGAACATGAACCCATACGAGAGTCTCGTAGAAGTGACAGACACTCTCAGACCAAAAGCAAATATATCTACCCCTGAATTCTTATATCCAAAACCCTTGGGCAAAGAGCCCCCCCCCCAAAAAAAAAAAAAAAGAAAAAAAAAAAAAGAAAAGAAAAGAAAAGAAAGGAATTCTATGAAATATAGAAAATACAAAGCTCCAGAAATTGAGAAGTCAGCATTTTCTGACTTGAAGAGTTGCAGTCTCTTCAAGCTTACAACAGACAGTTTTTGAAGAAGAAGCTAGATTCTCTTCACAGTTGGGTAATCCATTATTTTGGTTGCACACTGATTCGTAAGCTAGCAGCCACACTTTTCAATTCAAGTAGCCATAGAACTTAACTATACAACTTCTGTGCGTTTAACCCATGTAGCAGTTAGAGTAATTCTATTTAAGTCTGCATTCAATTGCTTAATTTTATTATAAGTATTCAAGATTGGCCAATATAGCAAACACTAGATTTTTAGATTTTTTTTTTTTTTTAATTTTAGGGAAGGGTCTACAGGGTGTTCAGGGTCTCACTACTAGATCAGACTCACACTGATTCTCCTGTTTACAGCCTCCCAAGTGCTGGGATTACAGGCGCTCTCCACCATGCCCAGTCTCAATTGCCACCTCAGCGCGTCCAAGCGGGTGGGGCAGGCCTGGAGACCAAACCCCTGTCCCCTGCGCCTGCTTGTAGGCACTTTAATCCACTGAGCTATTTGGCTAGCCCTAGATTTTTATATTCTCTTTAAACATACTTGTGCATTTTTAAATTTACATAGAGGACTCCTACCTACACTTTCCTTTACTGTATAAAACACAAAATATCTTTTGTTGTGATAACTACACTCAGGCCAGGGAGAGAGCTCAGTGGCATAAGTGACTGCCTGGCAATCACATGGTCCTGAGTTTGATCCCAGGTACAGAGAGAGAGAGAAAGAAAGAAAGAAAGAAAGAAAGAAAGAAAGAAAGAAAGAAAGAAAGAAAGAAAGAAAAGAAAGAAAGACAGCAAGCTACACTCTTGTGCTTTCTAATCCTTTACATTCATCTATCTTCAGAAACATTCCCTTAAGCAGTGAGACCCTCTACACCCTACCCTAAATACAAAAACAAAAACAAAAACAAACCAGAAAAAAACATTCTCTTAAAATCACAGAGACCAGCAATCCTGAGCACATCTCTTATATTTTGCTTTTAAGTGAACTTAGAAAAATATGAAAGTATCATACTGGAGAAAAATGTTAAGGAACTAACTGCTTGAAATATAAAAACACAACGTAAAACTTTGGGAGAAAATCAGTATTCTGATGTTTATAAAAATGTTGCTTTAGAATCAGTGTTATTTCATGACTACAAAATTGTTTCCAAGAAAATATTAAGAGTGTATTTCAGCTATGTGTGGTGGTACACACCTATAATCCCAGCACTTGGGAGGCTGGGGCACGAGAAGCACTGACAGTTCAAGGTCAGCTTGGACTTTACAGCAAGACTCTGTCTCAAAACAAAAAGACTATTTTAAAGTGAAAAACAAAACAAACATAAACACACAAAAGACCATAATAAAACAAGCTGGATGGGATGGCACATGGCCTATACCTCTGTCACTCTGAGAGGCTGGATACCTTGTTTCAACAAGAAAAAAAAAAAAAAAAAAAAAAAGTTTTTTTTAAAGGACTAGGTAGGGACCGGGAGATAGCTCAGTAGAACAAGCACTTGCCTGGCAAGAGCAAGGGCCTGAGTTCAATCTCCAGGTCCAAAAAAAAAAAAAAAGCAAAAAATAAATAAATAAGGGGTTGGGTATATAGCCTAGTTCAAAGACCCTGAGTTCAATCCTTACTCCTAAAATAAATAAATAAATCAAAACAAAACAAATGCACAAAACCAACTGCCCAGTCCTGTTTTACTCTTTAGGCACATAACAGCTGCAGTAACTCAGGAACTTAATAAACACTTGAGTGGCTGATTATTTCTAAATGCATTATAAAGATATTATAAAGATGGATGTTGAATTAGTTACACAAACACTTATCTAATTAATTTTCTCTGTTATTCTAAGGAGATATTAGAAATAATTACAGTGGTAAGAGTGCTCTCTCATGTAAGAAATGACTGATAGATTTTTTGGATGGTGTCGCAAGAACCGGCAGAAGGAAAAAGAGAAAAGGGGCTTTATTAGCTTTGAGGACACAGAGAGAATCTGGGGAAGATAAGAGATTCTCTGAACTGGAACAAAGGGAGGCTGAGGCTTCTGTGGCCTTTTGCTAGGGGTGGAATTTGAGGAGGATGTTTAGATATACCTGAGAAGTTGCGTGGGGTCTTCTCTGAGGCAGTGGGAAAGGTGAAAGGAAATTGCACTCTGGGCTGAGTTGGAGAAAAAGTGGAGAGGTGGTCTCAGGTCAGATAAGCTGTTGTTGAAAGGGCTTCAAAGCATATTAGATGACCACCATAATCATTCCATAATTCATACTAAGGCCAGAACCTATCATTCCCATCTTTTGATTGTTGTGAAAGGGACAACATGTCTCTTAGACTGTTTCCTGCTGAATTCGGTCATTGTCTTGGGGGTGGGGAAAGTTGACAAGATAATGGTTCACACCCATGTAGAGGCTAATGCCAGGTATATCAGCTAGGACAAGAAAGTCTTCATTAGTGAAGACCTGCATCAGAGACTGAAGAAACCTTGAAAAAGTTTAAAAAGACAGCATGTGATGAGTATATGTCATCATGATTAAAAGATACAGGTGGGGAAGCAAGAGGGGGGCTTCTATGATATGAATGTGTCATTTTACCATGACCTTGTTGAAGAGGAGGAGTATTGACTTTTTAGTTTCTGATGTTTGTGTTTTAGGGGCTTAGGAACATGGGTACCTGAAGGTCACGAAGGAGGGCTTTGTGATCAGCAGCAATTGTATGAGTAGTAGGAGTGAGGGTGAATCTTAAATATTTGACTTTTGGTGAAGCTATCTGAGCTTTGGTGGGAAAGACTCTATAACCTCATCTTGATAGACAGAAAGAATGAGAATATTCTCTAAGAAAACCATTGGTAAGGAGGAAGCAAATGATGAGCTTGAGTCTCCTTTGATGTTTGGGGGCTATTGGGTATTGGGGAATGTAGGGAAAGGCTGTGGGATCTCTGAGGCACACTAGTACAGGAACAGCATGTATGACACACGTGGGACTGGAAGGATCTCAGAGTATGTGGCCAACAAGGGGATAGGGAGGTAGGAACTAGCTGTGCAATGAGGTTAGATTTATAGTACGAGCACTGTGGAGAGAGAGGTAAAAGGGAAGTGGAGATTTTGGAGGAGGTCTCTCTTCATTAAAGGTATGGGATAGGATGGGATCACAAGGAAATTATGAGTGAAGAACAGTGTCTAGAGTCAGCAAGAAATGGGCTTGTCTGAAGGGATCATGTAGGTTGGCCATCAACACCCACAATGGAGGTGGTAGATCTAATACAGTGAATTTAGAACGCAGGAAGAACAGTATTTGTGCTTTACCTAAAATGTCCAGCAAGACTCAGGACTCTGAAAAAGATACCTCAGTGTGGGCCATGGACCCCAAGCTCTGTTTGTCCTCTTCAGTGGCCAGACCAAGCAGGTCAGGTATTGATGGATCTGGCTGTAGCAAGTTCTCATGTCAGGGCATGGAACTGGATGACTTGCCCTCTCTCTGGAGGACAGGGCAGTCGTGTTTCCAGTGACCCTCAAGCTTGTAGATGGAACCAGATCCCAGTAACAGCAGTAGGTTGGAGCAAGCTTGTGTCCAGTTGAAACTGTCCAGGAAGGACTCAGATGGAAACATCCTTTAGGTTCAGCATTATCTTGTTAAGGTCTTACTTTGATGGGAGTCCTGAGTGTCACAGCCAGAAGTTGGCACTTACATATAGTTAATTTTGGTCTCTATTATTGAAGACACAGAAAGTCAGATTAAGTAAGTTTTCCTGTGGAGTTTGAGGGCCGAGATCTGTCTTTTTTAGTTTGGCATGAATGTCACAAGCAGATCAGGCTATAAAATAGGAAATAACAATTGTTACTTCAGGAGAATCTGGGTCTACATTACTATACTTAGTTTGGAACAATATACTTGATTATTAGAATTTATCTGAGTATGAAGCACCTTGAAATATGAAGTATAACCAAAGAACTGTTATTTCTACCAACCATGGACATTTTAGCAGTTAAATTCCTATAAATTGCTAACAGACAATAGTTATATAATTTTGCAGAGATCATTTGACATCAATAGTTATACATAGTAGTGCAGCATAACAGTTATAATAGATGATGAAATCCTCATTTTGTTTATGCATCTCTAAATGTAATGGCACATTACAGGATACATATCACATAAATGTTTGTCAGAAAATCATCGTTTGACTGATGACTTCATGTTGGCTTGACATGAACTTCTTATAAATATGCTCTCCTGGAGCACAGGAGAAAGTCATGTTTAAATCTGAAAGAAAATTTACATTGTAAAATACTATATATCCAGAAGGCATGAATACATTTACTATATCAATAGCAACTTTTATGAGAAAAGCTTATTTTAATTTTTTGAGAAAAACTTTATTTTTTAACTAATGACCAAACTACTGGGGTGTCTTTTAAGGAGATTATTGGGGGCTTCTTATTGATAAACAAAGGTTGGCCACCCCTTCATCTACCAATCAAGAGCCCTGTCCAATAATCTCTCTGAATTTTAGTGATTTTTGTTTAATTATAAACTAATTTTGATATCATTTAGAGTAGCTGGTAACTCAGGAGAGAGCACGTTTTTAAGTGTATATTTGAAAGCTCAAGTAAAAAGAGGAACAGCTGTTTACAGGATGACATATAAACACAAACAAATATACAGGACACAAATGAACAGCTTTACAAAATCAGAGTGCACTCAAATATATTTCTGGCCAGGTTAAATTAATGATGCCCTTTTAAAGTCTGTAATTATAAGTCAGAACTTTTGTAGGTCAATTAGCAGAGATCTCTCATAAGGAGAATTTGAAAAATGTAAAAACCTTTTATTTATGGTTAATATGGGTTTTGAGGTTCCAAGTTTGAGTGGTAGCAAGCCAACTGAATAGAGTATAAGGATTAGGCACAGCGCAACAGTGGAGCACTGACAACTCACAAGTCCTGGACTTGCAAGCTGACGAGAAGGGCATCTAATGAAGGGGCAAGAAGTTGAAACTCAGAATCTCTTTTTTTGTGGCTGTAACAGGCCTGATAACCAACATAATCATTCAGCAATTCATATTAGGGCCAAAAACCTATCAACTACAAGCAAAATTGTCAAATAAGTTCTTTTGGGCATCATGAAGCTAAACTGGTCAGTGTATCAAGGGGTTCCGAGATCTAGGGTCACTCCTGATGAGTGGGGATGTAACTGATTCTCCAAAAGAGTGGAAATATTGTTCAATATCACATTTGCTATTATGCTCACAGTGAAAAATAGGCAAGAGATCTAGTTCCACTGTGCATATACTTTATTTACTTTGTAATTTTTTTCTCTGGGTCCATGATGCAGTTCACAATGATTACACTCACAGTGGGGAGTTGGGGTACATCTCACCCTCCATCTCTTGGTTCCCTTCCCGCTTGCAAAAGATCCATCTCCCTGTTTCCTACTGTCTATCTTTGCTCTTTAATTTCTTCATACTTCGGATCTCTCATACAAGTTAAACCACGTGTTATTTAAGCTCTTATGTCTGATTTACTTCACTCAACATTCCGGTCTCAAGGTGCATCCATTTTCCTACATATGACTCCAATTTTTCCTGACTTATAGCAAAGTAGTTTCAATGTGTGAGTAGTAAGGGTTTTCCATATACTTTAACAACCTTGCTGGGTTGTAGCAATAGTTACCATAAGTAATACACTAGATTTATAAGATTTTTTATTGGGAGGGTTTATGTGTATGCCTCTCACCCAGAGCTGAATTAGATAGGTACCTAGGTAGCTATGGTTCCAACTTTTTTTCACTAAATGCTATTTTTGGGGCTGGTGAGATGGTTCAGTGGTCTAAAGCACCTACTTAGAACAAGCTTAGCAAAACACAGGGACCGCGGTTCAATCCCCCAGCACCACATGCCAGCCAGCCCTGCCCCCTGGTGGGCTGAGCTGGCCACACACACACACACACACACACACACACACACACACACACACAAATAAATAAATAAATTTTTTAAAAATAAATGCTATTTTTGACATTATATACATGGACCATGCAGTTTTGTACATTTGGTGCTCACAGATTGACAATCCAGACTGCTGAATGTACAAAAGGGGAAGCAAAGCATTTGAACACTGGTGATTTCCTGCAGGAGTCAAAAAGCCATGGAGAAAAAGGCAGTAATAATAAGTAAATCACCTCCAGAACCCACTCATATCTTCGTAATGATTCAGTGTCTGTGAAACTCAGCATGGAGACAACCAATGAGTTTTGAGTCTTACATTAATCTAGTTTCCTGCATAGCAAACCCAAGATTAAGATTTATGTGAAAGTGAGATATTAAGGAAATACCCCTCCCCCAGACCCTAAGGAAATGAGGAAGCAGAAGGGTAAAAGAAGGAAGTCAGGCAAGCAGGGTGCAACTGGCCAAAGGTAGCATCAGCCTCAAAGGAAAGGCACTTGGGACTGTAAATTGCAACTTGGAACCTGGGACTGAGAAAATGGGAATTTGCCCAATGCAAGCGGAGAAATTCATCCACAACTGACCATGAGCAAGAGGTGTTATAATCTCTGGGAACAGAATACACTCAATGACATAATTTTACCCAACACTTCCTTGTTTTCTTATATGTCTGAGCTTTATCTAGTACCAGGTCTCTGGGGTAGAAGTTGAAAAAAGTAAACTGGAAACAGCTACCGTGTACACAGTTGAAAATCCACATAATCTGTGCAGCGCTGTCTGGGCATAAGGGTTATGAGCAAATGTACTTGGTTCACCAGAAATTCAGAGGCTCTGCCACTTCTTTCAAATGGATTGCTGCAAAAGAAATTATCATAATTTTTGTTTCTAGAGTAATTTAATATTTTGTCAACATTTCTTCCCATTTGATAAGTGGAATGCAACAGATTCATTTTTAGTAACACAGCTGTTTTGCTGAAAAATATACAAAAAACTTTGAAAACTTAAAAGAAAAATTTAAGTCATTAGTTATTCCTCACAAGATGTCAGAGTGAGCAAGTAGACATGAGAAAATATTATAAGATATTTTTAATTACATATGGACATTTAAACAATAATGTGATAAAGTATATGATATCATGGTGTCTTCCCTTTGTCCCGAGCACTAATATCAAATGTCCACAAGATTCATCTCCGTGCCCACATAGCCACATCTGTGAGAAACCAGTCAGATTTAGTAACGATATGCCTTTTCCTCATTACTCATCCTGAGAGTCATATAAAAACGGATTCATTAGTTATCTAAACCATTTCTTTTCTGTTCATTTGTTTTGTTTTAGTACCAGGGATTGAACTCACTACCTGATGCACGTGAAAAATTTTTAGTATGTGACCTTGTACAACTTTTTTTTTTAAGTCTAAAAGTGCTTCTGTTTACAAACTACAGCAATTAACCATTAAGAAGAATGTACGCAGTGTGTTAGTTATTGAAACTATCCCAGCAATTTGATTTGAAATGGTCTCATTGCTATTTGTTTATCAATAAAATTATGAAAAAAATAAAAATAAAAATAAATAAATGTTATGCGGAGTAAAAGTGCTTCTGGTTATGTTAGTTTTGGTTTATTTTCTATTGGCTTATCCCCTACATGAGAGAACTCTTTCTGTTTTGTATTTTAGGACAGGGTCTACAGGGTGTCACTACATAGATCGGACTCATAGTAATTATCCTGTTTTCAGCCTCTCAAGTGTTGGGATTATAGGTGCGCTCCACCACATCCAGTCTCAATCTCAATCTCATCAAGCCCCAGGGTGGGGCTGACATGGCACACCAGGGATTGAACCTTGGTCCCTGCATCTGCCTAAGTAGGAGCTTTAATCTGCTGAGCTATCTGGCTGGCCCTCTAAACCATTTCTTTAATAAGTACAGATCAAGCTATTTACAGATTATTTTTCTTATTTTCAGAGAATCCTAAAATATTAGAAAATAATTCAAAAGTATGGACAAATTATGTGCTAAAACACTGCTAACTATGTTCCAGGTGCTTTCTCGCTCACTTCATCTTTTCTTCAAATATTAAAAAGCAAAGAGCAAGACAGGCAAGTATGGAATGTGATAATTTTATGTGCGTCTGTAGCCATAAAACCACAAAGACAGAGACTAGTTTAAGTACCACGCATAGCACCATACAAACCTGAGAGAATTGGTTTATGAAAGGACTTATTTGGGTTCACAGTTTTGGAGTTTCCGGTCCTTGGTTGGTTGAATTCTTGCTTATTTATTTGTTTGTTTGCTTGTTTGTTTTGCAGTACCAGGGATTGAACTCAGGACCTTGCACTTGCCAGGCAGGTGCTTAAGCCTCTGAGTTGTCTCCCTAGTCCTCTTGAATCCTTGCTTTAGGCATCACTGGGACAGACATGATGGCAAGAAGGTGGGCAGAGCAGAACCACTCCCCTCAGAACTTAAGTATGAGATCCATTAGTATGTATCCCTGGGGTTGACCTCCTTTCTCCAATCCTGTGTCTCTGAAATACATCCCTATTCTTGTATTTCTTCTTTGGCTATCTAAGGTCCTCTTCAAAAACTAATGAAGAACCTTGGTTATTAAGGCTCATCTTTGTATTAGACAAAACTGGAGGGTTATAACTAAGTTAAAATTCCATGTCTTGACTGACTTTTCATCTTACCATTCCAAGTTTTAAAAAAATTTTATTTAGTACATCTTTACATTCATCACAGGGGGTTGGTACATGTGCCTGACACTTCTTTTTCTTTTTATCCCTTTCCCCTACTTCCATCTCTTGTTCTCCTTCCCATTTGGAAAAGATCTATTTCCCTGATTCCTATCCATCTCCAGTTTTTAAAGGCAGTGTTTTGCAATAGCATAATAATGAGTAATTATGCCTGAAATTTAAGTGGTGCCCCATGTGCATCAACTATTCAATCAGGTTGCATTTCCACTTCCAAACTAGAAAACAGATGAGAAGCCAACTGGCTGAATAGACGTTTTCCTCACATAATTCCATGGACTCACTTGAGGTTATAAACGCCATTTAGACTGCAGCCTCCTTTAACAAAATATGTCCATGGACTGTCTGTGAATGGCTATTTCTCTTATACCAACACCTCAGGTATACTTGACAAAAGAAGACCATATCCACTTCAGATGGTTGGCTTGAATGTTCCTGTGTAACACACTCAGCCCTCACATTCTAGTGATGGGGTGGTGCTTGAAGCTGGACTCTCCTGAAGGTACTATAGTTAGGATGAGATGAAGTTGTCAGGGTACAGTCTCCAGGATAGCACCAGTGACTTTTCTAAGAGGAAGAGAGACTGCAGCTCAGACCTTGCTGTGTCTCCTCAGGTACTGACACCCTCTGCCATGTTAAGAGACAGCAAGCAGGTCTTCATTTAGAGAGGCCTTCCTGATCTTCTTCTCAGTCTGGGAAGTTTATATTTGTAATCCCATGGATAAATTATTGGAATCCCTTTGAGTTAATTCCAATCTTCCACTTCCAGTGCAACCCATGGTGAGAATAAAGACACTAAGGCATATTTATAGTTATGGGGAGCCAAGGGGTCCTAAGTCCAGCCATGGTGATGACCATCCTGAACAAAGGCCCTTACTTGAAACTAAACCCAGCTTTTATTGATTTGTGAAGAGGGTGGTGGCTTGAGGATTGAGTGACAGAAGTACATGAATGACATGGGCTGGACTAGGTAGGAAGTCTGCATTTACCTCTGCCATATGCAGAAAGAAGGATACACAGAAAAAGTAATTTGGATTACACTATTGTGATAGTATCTAATGTTTTGGGGTCTGGTGCTTCAGCTGTGATGTGTTATCTTTCAAGCCCCAGGAAGTCACAGCCTCTATCTTAAAACTCAATAGACAGCATGAAGCATTGGCTCTTTGTCTTGTCTTAATCCTGCTCATATTAAACAGGAGCAGCCAGGAGTTACTGGGGAAACATGTGTGCCTTCAAAGACTATCACCAGCACCTCAGCTAAGCCAATATGCACTGCTTAAAGCCAGTTGAAGGGATAAGGAGAAGTCTTAGCCAGCTCTGTACATATCAATTCATGGAAATGGGTCAGGCACAGCCGAAATGGAGACAATTACTCCTCTTTCGAGCAGAGCTGCCCAAGTGGTCCTCCATACTCAATGGGCGCAGACTGTATCTAGGACCATCTAGCCTCTGAAGCCATGAGCCAAAAACAGTCTTCTAATCTGAATAAATTACTCATTCTGTGGCATCCAGTTACTTCAGCAGAAGATGGACTGAGATAGAAACTGACCTCACTGCTCAGGGTGAATAGGTCTACACAGATAAGAGACAGAGGAGCTCAGGGCACGGGGTTACCCCAGATCAGCTGCAATCTCAGGAGGAGTTGGCAGACGCAGTCAGCCCTCCAGCATTCCCTTTGCCCTCTACGTATTAGGCAATGCTTCTGGGCATTGAATTTCTCTGCCTGGCACAACTCTTAACAAAAACATTCCAATGAGCTGCAGCAACCAAGTTCACCAGTGAAACTCAGAGAACAGTCTCCTCAGATTCAGCGCTGAAATAAATCATTGAGCAACAAGCACAACTCAAATCACATGGAACAGATAATAAACAGAGAAGACATAAATAGGTGATGTGAAGTGGATCCCATTAGAGCTTCTGAGGTAGAACAGCCTTACCCTCTAGGGTTTCTGTGGGGAGAGTTCCAGAAGCAAGGTTCTGGCTCACAGGTCACAGGATGGCTCACCTGAAGCTCCAGGGGCTGCAAGGACAGTTTGGGGTAGTGTTCTGGCTCTTTAGGGCTGTATTCTCATGTTAGGTCAGTGTCTAGGCCCAGACTTGCACTCCCCTATCCTCTGTGCCTTGGGTGCCACCCTCTGGTTTATGCCACGTCAGGCCATGCTGAGGAACCGGGACACTTCCTGCTGGAGAAGGAGGGGCATCTGTAGCCCAGAGCAACTGTGTCCCTTGCTTCTAGTGGCACTTTTCCGGGAAAGCCAGAGAGCCAGAGGTCTATCTAGAAGAGACTTGAGTTCTGATCTTCCTCCATGTTGGAACCTTCAACATGACTGGCAAACCCAAATGTCTATGGTGGCTGAAAGGTAGAAAAAGTGGAAGGAAGGAAAAAAGGAAGAAAGGAAGGAAGGAAGGAAGGAGAACGAAAACAGGGAGACCCACAAGGAGGGGGGGAACCATCCTGATGAAGACAGCACAGCTCCTCAGTGAGTGACACAACAGTTTTCACAAGACATGTGAGGCAAACCTGACTTTGGGACCAGAAGGAAGCTTGTGTGTGTGTCCGATTGCTCACCTTCACCCTCAGGCCAGTCTCTTCAGCTCTCCTCTCTCCCACCTATACTGGGTTTACCTCATGGGATCTCTTCTTTATGGCCCTTGGTTGTACTTGGTCAGTAGTGGACACCACCAAGAGAGGAGGACAGAGAGCCATAGGCTGGGCATTTCTTCCTTGAGTCTATGATTTGGGCAGTGTGATCTTCCAAGACCTGCCTCCCTCCTTGGCCACAGACTCTGCCTGGTGGTTCTTTCCATGGTGCCCCTGGGATGCACTCTGTCCTTTGCCTTACAGCTCTGGGAGACAATGACGCCCCACTGATTGGCCCTGGGTGCCTTTTAGCACCTTCCAATGTCACTTGCAGGAGTCACTTCCTACTCCACCAGGAAACTGATAAATACCCATATTCATGCATTGGTGGAAAAATTTAGTGAGGATAAAATATTAATTTTTATTTTTATTGTTTATGTAAAATGTTCATTTATTACATAAATTAGCAATTAAAAATATCAAAACTTTACACTCTGAGGTATGAATGGCCAATGAGCATGTGAAATATCCACCATTAAGTGAGCTGTCCCTGAAAACAAACTATAATCACCATGAGAATGGATGAAAATGAAAAAAGGGACAAAGCCATATGCTGGGGAAGATTTGGGATAAGTGAAAATCTCACACGTGGCTAGTAGGAGTGCAAATTAGTACAGTTACACTTTGGAACACTCTTTGGCAGTATCCAACATGACCCAGTTGCCCAGCAATTCCACCATGAGTAAACCAGTTAGATATGCACACATTTCCATGCCAAAAGACATACACCCGTAGAACAGAAAACAACCAAATTCCTAGCCATAGCAAAATGAATGATGGGCTATTCACATCATGGAAAAGCAAATCTCTAGAGCAATAAAAATAAATGATCTACAATTATAAGAAACCATGTAAATAAGTATTGCAAATATGACATTGAATGAAAGAAGCCAAGCCCAAAAGTGGGAGACAAGAAATGAATCTATTCTATCTCTGTCACCACATGCCTTGGTGGCTCCTGAGCAGGCCACTGAGACCGTAAAACAATACCTGAGATAATCAATGTATTAAGGAGGAAAAGTTTATTTTGGCTCACAGTTGTAGAGGTGTCCATCCATGGTCTCTTGGCCCTGTTGACTTAGGGTCTGAGGTGAGGCAGCACATCATGGTGGAGTATATGGGAAACGAAAGGAGGAAGGGAGGAAAGGATGAGTCCCCAGGGAGCTGGAAGCCCCACATCTTAAGGTTTCCATCACCTGGTAGCACCAGGTCCTCCAAGCCTAAGGAGGATGGTCCTGGTTGAAATGACAGCAGTTACCGCCACTTGAGGGAGTGTCTGAAGGAGGGGTGGGTTGGGTGAAGTAGATCTTCATCTAGATCTACTTATAAGGGAACATAGAGTTTGAGAAATTCAGCAATAGTCTTGATGTGTGAATTTTTCTGTATATTAATTGTACCTCAGTAAAAACCTTCTCTCACTTTTAAGTCTGTTTTAGCAAGCAAGCAGGCACCATAATGTGTCAGCTCTAGCTAACAAATTACACAAGCACCAGACTGCCTGGATAGTTTCAGGTCTTGTTCCAGGCATGGCTGCGATCGAATGGCCACCCGGTGTATTATTTAGGAACTGATATATTTACAATGCATTTGCCCCATTTCTAAATTCTGGATGCCCATTGCCAGGATAAATAACGTTTGCATACTAGGCATGAGGGTATAATTTCTGCTGTGTTTATCATATACAGAGCAGTGAAGTTGTGAATCCAGATACCAGTTTGTTGTTTTGTTGAGACAGAGTCTGTGTAGTTCAGGCTGGTCTTGATCTTACTCTAACTCAGGCTGGCCTTGAGCCTGTGGTGATCCTCCTCCCTCAGCCTCCCAATTACTAGGGTACTGGGGTTACAGGTATGTGTCACCACAACTAGTTGGGTACCTATTTATAGAAGCAGGATTAAGAGTTTCTCTTGCAACCGAGTTGGTTTACTGCTTCGGCAGGAGGATGTCGGAGTCAAGTTAAGTTCAGATTCAGAGTGAGGGGCTGGTTGACGTTTAGACTGAGGTTATGACAGTGCAGGGTGATGGTTGAATCCCCAGTATCAGATAGCCTGAGACTTAGGGGTCTTAGAAATGTTCAGTCCAAGTCACCGTCATCTGCATGCTAGCCATGTCACCAGCAGAACACAGCAGAAGGGAGAGAAAGCCAAATGGCTCAGAGCAAACACAGGAAGGGCAGGTTCTGTAGGATGCCAGGGGACCACCACAACCATGGTGGATGCCAATTGGCCACAGGTCCACTTTTCATAGCTATGGTTGAAGGCAGAACCATGCCACAGTAACATCAAAGAGAGATCCGAGTTGTGGGACCCAGCACCACAGTTCATTAGGAAACTACTTCCAATGAGTCTAATTGGAGCATTAATTAGTGTGATGGAGCCTTGTTACAGTTCTCCCCAATCTTCGTATAGCTTTCCCACATTTCTATTTGAAAGAGGACAAAGGCACAGAAAGAAAAAGGAAAAGCAGGAGAGAAAAAGGAGCTGAGGAAACATAAGGGAGAGGGTGACTACTCATCTTTTATCTCTTAAAAGTTAAAATTGAAATTTGCCTGTAAGATACTCTCAATAATCTCAAGATTATGAGAAATACAGTAATATGAGCCCAGGTGGATGCTGATATTTTAATTGATAATCAGGAAGGAAGGAAGCGGGAAGGAAGAAAAAGGAAAGGAGAAACAACTATAAAATTCTACAATTGTTATTTGAGGACATCTTAACTAATTAGATGTTTATCTAGAAAATAAATAAATAAATCCAATCTTTTCGGACATGTGGAACTTTTTAATATAATAAACTAAATAGCTTTTATGAAATGCTTATCAACTACCACTGCAGTCTTTTGGAGTGGTAAGGTTTTTTAAAAAAATCCTATTAGGGGTTAGAATTAATCTCTTGAATGATTATATAAATTACTTCATTAAAAATTTAGATCTAATTATTTGGAAGTCAGTAGCAGCCTCTACAAAGCCGTAAGCATGTGGAATTAAGTGCCTTAAACCTTTTACTCTATTAACTCTGACTTCTTTACAAAACGTATTTTTAACCCTCTTTACTAGCTAAAACTCAAAACTTTAATTTCCTCCTTCATCATGTGTTTAGCAAAGATTGTTCATTTCATTTACTAAATCCGCAGGAAAGTGTCTGAGATTGTTAGAAAGGCATTAAAATCATGTGGCAAGAAAAGAGACCTTTGAAATTCCTGTTTGAGGAAATTTGTAAGAGAAAAGACAAGGAAAGAGGAAAGACAATATCATGTATCTCTGTTAGTTTACTTTGCTGATGACTAGCGATTACTGCCAGGAAATTGTTATATTGTTCCCAGGGACCTTGAAAGGGACAGTGTGACCCAAACATTGGCTTTCTACACTGACACAAGAGAAAGCAGTTTTAAGGCGTCTGTCCTCAGAAAGCAGACTCTCTTTTGTAGCTAGAACTGCAGCAATTTAGAACTTCAAAACAACTTAGGAAAATAAGTATAGCCAGTGATAACAGGGGAACATAATTATTAGTACAGCTTTGCCATTTTTATGTATTCTTCCTGGCGTTTTCCTCGTCTATTTTCTTAAACTGTTTATTTGTAATGATGGCAGGTGTTCAGTGTTGCATCCTGTTTTATTTTTTCCCAGGAGAGTTTCTTATAGATTTCTTTCGTATCACCATTATAGAGATGTATTACTCCCAACCTGCTAGACGTCGGATGGGCTGAGTTTGTGTCCCCTGAAATCAAATAATGAATTCCAAATGACAATGGAAGTTAAGAGTATGACGGGTTTATCGAGACACAGCTCCTGAGAGACAGGAGGGGCCCCAAGTATGTGGCCACTAGCGCTCTTTGTCAGGGGCAATGTATACAGTAAAGTCACGTGTGGGTACACCACAGGTGAGTCACACTGTCATCAACCTACAGGATTACAAATACAGCTGCTAAGCTAATGTGATCCAACAGGGAACAAATCAGTAGCAAGGGTGTGTGGAAAGAACAAAGGCACTTTGGGAAAGGGGCGGGTCTGGGTGCTCTGGCCACCCACCTGGGGGACTGATGCCTGTCTAGGCTTCCTGGGTCAGGTGGCTCTAATTACAGTAAGATCTCAAGTTGCTGCGTATCCCTTCCGCTGGCCTGGCCTTCAGATGTGCCTCCAGCTGCAATTCTGATGTCTATTTTTCATTGACTTCCTTGAGAGCACAGTCTCTCTGATATTTATCAGTTTTTATTTAACTTAGCTGCCTATGATAATAGCCCTTTTAATGTCTTGATTGCAGTGCTGGGGTTCAAACCCAGGACTATGCACATACTGCTGAGCTACATCCCACCCCCCAGTTTAAGGCGACCGTGTACACTCCATCCAGTGATTTCTCAGGGTTTCTTGCTCCGCGTCAGGGTATTGAGGGCCTATTTTTCTCTCTCTCCTGGGCTCCACCAGATAATTGAACAGCTGTTGGCCAGGAAAGACTGAGCTCACTAAAATATAGTTCCCCTTGAGATCAGTTGGATCCATCCTTCCCTGCTGAGGACTGGGGAGTCAGGGGTGGATCTGGAGGATCAAGAGTCACAGGGTATCAGTCACTGATTACTTAATCTCCACTCTGCCACTAAAGAGCTCAGTGACAGAGAAACTTCAGAGATTTGAGTTCCAGCCAATTGCAACTCAGCAAAGGCAATTTTCTCCTGCAGGCTAACGAACAAAAACCTTTTATGGGCAAACTAAGGAGGGCCATTCAACTAATATTTCAAACGAGTGAACTAGTATTTATTTTGAGGCTGCCAGTGGGTCCCATCTTATGTATTAGACTTGCTCTTGAAGTCCACACTGCTGACCCACCTTTTAGCAGAGACCCCCATATCATATGATTAGTTCACTCCTTGACTATGACCCCAGATCAGGGAACCCCAGCCTGTTCTGGGGACTCCAAAATTTCTACACTTTGCTTCAGGCAACTCATCTGCCTGCAGCGGTTGCCCCCAGCAGATAGAACTTTCTGCAAGGCATTCCTGTGAGATAGGAAGAACTAGGGGATTGGGAGTGGGGAGTCAGGTGGGGCTTGGACTACACAGGAAGCAGGGCCCTGGCTGTTACCCAGGATGCCCCAGACAACTCTGTTCCCAAGAGGAGCTGCCCTGGGGCATCAAATGCCCCAGGGAGAGACATCACCAGGTCACCCATGTCTGGGAGATCATAACAAAGCACTGGAGTCAAATACAAGCCACACCAGGACGGCATCACCGTCTTCCTTCGAAATGTTGATAACAGGTGCTCCCAAGCAGGGGTGTACACAGAAAGCTGGGAAGACACTGGTTTGTTCTCGGTGCTCTGCCTATCACCCGTGCCACCTCTTCTTATTTCTTACCCAACATTTCCTCGAACCAGGCAAAGGCACCAGGAAAACTGGTTGCAACATACGAACGCCAATGCCCTCACCCTGTTCTTACCCACTGGTCGGTCCGTCTTAGAGGGAACCAGACCAAGAGAAAATCCATTTCCAAAGGGAACTGCAAGCAACTTTTTTGTCACTTTCTATCCCTGATCAATCGCTCTCTTAGTTCCTCCTCATTCCTGCTCTTCAAACCGTCACATTCTTCTGTCACTTCCCTTTCCTGTCTCTTTTCTTTCCTTCTCTGAAATGACAGTCCTCCCAGATGCTCCCAGACCCCATGCTGCCACAGACACCGAGTGATCATCTTTGTGGAACTGCATTGTGGGGCTGCTGGAAGGACCCCACGGGGCTGGGCATTAGTCACAGATTTAGACCACATCCCTCCACCTGGGGACTCTGCAGCTCCCTGGCAACCAGACCAGGCGGGCTCTGGAGCATGGCACAGCCACCTATCAGACAAGGGGACAGTCTTGAAGCCACTAAGTCAGGCTTGTGGCCGCTCAGTGAAAAACTCAGTAAGCCAAGCACAAGAAAGCAGTTAGGCCCCGGGTTAAATATCACATGGTTTCTCTTAAATGAGAAACCCCAGTGTAGATAAAAAGCAAAGCAAAAGACAGATGATAGGAAACAGGGAGGGAGACTGTGGAAATGGGAAGGGGCTCTGGGGACTGGGAAGATGGGAGAGAAGTGGAGAAAGGAAGTAAAATGATGAAGATATCACCTGTGTCTGTCCCAACTCCTCATACGAAGGTATTCAGTATGTGTGGCAAGCATGTACTACTAATACAAAAACGGGTTGGGGAGCGCCTTGCTGTTCCTTGGGCGCTGTCGGCCAGCCCAGGCAGTCCTCGCCCCGGGGTCTTCAGTTTGCATTGTCACTGTGGCCTCCAGGAAGTCAGGATTGCCAAACCAGAGAGCTCTGTAGGACTTTGGCAGCATAAAGGCGGTTATGAGCCAACAGCTACATAAATTCTGTATTGAACAAGAATGAACTCATTTCAACCTGGGACAAAACAGTTCCTATCCCTGTTAAGTGTCGCTGCCTAGCAGTGGTTGACACTTTTAAGGTGCTCTTTTTGGTAATTTATATTTTCTGAGACTCAGGGATAGGAAAACGTGGAATTATATGGGAAGAAATGGCTGGGGTGACAGTGAAAAGCTGGTCTTTCTCATGCCTGTTACATGACTTGGGTGTGTATGAAAACAGACCTACAAGATGCATCGCAGGGGTCTCCCTCCTGGACACCAAGTCCCCTCACCCCCAGGGTGCAAGCCTGAGGGGATGTCCTGGGGCCCGCTGTACTTGCAAGCAGCACTCTCTGCTCCTGGCTACTGGGAATCGATTTCTACACCAGCACTCTCCATGGTTGATTAGGAATCTCTGAGTTGGGCTCCATACTCTGTCCCCAAGGTCCTAGCAGCAACCCACTGGGTCATGGAGCCTTTGTTGGCTGTTTTCCTGCCTTATCTCTCCTCCCCAGCCCTGCCAGTCACCTCAAAACACAAACCTTTGCAGGCTTGGCCCCACTATAGGGTCTCTTCTGAGGGAAGCCAGGCTAAGACTGACGTAAAACCCAGCAGTCTGCTCAGTGTTGAAAACATGCCCACAACTAGAAGGCTAATGACAGAATAAATTAAAGAATGTTCTGACTGATGTTTGCTTTGAGCTCAGATGTGCTCTGATCAGAGGCAGCAGGGAGAATGTGTCCCCAGTTCCCGTGCTGGGCATCCTGTGTCCTCACCTGAACATTCTACCATGATCCCTCCTTCTCTCCTTCGTGGACCTAAGCCACACTGTGGGGCTTTCGCCATCATAATCTGCTGTCCTGTGTGTATGCGTCCTGCAGCAAGGCCCTGACATGCGCATTTCCTGGACACTCACCTTTACCCACTGCCTCTGACCCACGGAAGACCTGACAGCAGCTGCTTCTCTACCTCCTAACACTCACCAGGGCATCTATGTCCCCATCAGGACAGGAGCAGCAGCCTCCCCGGAACCCAGGTCCAACCTGCCCTGTCTGCACCTGCCATGACTGGAGCCCAGAGTACCCATGCCATATGAAGTTGACGCAGTTTGGAGGTAGATTAAACTTCCATCGTGAGTCGGAGACTATTTCCTCTCTGGTATTCCAAGTTGGCTCTGTGATTTGCTTTGCCCATGGAATGTGGTACAAGTGGCATTACATAGAATTGGTTGTAGCCTCAAGGGGAGATGCCATCCTGGCTGCTTCCTAGCTTTTAGAGATTCTTGGGTGATCTTTGGCTTTCCTTGTCTTGGGATGCCCCGCGCCTTCCTGTCTTCACAAAGTCTTCTCTGTACCTCCTCAACCTCCTCTTCCTCTTGCCTATCTAACCCTATACCACATTTCTCCTTAGATGGACTAGTCATGATGGTTGGGGCTCGCCCTAACTTCCTGACATTGACTGCCTCTGTGAAGATCCTAAGGGCACATCCTGAGCGGCTAGGAATTAAGATCTCATCACAATACAACCCACAAGCCAGTTTGAGAAAAGCTTGGAAATAGGAACCTAACTTCCAGATCTTTAATAAAAACTGGATTAGTGAAATTGCTTTACATATCTTTCTTTCTTAATCCAATTCAACTATAAGACACAATGCATTATCTTTCCATTAATTTCAATTAAACTGGAATGGTCCATAAACATAAATGTATCCTTTAGGCATGTATAATATACAGAAGTAAAAATGTGCTTTTAAAAATTAGCAAGCTGTGGTGGCACACTCCTGTAATCCCAATACTCAGGAAGCTGAAGCAGGAAAATCACAGTGAAGCAGAGGCCAGCCTGGGCTACATAGTAAGATGCTATGTCAAAAGTAAATAATTTTTTTAAATTGAGGTATAATTCACCTACCATAATGCCCACCTGTTATTTATTTATTTTTCTTTGTTTCTCTTTTTTGGTGTGTGTGTGGGGGGTAAAATCCAGGGCTCTGCACATAGTAAGCAGTAAACAAGTGCTCTACTACTGAGCTACATCCTCAGCCCCAAATTCCCCCTTTTATAGGTTGTATAATTACCACAACTCCCTAATTCTAGAACATTTCCATCACCTTCTAAGGAAACCCATACTTATCAGCAACCCCTTTTTTGCCCCTCAACCCTCAAGTAGTGGACACTAGTCTATTTTGTCTTTGTGGAGTTGTCTAGTCTGCCCATTTCATATAAACATGTAGCTTTTTGTGTCTGTTTTTTCACCTAGCATACTGTTTTTAAGGTTTATTCATATAGTAACTCATATCAGTACTTGGATAAGTAAAATTCCACTATATGACTACACCACTTTTTTCTTATTGATCTATCAGTGGATAAACATTTGGATTGTCTTCACTTTTTATTATTATGGATAATGCTACTGTCAATATTCATATAAAAGTATTTGTATAAATTTATGCTTTTCAGTGCTTATAGGAATATATTTAAGAGTATCATTTCTAAGTCATAGAGCAACATGATGTTTAACATTTTTTTAATGTATTTAGTACAGGGTCTACAGGGTCTCACTATACAGATCTGACTCATAGTGATCCTCCTGTTTTCAGCCTCCCAAGCGCTGGGATTACAGGCATGTGCCACAATAGCCAGGGCTGGCTCGGCACGCTGGGGATCAAACCCCCCAGCCCCTGTGGATGCTTTAATCTGCTGAGCTATCTTACTGGCCCTGTTTAACAATTAACAAGTGAAAAATTGCTTTCCACAGTGACTGTATTACTTCATGCTTTTCTTGGCAACATACGAGGCTCCCAATTTCTCCACATCATCACCAACACTTCTTGTTGGTCTTTTGATTGTAGCCATCCTGAGGGTATGAAGTGGTATCTCATAGTTTTTACTTATATTTCTCTAGTTACTAAAGGTGATGCCCATCTTTTCATGTGTTTCTTGGCCTTTCGTATATTTCCTTTCGAGAAATACCTATTGAAATCCTTTGCCCATTTTTAAATTGAGTTATTTGGTTTTTATTGTTGAGTTTTAAGGGTTCTCTTTACATTCTGGATGCAGGTCTCTTATCTGATACATGATTTACAATTTTATCTTCTATTCTGTGATTTGTCTTTTCCCTATCTTGAACGTATCTTTTGGAGTATAAAATCTTTAAATTCAATGAAATCTAATTTATGGTTTTTTTTTTTATTGCTTGTGCTTTTGATAGCATACCTAAGAAATCATTGCCCAATACAGAAGATTGATACCTTAGGTATAAGAGTTTTATAGTTTATCTCTTATACTTAGATCTTTGATTTTGGGGGTGTTAATTTTGTATATGTTCTAAGGTAAGAGACTTGCAGTCAGTGTTTCCAAAGAAAAGGAATCAATGTAGGACACATATTTTATAGGGCTATTTTATAATATTCACCCCAAGAGTCAAATGCAAAAGAATGTGGGAGGGGGCCGGGGAGATGGCTCAGTGTGGAATAAGCGCTTCCCTGGCAAGCGCAAGGGTCTGAGTTCAATCCCCGGTTCCGCAAAAAAATAAAGAATGGGAAATAAGCTAGAAAGTCTGTGCCAGCGTGATCAAAGAGCTGTGCCAGGAGGCTGAGATGTCTGCCCTGGAGCCAGGGAGCGTCCCTCAAGGCAAGGTCCAGAGCTTTGAAGAGAACTGCAGCCGTCCTCAGCGACAGGGAGGACCTGAACTCCTCCAGCAACGAGAGCAGCTGAGTTCATATCAGGAAAGCCAGCACGCCAAGCTTCTCCAGGAGAATCGCTAGCCCACCCCTTCCTCTCCTGTTCTCCTTTTTATGTTGTTGGCAACAATCCTCAGGTGGGCTTTCCACACCCAGCACCATGAGGATTGAGCTCATCTGGGTGTGACTAGTTGCCCACCAGCTGTCAATCTACCACAGAGACTAGATACATTTTTTCCCATGTGGATATTTAGTCGGCCCATGCCATGCATGGAAAAGACTATTATCCTAGCATTCTTGGCAAAAGTCATCTGAATAAATGTATGGTTTTAATTCTGGAGTCTCCATTTTATCCCATTGATCAGTACTTACGGGGTGGCCTTATAATCGTTTGGTTTAAGTGTTGACATTATGTTAGTCTTCTAACTCTTTTCTTCCTTCTTCATTGAGTTAACTATTCTAGGTCACTCCCATTTTCATATGAAATTTAGGAGCAGCTTATTTATTTCTAAAAAAAAAAAAATCCAGCTGGGATTTTTATAGGAATAGCACTGACTCTGTAAGTTTTTCAACAGTTTTATTTTTGCTCTTTTACCAATATATAAAGCCTTCCAATCTATGAACATAGAATGTTTTTCTGTTTGTTTGGTCTTTAAGTTTTCCAGCAATATTTTATAGTTTTCAATAAGTTTTAAATTTTGGTTAAATTTGTTACAAAATATTTTATCTTTGTTGATGCTATTGTGTATGGAGTTTTTCCAGAAATTTGTATTTGAGTTGTTCATATATAAAAATATAATTGATTGTTCTCAATAATATAACTTTGCCACGTTTGTTTACTAGTTTTAATACTTTTTAGGCTATATTTGTGGATTCCTTAGGATGTTTTATGTGCAAGACCATGTCATGTATACACAAAAATAATTTTATTTCTATTTTTCCAATTTGAATGCCTTTTATTTCTTTTCTTGACTAATTGATCTGGCTAGACTCTCTACTACATTATGGAATAGAAGGGACAGGGATAGATATCCTGTCTTTGTCTGAATTTAGGAGGAAGGCTTTAAGTCTTTTAGCTTAAATGTGATGTTAACTCTTGGTTTTTCATAGATGTCTTTTATCAAATGGAGGGAGCTCCCAGGATTTGAACAAAGTATCCTCAGGAGCTGGCAATTCCAAACACACACACACACACACACACACACACACACACACACATAGTGAGTGATTGAGAGAGACAGAGAGACAGAGACAGAGACTAAGACAGACAGAAACAGAGAGAATGTGTGTTTCTCTAAAGAAATGGAATAAAATGTTTACATCCATGCTAAGGACCCTCGCCCTGTAAGGTCTGCCTGGCTCAGGGCACAGCACCCTGAGCATACCAGCACCCTGCTTGGTATGCAGACTCTTCGCTCTGAAGGAGGTTGGATGATCATTTCTCCTCCCTGTCCCAGTGTAGTCAGCCATTATCTTTGCAGGACAAAGAGCTGATGGCACAGGAAGGCCCTAGGGTACGGTTACAGCTTCTCTCTCAGGCTGGGTTCTCACCAGCCCTGGCCTGAATGGGCTTTGTCTTTTATGGTTCATGGGCCAGACTCATGGTCTCCAGGGGTGATGTGACAGGTGGTGACCTTTAAGAGAGACCCATTGGAAGGTGACTCGGTTATGGGGTGCTGTTCTTGGAGCAGGCTGGCCTTGTGCAGTAAATAGGTGACTTCTCCCAAAAGTGAGTTGTGGCAGGAGGCCACCGGGTCCTCCTGCCTCTGGCTTCCTGCCTTACGCCCAGTTCTATTTGCCAGTGCACCCACCTGTGCATCCACCTGTGTGCCCACCTGTGTGCCCACCTGTGCATCCATCTGTGCAATGATCCTGAGGCCCTCACCAAAGGTCAGATCTTTGTGGCTGTCTCATCTGGATCTGGGAGTCTTAGCCTCTATAGCTATAAGCTGAGTTTTTCTTCTGCAGACTCAAACATTTTGTTACTGTCACCCAATACAGACTCATGTAGCACCTGAATGTGCACTCTTTGTGACAAATGATCAAGCTTTTCTTTTAGAACTGGTGCACCCTTCTGTATGAATGCTGTACCTTAATACAAGGCTATGAAAAAGAGAACCTAGCCGGGGATATAGCTCAGCGGCACAAGCACCTGCCTGGCAAGTGCAATGACCTGAGTAGTTCCATTCCCGGCACCCCACACCCCCAAAAAAGCTGTGATAAAAGAAAACCTAGAGGCCTCTGCCTCTGTTCCCCATACACTGTGACCAATACATTTTCTTAAAGCAATTTACTGCATCTTTAAACTCTACTATTTTGAATTAATGCATAGCAATATAGGGTTCCATCTCTCCCTGCCCACCTCAGCACTCAGGAAAGCCTGAGGGTGATGTAAGCCCTTGGGCTTGCTGCAGACGTGTCCCTTGAGATGTGAGCAGGATCGGTTTCAGGTGCTGTTGCAATCGGAGTTGCCTCATTGCACATGGGGCTGACAGCTGGCAGCCCTAGCACAGCCAGCTCCAAGGTAGAAACTGAGCTGTGTTTGTATTTGAATCCAAAGCTAATACAGTTCCTGAGCAAAGTAGGAGGCCCAGGAATAAGACCTGACCAGAGGGCACGTTTTCCATGCCCTGAGTCTGAGGTGCAGCGTCACTCTTACAGCAATAACCCCTGCAAGCAGCTGAGACTTCCTTTGCAGTTGCTCAGTGCTCCCCCTCACCGCTGTAGCTCGGGCTGGGGACACAGTTGGTGCAGGCATTTCCCAATGCAGCCGTACTGGTCCTGACCACAGACAACACTGTTTGCCAGACTGAGAAGGCAGAAAAACCACATGCTTCAGGCCCAGCTGAGCCAGGGGAGATCCCTGGGCTGTCTCTGAAAGTTGGTCTAAGCTTCTCCATTTCCCAGTCATGCCCCAAGGGTGTAAAATGTCCAGAAATCACCTTTTTAAAATCCCACCTTCAGCAGGGTCCCAGTTACTACCTCCAACAGCATGCATGTTGTAAAGGGCAGCACTTCATGAATTTTAAGAGGATTAAGATGTCTGTGAAACTATAGCTGCAATCATGTCACAAAAGTTTTGTGTCCCCCCACCAAGTTTCTCTAACCCCATCATGCTCCCCTATCTCATTGTCATTAGAAGCTATTCGGAAATTTATAGGATAAACTGATCTTTGAACATGAGTCTAGCAATGGGCCACATCACAGCATGCTTCCCATGCATGCATTCATGAGCATGTGTACACCTTCACACATACACACATGTGCACCCACTTACTCCCTTCTAAGTGCGGGCCCTTCCCGTAGAGGTGCACTAAGGTAAGCAGCTGTAGGTGGCTTCTAAGCATGTCATGTGACCTCCTGGCTGCAGAACAGGAACAAGGTGGGGGACCTGACAGCACCTGCAAGGCAAGTTGACTGGAGGAGCTGGAAGCCACAGCAACCACACAGGAGCAGAGCTGTTAGTCAGCAAGGCTGTAGTCTAGACACTAGGAGAGGCAGGGTGCGGTGGCTGGGGCAGCAGGGCTAAAGCAGATGCAGCCCCTGTGGAATTTGGTAGAGCTGCTTTAACCTAGTGGCTTAAGTGACAGAAGCTAACTTCTTGCAAATCTCAAACCTGAGACTGAGTGTTGTGGTATTGGTTTCCTCAGGGGCCTCAGCCCTTGGCGCTTGCTCCTTCTTCCTGTGTCTTCACGGGCTGTCCCTCCTTCATGGTGTCTGTACCCTCCTTTCCTGTTCTCAGAAGGACAGCAGTCATCTCAGGGCTACGCACACAACCTCAAGTCGCTCTCCTCACTTCCTCTGAGGCCTCATCACCAGTGATTGTTGGATGTGGGGTGAGTGTGTTCTCTGAGTTCTAGCACAGGAAGCCCAGTTCCCAGTGGGGTGAGCTGGGAAGTGATCGATCTTTAAGGAGTGGAGCCCAGAGGGAGATGGGCTGGGAGCTGACCTGGAAGTGGTTCCTATAGTCCTTCCAGTGTCACAGCTGGATGTGTCAACATAGTTACTTAACAGCAAGAATGGCCCTTCCCTTCTATCTTTCTCCCACCCTGTCCTGTGACTGACTACTTCTTCCACACATTCCTGCCACAGTGCCACCTGCTCTGATGTAACAGCGCCAAAGCTACACCCCTGAGGGGCCGGGCTGATAGAATCCCTCAAGCTTGGACTTCCAGGTTCCAAACTGTTTAGGAAAGTTCTTGTCTTGAAGTCAGCCACCCTTGAAGATTTTGTACGAGCAACAGAGAACAGTAAAATATCTCCTAAGAAGGTTACATTCTGGGATGCAGGAAGTTAGTATGTCAG
Source organism: Octodon degus (assembly GCF_000260255.1). Classification (NCBI taxonomy): domain Eukaryota; kingdom Metazoa; phylum Chordata; class Mammalia; order Rodentia; family Octodontidae; genus Octodon; species Octodon degus. Next base: position 5,570,946 of record NW_004524649.1, on the reverse strand, counting down.
CCTACAAACAGGGAGGCACACTTCAGTCCAGATAACCTATACAGCTGGGGTGGAGGGTCTTCTCCTGGGAGCTGAGCATCTCATAGCTCTTTGATGGAATCCAGCTCTGGGGTCAAGCTTTTCTTGATTCCACACATGGATCTCAGATCCCAGTCCCTGGTTGACCTCACTCAGCCCAAAGTGAGTTCCTAAAAGGTACCATCTCCCTTGTCCCCCATCTTGCTTTGAGGTAAACAAGTTCATCATCCAAACATAATCCAACCAAATAGCTTTTCCCTACCAGCTGAAAACAAAAGGCATAGCATTGTCTATGTACAAATAGGGGGCTGTGGGGAGAAGAGGTTAAGAAGCAAACTCTGGTCCTAGGTCCTAGGTGGACTTGGCAGGGAAAAGGATCAAACTCCTTTTTCTTCTACTAAGCATAACAGTAAAAGACTGTTTTTGTTTTTTTGTTGTTGTTGTTTGTTTTTGTTTTTGTTTTTTACTTTCTGGCAATTTAAGGTAACAATAAAATCAGGCACCTGCAACTATTACAAAGAGGTATTCATGATGTCCTTTTAAGTTGCTGCCTATAAACTTCTCTTGGGCATATAAGCCAGGAGTGCCCAATTATGTGTTTTTTAATAAAAAGTCCTCCCAAGGGCAGGCAGAAATAGCAGCAGGCAGCCTCCTGCTCTGTGGGGTCATGGGTTTCGGGGAAGCTGATGGGGGAATTTGCTTGGCTCCACACTTTTCTAAATATAACTTTCTGCCAAGTTTTCTCAGCACAGTAGTCTTGGCCCAAAGGAACAAGATGAAGGGGGTTCTTAAAGGCAAAGGAGTTGTAAAGCTTGGAGCCCAGCAGCACACGGGAAATGTCTCTCTCTACTTTGTCAAGGAGGTGAAAGTCCACCTGTCAAGAAGCATTTTTTATTTATGGCTTGCAAATCAAACACAAAAGGAAAATGTGAGAAAGTGCCACTACCAAGGAGTGGCTTTTTATGAGGACAGTGTGATCAGGGTTAGGTTTTCCCTATTAGCTTCTGCAGAAGCTGCTAAAGGGTAGGCCAAGAGGTTCTGGGAGCCTGGCCGGTGCTGCTCCTCAAGAGCAGCTCAGTGATCCTGAGCCACCCGCTCACCCACGTAGGCAGAGGGAAACAGGCATTGCCTTGACTTCTACAAAAAGCCTAGAGCCAGCCAGATAGCTAAGCGGACTAAAGCACCTGCTTAGGCATGGCGACCAGAGTTCAATCCCCAGCGCACTGTGCTGGCCCTGCCCCCAGGGCGTGCTGAGACCATGACTAAGACTGGGCATGGTGGTGAACACCTGTAATCCCAGTGCTTGGGAGGCTGAAAACAGGAGGATCACTGCATGTCCTATCTGCGCAGGGAGACCCTGTAGATGTTGTACTAAATATATTTTAAAAAAGAAGAAGCCTGTATTCTCACATTTTGCTTGAGACATAGGCTCTTCTGTATCTGTGCTGCATCTTTTCTGGTTGGGAGAGGAAGCCTAGATAGAGAAAATGTGCATTTTGATAACCGGTGACACAAACCCATTACCAGACTTTAAAGATTAGATTCTATGCAAATGTACACATTTCCGGGTCTCCTTAGGAGGCCGAAGCCCTAGCCATACTGAGTCCTGAGAGCTGGTGGCAGCCACACCTCCAGGTCGCCCTTGTCCTCGCCCCACCCCACCCTTCCCAGATCTGGGCTAGATTTAAGCAACTGCCAGAGGTTGGCTCCCTTGCTTTGTTATTTTGCTTACAGGAAAGAGGGAAATAAAATAATTTCTATGCCCATGCCCCGGCCCCAAAGAGAGAAAAGCATACTGTGTGTTTACATTTTAAGAAACTTATTACATCACCCCAGAAAGAATGGCTATCATAAAGAAATCACCCAACAACAAATGTTGGAGAGGCTGTGGGGAAAAAGGAACCCT
>NW_004524649.1:5553607-5567457 GCF_000260255.1 Octodon degus | reverse complement strand
TTGCCAGTTAAACAGAAGACCCAATGCTATTATGGGCTACTGGACTCTTTTAGAATATTTTGCTGAGTTTACACACCTATAATATTTAATAACAGAACTTAGAACAAATGGGGTATACCGATGAATGTCCATTTTGTATCTGTGTATTCAAAGTGGTTGGAATAGATATACAGTTGCATTCTCTTAATGAATAGAATGATTTGTTCTAATGGTGTTTGTAAGTAGGATCTCAGGTCTGCATCTTGTACAGCAATTAACCACTAAGAAGAATATATGCAGTGTGTTATTTGTTGAAACTGTACTTCCGATTTGATTTGAAACTGTCTCATTGCTATCTGTTTATCAATAAAACTTTGAGAAAAAAAAAGAAACTTATTACAGTAAAAGAAGCATTGCCACTAATACCTTCACCTCGAGCACACTTATCCCAGGATTCTTGCCACCTTCTGAAGCAGCTGTGAAAGTCATCTTTAGTGAGTGTCTTTATCAGGCAGGATCAAAAATACAGTGACTACTGCTGCTAAGTGCCATCCAACGGAAAGGCAGGGTGGTAACAACCTGAGGCCACGTCTTCATCATCTGCCGTATCCGCCAGGTCTAGTACTGGCTCATTCTTCCTCAGAGTCAAAATTCCTACAACATTTTTGAATGGATTCAGGACATGGGGCAGCCACAGCAGTGTAACTAAAGACCCTCAAGAAAGAGTACTTCCAGAGCTCCTTTAGAAAGTGATAAGAACCACGGGATGAGTGTGTTCAAAGTGAGGGAAGGTTTGGAAGGGGATTCGTGGCAGTGTGCCTTTTACATCATAAAGTTAAAAAAAAAAAAAAGTCATCCTAATTTCCAATCACAGAAAATCACTGTCTCAAGCAAAATAGGATAAAAAGAATGTATGTAGTGTGTTAATTATTGAAACTGTCCTACCAATTTGATTTGAAACTGTTTCATTGCTATTTGTTTATCAATAAAATTATGGCAAAAAGAAAAAATAGGAGAAGTTGGCTTCTTTCCAAAGCACAGAAGGCGTGTACCTTGGGGGCTGTCAGCTGCTGGCTTGTTTGCTCTGGGTCATTATCTGTCACATCCTAAAGCACCTGGGTCCTGGATTCCAGCTGTCCCAGCACCCTGTTGGCCACCTCTAGCCAACATTGAGGGTGCATGGCTAAGCCTTCTAGAGAACAGAACTAGGATTACTGGGTGAAGAGCTGCCTGTGGTCCTGCCTGTCCCATCAGTTCCCTTCCTCCACTTCTGGGGTGACCCCTTGGGAGGCTGCCCAGAGCATCCAGCCTGACTCCTCACTCCCTTCAGGATGAAACCCACACTTTGTCAGGCAGTCACATTGGAGGAAGCTGAGTGGAAGGTGAAGGGGCTGTCCTGCAGAACAGGGTGGCTTGCTGTGTCCTGTGCCACTGAAGATCACAGAGGAGGGGTTGGGACACCCCTGTGCCCTCCTGCAGCCTCCAGGACTGGGATGGCTACATTGTGGCCCAGAAGGGAAGCGTGGCACCGTGCCTGTCAATGCAGGTTTCAGTGTGCATTAGCTTTGCGCCTTGTCTCTGGTCACGCCGGTTGGCTTATAGCGATGCTCACCTTCAACCTGGCTAGCATTTGTTATTTGAAACTAAGAACCTGATAGGGGCTGGGGAAATGGCTCAGCAGAATAAGCGCTTCCCTGGCAAATGCAAGGGCCTGAGTTCAATCCATGGTTCCACCAAAAAAAAAAAAAAAAAAAAAAAAAGAACCTGATGGGCTGTGTGTGTGTGGGGGTGTACACATTTTATCCCAGCACTCTGAGAAGCTGAGGCAGGAGCTGGCCTGCAGGAGGATGAGGTGTGTAAAGCCAAGTCCAGCTGCCCTCATCCTTCTAGACAAGCCGTGTCCACCACGCTAACCAAGAGCCAACTGTGAGTGGCTTCAATGAAATCAGATCTGGGCAGCCTAGGAAGCCTCTGTCAGTGAGCACAGTTGTTCACACTAAATAAATGCTTCTTGATTTAAGGAACCAGGCCTCAGATTATGCAGCAGGATTGTAATAGCAGATGATTGACACATCTTTTTCTTCCTGCCTTCCCTCCTTCTCTGTCCTTTGTTCATACAGAGTGCACGCACGCACACATACATACACACACACACACACACACACACACACACACACACACACAGATGTGCCCTGTCAGAGCAAGAGCCACTGAATAAAGCAGTAGAGGAAAAACTAAAAATGATAGAGATGTGATCTGAGGTTGTAGTATAATTGAGGAATGGTGGTGTAACTTATAGTTTTGCCAAAATATTATCCCATAGTTTATTTCTTGAAAGGAGTGGGAGGAGATTCCAAAGCTATAATGACTGAATTCTGACTTTGGAAGTGAGAAGACTGACTTAAGATGAAACATGGCTTCTTTTATAATATTGGTTCTGTACCCATGGAGATAATCATGCCTTCAGCCTATTTTGGGTTTTTGTCCTCAAAATTCTGCACCTTGAAGTACCTTGGAGAGGAATGAGAGATAGGACTTTGCCTTCTTATGAAGCTTCTTTTTTTTCTCATAATGATTCTGGCAAAATCTCTACAGTGGCAGCTACCAGCTGCTAGGCTTTCTCCCTGCTGGCCCTGTGTGAGCCACCTCATTTGTATCATTTCGGAAAATACTTGGAAGGAACCGATGTTAGGAAGAAACACTCTCAGAGGTAACCAACGTGTCCTGAGACTGCCTAGCTGGAAAACGGTGCCCACAGTTCTGCTGCGCATGGCTCCCAAGTCAGTTTCCTGGGACCCTTTTCCAAAGAAACTTCCTGTGTCAAGTACCTGTCGTAAGCTAGGTTTCAAGATTACCAAACTGTCTTAGTTACTTTTCTCTCCTCTCTGAGACAAAATACCTGATGCTCAAAATTAAGGAAGGAAAGGTTTATTGAGCTCATAATGTGTGTGGAGGGTTTTGGTCTGTAATAAGCTGGTTCCAAGGCAGGGTGGCATGGCCCAGGGAACAGTTCAAGGTGACAGAAGAGAGCCAAAGCAGCAAGAGAGCAAGGGGCAAGCCCCTTTTCTTCCCTTATATTGTAAACAGGCTACACTAAGGACCCTGGGCTCCCCGCTGAGTCACTTAACTAAACTTTTTTTTTTTTTAATTGGAAATCAAGCTCAGGACCTTGAGCTTGCCAGGCAAGTGCTGTGCCACTGTGCTATACCCAAAATTGACACAATGAACATCCAAGAGCTTACACCTTAAGATGTAGAACTTCTGATTTACTTCCTGTCTTGGTTGCTCTTCTCTCATTGCTGGGACAAATACCCAACATTCAAAATGAAGGAAAGAAAGGATTATTTAGCTCACAGTTACTGGAGGTTTTAGTTCATCTCAGCTAGCTTCAAGGCAGAGTAGCACATGGCAGAGAGCAGCCATTCATGGCAGTAGCAAAGAGCACAAGAGCAAAAGGCCAGGAGCAGCAGCAACAATGGCTACAGAGAGCAAGCCTGTCTCCCTTAAGTTGCAGTCAGGCTATCTACCCCAAGCTGGGTGTAGCACTCACATGCTTAACCCCAGTGGCACAGCATTTGCCACTGAGTAGATCATAAGTTAGTCACAAACTCTAGAAGTCTGTCCCATGACTGCATAAGGCATGGGGGAACAGCTAGACACAAACCATAACACTTCCTTAAGCTTCAAGGCTTCTCAAGTGGACCCATTATATCAGCTATAAGACAAACCAAATCCCCTGCTTCTCCAGCCTTCTCCTGGTGCCTGGTTGCTCAAGACAAGTATAGGCGTTGTCCTTGTCTCTTCTCTCTCCATCTCATACTTCATCATATCATTGGCATCCCCCATCTGATGTGCACATTCTTCAGCCGGGCTTCCACAACAGCCTCGTCACCGGTCTCACTGTCTGTAGATTCCAGAGCAATGCCTGAAGATGTCAGTCACACCACAGCGCTCTCCCCGAAACTTGGTGGAAATAACAGGTACATTTGGAAAGCATTTTCTATGTATTCTTAGGACCTTGTATAAATCAAACTCACTTAAACCTCATCAGAAAAGCCCTAGGAGGTCGACAGCAGTATTTATTTATTTATTTATTTTTATTTATTTATTTTTTTCCAGAACCGGGGATTGAACTTAGGTCCTTGTGCTTGCCAGGGAAGCACTTATTCCACTGAGCCCTCTCCCCGGCCCTCGACAGCAGTATTGTTGTAATCCTATTGTACAGAAAGGGAAGCCAAGGCATGTAGGAGTTGTCATTTGCCCTGCCTGTGCCACCTGGCATGACAACTTATACATCTATCCCCCCAGATACTGGACAACAACATTTTTAAGCAGCTGGATTGCAAGTGAAAATGTTTTTTCCACTCACAGTACCTAATTGCTGCAACTGGCTGGGGAGAACTTCTGGGCAGGACAACATGGCTTCAGATTTATAAATCAAAAACGCAATAAATATAGGTGACCGAGCTCAACATCGGCAGCTGTCATCCTGTCTGCCGCAGGTACCCTGCAGTGAAGGGCAGACCGTTTGTCTACTCTGTCTTTGTATCCTCCTCCTCAGCGCTTCTAGTTATGAGGAAAACACCAGACAGTTCCCAGCACTGAGAACAACCTAGGGTCAGGGCGGTGACAGGCATCAATAAAGAGGGAAATCTGAAAAGCTCTGAGAGACGAGCGGGTCGCAAGGAGACACTATGCAATACAGAGCTCTGGATGGAATCCTGGGACAGGGAAAGCGTTAGGTTAAAAATGAAAGAACTATGCCCATAATAGCATTGGGTCTTATGGGCTACTGGACTCTTTTGTAATATTTTGCTGAGTTTACACACCTATAATATTCAATAATGGAACTTAGAAAAAATGGGGTATACCGATGAGTGTTCATTTTGTATCTGTGTATTCAAAGTGGTTAGGATAGATATATAGTTGCATTCTCTTAATGAATAGAATGATTTGTTCTAATGGTGTTTGTAGGTGGGATCACAAGTCCGCATCTTGTACAGCAATTAACCACTAAGAAGAATATATGCAGTGTATTATTTGTTGAAACTGTACTTCCGATTTGATTTGAAACTGTCTCATTGCTATCTGTTTATCAATAAAACTTTGAAAAAAAAAAGAAAGAACTATGAACCTGCCACAGACTGTTTAAATGCCAAGCATCAGTGCTGGCTCTGGTTGTAGCTGTGGGACCATGTTCACGTGAGATGCCAGCGACACGGTGCTGTGGGCAGGAGGCTATGTGGGAGCTTATGTTATGTACTCACTTTTTCCGTAACGCTAACACTGTTCTCAAACTAAAAAGCAAACCAGATAAGCAAAAGGAAAGGAACACTGAGTTATACTGCATGGACGGATGGAATACCCGACAGCAGTTTGACAATTTTTAGCTAACCCAACCCAAACTGTCCACAGGGATAAACTTGGATTCCAAGAGCAAGAATGCGAGGGTCCAAGGTACCTGGTTTTATTATTAACAATGGTCAGATTAAGTGCAGGAAATAGGACTGAGCTTCAGTTTGTGGTAGGAAAGCTTTGATCCATCTACGGCACCCCTAACAGCCCCCCCCCCCCCGCAAAAAGCCTCAGAAGTGAACCCGAAGGCTTCTTTCTGGAATCTTCTCTTTAGAGATCTAAGGGAGGATATACTGAAAAGAAGGAAAACGAATCTATAACCTTATGTCTGCATTATATGTCTGGGATAAAGCACTTTGCAAATAACTTGTGATTTACCTTTTTTTTTTTTTTTTTTTGAGGGCAGGAGGACTGAATCCAGGGCCATCCCACTGAGCTATATACCCAGCTTTTTAAATTGTTATTTAATGCGAGGTAGGGTCTCATTAGCTTGCAAAGTAACTTGCAATCCTCCTGCCTCCGACTTCAGAGTGCTGGCTTATGGGCCTGCAGCCCCATGTCCAGCCTTCAGTGGGTGTTGAAGTCACCTATGAACATATTTCCTGACCCAAAAGCTGCATGGAGGTGACACAGAAACACAGGGACTTTGTTGAAGCAGATGGCTCCATCTGCTTGAACAGCCCTCTGTACATGTCATGGTCATCTGTCTGTCCTGGAAGGAGCTCCAAGAAGCCCACAGATGCCGAAATCTAGGACTGCCCCACCTGTGATATACACAGGCTAAGCATCTTTGAAGAACACACATAGCGCCTGTCATGCAAGCTATTCCTCTGAGTTACTATGAGGTTGCCACAACCCAGTGCTACCTTCCCAGTGGCTATACTGCGTTGTTTAGAGAACATGAACAAGCAAACATGTGCAGGCGTTCAGGACGGAAGCAGTTTTGCCCACGTTTTCTGTCCAGGGCTTGGTGGGACTGAAGGTGGGCTGTGCTTGGGAGGGGGAACTCTGGCAGTGCTGGGTCCACCAGGGACCCCCATCCTGAGAGCAGAGGATTGCTGCAGGGCTGCTCAGCTGAAGAGAACAGTGTGCTTCCTGACCCCTCAGCAGCTCAACAGCTTCCTGATGCTGATTCTTTTTGATGAAAAGATTGCCAGGGGTAATTTCAAGTGAATAGTTTTGCAAACATCTTAAAATATATTTTTATCCGGGTTTGCACTGCACCCACTGTGGGGAGTCAGCACATGTGCATAACCTGCAGCTTAACTCCATTTGAGCCATTCCCTTCCCGGCTGTCTCCCCTCCCTCCAGCTCTCAGTCCTCTTCCCATTTGTCAAAGATCTAACCCCTCAGTTCCTAATGGCTGTGTTTGATTTTATTTATTTTATTATTTATTTATTTATTTATTTATTTATTGGAGGAATTAGGGGTTGAACTCAGGCCCTTGTGCTTGCCAGACAAGCGCTTATTCTACTGAGCCATCTCCCCGGTCCCTTGGCTGTTATTTTACTCTTTAGCCTATTTATACTTCGGGTCTCTTGTGTAAGATAAACCATGCATATTTAAGCTATGTGTCTGATTTGTGTCACTCCACCTTGGGGTCTCAAGGTGCATCTCTTTTCCTGTAGATAACTCTATATAGAGAGCCCTTCCTGGTCCTTGCCAGGCCCAGGAAGTTTATATTCATAATCCCATGGAAAAGTTATTGGAATTTTAGTCCCAATAACTAAAATTATTAGATTGGAATTACATCACTAAAATTCCAATCTACCACATCTAATAAAGACAGCAAGGCATATTTGTACTTATGCGGAGCCCAGGGGTCCTAAGCCCAGCCTTGATGACAGCTATCAGGAACAAAGGCCTTGACCCAGGGCCCAACCCAGATCTTATTCATTTGTGAAGAAGGGGGTGGCTTGAGGATGAGCAACTGTGGGAGTGGGGGAAGTAGGTGAATGTCATGAGCTGGGCTAGGGAGGAGGCTTGAAATCACCTCTGCGATATGCAGCGAGAGGGATCTGCAGAAAGAATAATCTGCATGACACAACTGAAGTAGTATCTAATGTTTTGGAGTCAGTGCTTCAGCTCTTATATGTAATCTTGTAAGCCCCAGGAAGTCATAGCCTCTAACTAGGGGCTCCACCCTAGGGACAGCATAGAGCATTGGATGTTCATCCAGCCTTGTCCTGGCTCACACTAGGGAGCAATGGGTGGGGGTCTGAGGAAACATGCCTGTCATCTTCAAAGACCACACAGCTCAGCTGGACTGACACAATGCTTAAAGCTAACTGAAGGGAGAAGGAAAATTCCTAGCCCTCTCTGTGTATATCACTCTGTGGAAAAAGCATCAGGCTCAGCCAAAATGGCGACAATGGCTCCTCTTTAAGGAGAGTTGCCCAGGTGGTCCTCCACAGCTCTGGCTTATTCTCCACCCTGGTGCTGTGTGAGCTTCGGCTACAATGGGGGATGCTGGGGCCCACCTCTGGTGCTGGGCTCTGTACAAGGTCAGGAGCACCTTTACCACCCCAGCTGTACCTAACCTCTTCCTGAAGCTGAGGAAACAGTCTGGTGATAAGACAGGGATGGGAAGTCCAGGGAAATCCCCTAGACCTCAGCAGCCTGAATCCAGAGCTCAGGCAGGTGCTGGGGACAGACTGTGACTGGTGGCTCAGATCCATTCACTCTGACTATGACTGTCCTCAGGGCTCAGCCAGGACAAGGTGAGTGTGAAAATCCTGGCTTCCCTCACCTCAGGTGAGGAATTCTCTTTTGCACCTCAGTTTCCTTCTCTGTCATAATAGTAATCAATAGGAGTCTTCAAGGTGGTTGTGAAACACAAATGATTTGCTCTAAAATTTGTGAGAAGCAAGGAGCAATACTAAGAATAGACATAAAGGGGAGGTAAAAGGGTGATTGAGCCCCATATCTGCCTGGGGACAGAGACATGGGGTTTCAGGGACACACTGAGCAAGGTGGGTAAAGGAGCCCATTGGGGAGGGAGCCTTGGGTTGGCTGTAGAGTGAGGTAGGTAGGATTTCTCCCCTCAACACTTCAGGTTGTGGCTACTGGAGAGATGGCAGCCATGTGCCTGTCCCCACAGCCTCTGCTCCCAGGCCACCTCCTTCTCCCAGGGGTGAAGCCTCAATGTCTTCAGCATCCACAGATGGCCCCCAGGGGTGAGGTCTCACTAGCAGAGAACCTCTGTTCCAGACAGAGCTGGTGAGGGCTGCACAGCAGCCCAGAAGAGCTAACCCTGGGAGCAGTAAAACAGAAGGGCTACAGCCGCTGAGTGCTCTCATATGTCATGGAAAAACAGGTCTAAAAACAGAAGGAATGAAAATACTTTTACCAAAGGGAAACATCTTAAATAGCAGTGTTTTCATAGCCTGTGATCAAGGTCCATGAGGACTGATGAAGCTGTTGCCTGCAGGGACCCATGAGCTGGTGGCCCTGGGTGGCTCCCAGTAAGGTAATGAACTGTAGCTTTCCCTGTGCCTCTGTGCCCCTTGCCAAGAGCACACTAAACCTCACGCTCCGATCTCACCCTGAACCCCGCCTGATGCCCTTCTCAGAGAAGTTCCCACGGTGGCCTCCTGATCCAGTTCTTGCAGGGAATCCTGGAATGCTGGAATCTGCCCAGATCCTGGGAAATGGCCTCGATCCATTTTCAAGGTGGTTGGCATCAAGTAGTCTGTTTTGCCTCTGCCTCTGCCTCTGCCTCTGCCTCTGCCTCTACCTCTGCCTCTGCCTCTGCCTCTGCCTCTGCCTCTGCCTCTGCCTCTGCCTCTGCCTCTCTCTGGAATATGTAACGGGTTTGCTGAGCAGATTTCTCACACTCTGGCCACATGGGGTTCTTGTTAAAATGCAGATCTTGCCCTCATACTCTGCTTCCTGGCAAGCTCCTAGGTGACTCTGCCACGCCTGCTCCACCCATTACTGAAAATCAAAGTGCCTATGGTGCTTCACAACCCCTTCTTTCTCAGTTCCTAGAACTGAGAATGGCCAGCAACACTTCAGAAGCAGCAGAGAGGCATCTTCAGCAATGGCACAACAAACAGCCCGCGTGAGGTTCTGCTGTTCACAGTCCAAGCATCTCCTCTTGCTCTGGGGTAGGCAGAGGCCACTGCCCTGTGGCTTATGCTGCAAGGTTTTCTTTGGCCCAGGGCTTTATCTTCCTAAGCCTGCCTGTCTTTCTAAAGGTGCAGCAGAGCACGAACTCCTTTCAAGGGCCAGAGGCGGAGGGAGTGAGAAGGGAGCCTGGGAGGAAGGGAAAGGGGGGGGCTCTTAGTATCAAGTTGAGCCCCCGGATCAGTCTCAGCACGTGGATACACTGGCATGGGTGGTAGCTACCTGTGTGTGTTGCATGCAGGGAAATCCCCGGGAATGGCTCCGGGGAGGCAGTGGCTGAGGACACTGCTGCACACTGCACAGGCTTCCCAAAGGCTTTGGCAAGTGCTTACAAAAGTGGTAAGGATAACCTGCGCCCTGCAGGCCCTTTATGACCAGGAGATTATGGCCAGGCTTTGCCACAGCCCGAGGGTGCCACACAAGGAGGCCATTGTACAGCCTGGGCATTCATATTGAAAATAAAATATCAGCTGGGTGGTCTGGAATAATGCAGGCATTTCTAAGTCCAGCCAAGCGTCTGTGTGGCAGGCGGGTGCACAGATTACCCCAGCAGAGTCTGGCCTCACAGGGCTCAGGAGGGAGGGTGAGGACGGAGAAGTAGAGACCTAGTGATCAAAGAGACTCCAGGGCCAAGGAACTGTTTATTTGGGGCCTGGGACGCAATGGGGTGTGGAAAGCAGGAGCCAGTTTCCTAGAGTTCCCCTAAAAGCTCTGAATTTTAGATAAAATGATCTCACTCAACACTCGTGAAATCATAAAGTAAGGAAAGCACCACATGGTGCTTGGGAAGCCTTGGAGCCCAGTGACCACGGAGGGCTTGGGAAACCCTGGGACCCAGTGACCACAGAGGGCTTGGGAAGCCCTGGGACCCAGGGACCACATATAGGTCTGGGTCGGGTCTGGGAGGACCAGTTCCCACCTTGGCCTTGACCTGGAAAGTGGCCTCAGGATGGCCCCATCAGTTCCAAGGTCAAGGCCTGATGGGGAGCTGCAGTGGCCAACTTCCATGAGGAGGCCATCTTGGTCCTACAAGTAGTCATACAGACATCTGGCCTCTGTCTGTGCAGGAACCGGCTCCCCGTGGCTGCGTTTTTCTCTTCTCCACAGTGCCAGTTCAAGTCCTTGTGGCACCAGCTCTCCAGAGAGCAGAGACCAAGGGAAGTAGACATCAAGGAGGGGGGGAGGCAAGGGGAGTTGGCACCCGTACTTGTGAGGATGAGGAGTTCCACTGTAGGCCCTCTACCAGTCCGAGGCTGGGGCCAAAGTGTGGCCCTGTCCAAGCCTGAGCCTCCTACCAGGGAAGGGGTGGCGCAAGTATGACTCTCTGTACAAGGCCTGAGATCCAGGGCCTGTGAACAGGGCCACTGGTGTTATTCTTGCAGTTTGAAGTGTTGATGTCTGGGGCAGGAGAAGAAGAGTATTTTGCCCTTCCAGGTGCGAGAGAGAAAGAGGTTGCATGGTGCCTGCCCACCTTGGGGGCAAATCTTCCTCACCCAGCTTGCTACCCTGCACCAGGAAAGCACCTCACGGGCATCCCCAGCAGTGCCTCCCCGGTGCTCCAGGGGTTCTTGAACTATTACATGCTGCTGCAGACCTGAGCTCCTGATTCAAAGCCGTATATAGCCATTCTGTTATGATTTCTATCTAGACATTCCCCTAAATCCTCCCTGGATCATAGGCGGGGCCTTTGGATGGTGACTGGGTTATGGGGATGCTGCAGCTGAGTTGCTATTAGGAAGTGGGCCCTGGTTGGACCCGGTGGTCACAGAAGATGTGCCCTGGAAGTTTATTTCTCCTTCCCTGATTCCTCCCTTTTCTCTCTGCTTCCAATGCCCCATGCCAGGAGCAGCTCTCCTCCACCAGGCCCCTCTATCATGCCTTCCTGCTCTGAAGCAGCCAACCATGGGCTGAAACAGGAGCCAAAATAAACCCCTCTTTCCTTCCTAAACCTGTGAGTGTTCAGTCTTTTCTCCAAACAAGGGGGAAAGTAACTAGGATAGATTCTCTCTTGCATGAGCTGCTGAACTCAGGACTTTGTGACTCTCCTGGGCTCTTTTCATCTGTGTTCCAAGCAGCTAAAAAGAGTCTGAGGTAAGCAGTTTATGCAGAAAAGCTCCATGGGGAGGAAGGTAAGTGTGATTCAGAGGAGAGAAAGCCAATACCAGGGCTTAGGGAGGAGAGAAACAAGGAAGAGGGTCAACACTTCCTGGGGACATTGCTCAGGAGGGTCCCACCCAAAGGTGATAGAATGGAGTATCTGGTGGACAAGGTCCCCTGACAGTCTTCCTCAAGGCTTCCATGGAAGGCATTGCTGGTCCAGTGCTGGTTTCAGCTTGGTCAGCAAGGACCCCCTGTGGCTCTTGTTCGTCTTCCATGGATAATGTTTGCATGCCCCGAGAGCAGCAGACAGTTGCAGAACACACAGGTGACCCCCTCCTCGGCAGTGCCCTAGTGAGTCTGACCTGTTTTTCTTGGTGTGTAATGACTAGAAGCCATGTGTGAGGGCCTGTGAGGGCTACGTGCTGTGTCCTCGGGCTCTGCGTGCCCATGAGGGCTGGGAGTTGCTGGTCTGTCCAGTGCCCTGCCCATGCCCTGCCTTGTTCTGACATGGATGAGCAGGACGGGATGTCCTGTGTGCATGTGCCGCTGTCTCCCACCCAGCATGCCCCACCACACCAGGCCTCTGCTTGGGGCCCTGGGTACATTAGCCACATCTTACAAAATATTCAGTTACATGGAATGATGGATTCCTGCACACATTAGGTTAATCCCTCACAGCCCCAGGATTTGGAAGTGCACAATGGGCTTGAACAGCTGGACGCAAAGCACGTTAACTGTGGGAAGAGCTTAAATGGCCCAGTGACTCCAAGACGCAGAGCGAAGCCAGCAGCGAGGGCTCCTGAGCTTGCTCTGCTCCGAAAATGAAGGGTGAGTTTTGACAAATCCATGTTCTAATCCATGGGTTCTGTCTCAGACCTCAACCAAATTCTTCCTGATGTGCATGCTTTTCTGCCTTCAAATGTTTCCCATATTACGGGCCAATCCAGGCCACAGCTTTGCCTGCCTTGTCCACCCACCCCCCCGCAATAGTTTCCATCTCTAGCATAGATTTGCACCAATCAGAGTGATTCCCCACGTCCCAGCTGAGCCACCTGCAGGTGGGCTGGTTGATTGACACATTTATTATTCCTGAAGTCACATAGAGTGTGTCCTGAAGGCCAGCAGAAGGGACTCCGCTTCCATGGAGCTGCACTTTTTTTGCATGGTCCTGGGGCCAAAGGTTCTGTCCCTTCCTTGGGGCATAAAGTTTCCCTAGAAAACACAGCCTTTCTTGCTCCCACATGACTTCCAACTGGAGGCGACACACACACACACGTTTTCCAGGCCAGGTTTCCCCTTTTTTATTTTTATTTATTTATTTATTTATTTATTTATTTATTTATTTAGCAGAACTGGGGATTGAACTCAGGCCCTTAAGCTTGCCAGGGAAGCGCTTATTCTACTGAGCCATCTCCCCGGCCCCAGGTTTCCCCATTTTAACATAGAAAATTATAGAACTTTTCACACTATTTTTTTAAACAAGGATTTAAAAATATTCCTGAGATTCCAAAGTCATTTTATTAAACAAGGTGCAGCAAAAGAAGGGCAGCTTTTACCCGTGACCCTCTGCTTTCTTCCTTCCCCTTTTCTGCAGGTGACTGTTTGCAGTTCTCTTACTTACGCTGCCATTTAGAAAAATGTGTGGATGTGCACGTGCTGGTCTGCCCAGTGCCCTCGTTAGGGCCATGCAGCCTGCACACCCTTGCCCTGGCTGGTTTCTGTGGTGTGTCCCGACCTCATTCCAAAGCACTGGGCACAGAGGTATCTGCTGTGTTTCCTGGAGAAGCGAGTTCCGCGGGATGTGGGCAGACAGTGGGGGATCCTGCTAGGACGTGGTTCATGGGGATACAGAACTGGTTAAGCCCCAGACTCCCGCAGATCTGGCCTGAATGCAGCAGCTTGAGAAACAGAAAGGGCTGTTTCTATACTGCTTTGGGCAGGCTCACCTTTAAGTTCTGCTGGGGGTGGGACTTCAGCTGATTGGGGGAGGCCCGCCATGCAAGAGAAGGCCTCTGCTTTACCTGGCTCCCGATTTGAATGTTAATGCCATCCAAATGCACCCCTGCGGAGATCCCAGGATTATGAGTCACAAATGTCAGGCACCCTAGAACCAAACTGACCATCCTAATTCTTTTTTTTTTTATTTTTATTTATTTGAGAGAGAGAGAGAGAGAGAGAGAGAGAGAGAGAGAGAGAGGTGTGTGTGTGTGTGGCCAGCTCAGCCCACCAGGGGGCGGGGCTGGCTGGCATGTGGTGCTGGGGGATTGAACCGCGGTCCCTGATGCCTT